>NC_082660.1:115457674-115757674 GCF_028023285.1 Balaenoptera ricei
GTAAAGACAGTTAACACCACTGCTAGCCATTATTTGAGACCAAAAGTCTTACCACCTCTCCAAGAGCAATGGGAGTAATCAAACGTTCCCTAGGCCCACTGTCACCCCCAGGCTGGCATTTCCAGACTAGACTCTCAACATCACACAGTATCCTCCCCAAATTCCACTGAGTGCCATGCAATTATTTTGTGCACATGTAAAAAAGTGTTTCTTCAAGCTTTTTGGCTGATTACAAAGAAAAACATTCATAAAAGAAGAAATAAAAATGGCTAAAAAACATATGAAATGAAAACATACAACTTTACTGATAATCAAAGAAATAAAAATTAACATAAAGATACCATTTCCACCTTCTATATTAACAAGTATTAAAAAGAAGAACCTAGGGGCAGGACAGGAATAAAGACGCAGACATAGAGAATGGACTTGAGGACTTGGGGAGGTGGAAGGGTAAGCTGGGACGAAGTGAGAGAGTGGCATGGACATATATACACTACCAAATGTAAAAGAGATAGCTAGTGGGAAGCAGCCGCATAGCACAGGGAGATCAGCTCGGTGCTTTGTGACCACCTAGAGGGGTGGGATAGGGAGGATGGGAGGGAGACGCAAGAGGGAGGAGACATGGGGATGGATGTATATGTATAGCTGATTCACTTTGTTATAAAGCAGAAACTAACACACCATTGTAAAGCAATTACACTCCAATAGTGTTAAAAAAAAAAGAATAAAAATACCCAGTGTTGGCAAGGATGGGGAGAAGGTATTTTTATACATTACCAGTAAGCAATATGGCAGTGACTACCAAAATTTTAAATGTGTATACTTTTTTAAAAACTTAATTAATTTATTTATTTTTGGCTGAATTGGGTCTTCGTTGCTGCGCACAGGCTTTCTCTAGTGGTGGCAAGCGGAGGCCACTCTTCGTTGCAGTGTGTGGGCTTCTCATTGCGGTGGCCTCTCTTGTTGCGGAGCATGGGCTCTAGGTGCGCAGGTTTCGGTGGTTGTGGCACATGGGCTCAGTAGTTGTGGCTCGCGGGCTCTAAAGCGCAGGCTCAGTAGTTGTGGCACACGGGCTTAGGTGCTCCGCGGCATGTGGGATCTTCCCAGACCAGGGCTCGAACCCGTGTCCCCTGCATTGGCAGGCAGATCCTCAACCACTGCGCCACCAGGGAAGCCCTTAAATGTGTATACTTTTGACCCACCCGTTCTACTTCTAGGAACTTATCAAAATTACAAAGAGATGTACAAAAGATGGTAACACAGGATATTTGTCACAAAAGTCACTTTTAATAGTGAAAGACTGAAAATAACCTCAATATCATAATAGGAGGTTGGTTAAGTACATTATGATACATGCATGGGATGGAATATTATGCAGCCATTTCAAATGATGTACACATTTTAAATGATGACAGGAAAATATTCACAACATACTGAAAAATGAAAATGTACGCTAAAAAGAAGCATGTATAAAGGATTTTACCTTGCAAAAGTAAAATATATGCATGAAAAAAGACTGGTAATATTTAGAATCAGAAAAACAATTATCTAAAAATAAGAGTAATACATGCTTATTGTAAAAAATTTGGAAACAACAGAAAATATGAATAGAAGACAAAAAAATCACTGATGGTCTCTCAACTCAGGGATATTTATGCATTTTGGTATATTTCCTTCTACTCTTTTTTTTAAAATAAATTTTTACTTATTTATTTATTTATTTTTGGCTGCATTGGGTCTTCGTTGCTGCACGCGGGCTTTCTCTAGTTGCGGTGAGCGGGGGCTACTCCTCGTTGCGGTGTGTGGGCTGCTCATTGCAGTGGCCTCTCTTGTTGCAGAGCACGGGCTCTAGTCGCGTGGGCTTCAGTAGTTGTGGCTCGCGGGCTCTAGAGCGCAGGCTCAGTAGTTGTGGCGTACGGGCTTTGTTGCTCCACGGCACGTAGGATCTTCCCGGACCAGGGCTCGAACCCGTGTCCCCTGCATTGGCACCCGGATTCTTAACCACTGTGCCACCAGGGAAGTCCCTTTCCTTCTACTCTTAACAAATAAATAAACATTCATGATTTTTTAAATTTGAGATTATATTTTAGATACAATTTTATACCTTGTATTTTTCACTTAACGTTATACAGTAAGCATTTTTCCACGGTTGTTAATTTTTTTTCCGAAAACATCATTATTGGCAATACAGTGTTCTATCATATGCATGTACTGTAATTTATTTAACCAATTCATGTTATTGGGCATTTAAGTTGCCTCTGGTATTTTGCTATTTAAATGATGCTGCATGCAAAAACTTAAAACATTACAGACAAAGCTTAAGTCCCCTTTGATCTCCACCCTAATCCCAATCCCCTCCTCCCTTCCTCAAGAATATGTTCATGTGTTAAAATTAATTTCTAAAACATAAAGAAAAAAAGAAAAGCATGTTGAAGTCTGAGCAGTAATATATGAAGTTGCTGGCATTAAAATAGCTAGGAAAAAGAAAAAATGATGCATTAAAAATCCTTCTACAAGTATTTGTGTAAACCTCTGATTATTTCCTTTAGCTAATCCTGAGAGAAGTGAAATTACTGGCTCAAAGGGTATGAACCCTTAAAGCCCATATCACTTATTGCGAAACTGCTTCCGAGACAGATTGTATCAATTTGCACACCCGCCCATCTGCAGCATATGAGAGTGCCTGTCTCATTGCACCCTTGCTGTGCAGGATAATTCTAAAAACAGAATATTTTTTCAATTCACTTTGATTTTAAAAATATCTGCCATATGGAACTTTTTTCCTTTTTTTGCGGAGTGGGGTGGATGCTGTGAAATCAAACAATAACAGTGTGACACAAGTCTTAAAAGAATGGGGATAGCTATTCATTAGAGGATGATATAAGTACCAGCATGCCACCCTAACATTCCTCTGCATGTGCTTTACATGAGGGCACCTGGGAGAGAGTTCAAGGCTCTCCCTCCCCATGAGGCACGCTATGATGCAAGGGAACCAACCACATGCCTTCTTCTCTCCCCCACCCAGCCCCTACCCACAGCATACCCAGTACAGGGCTGAATGTAAGTTGACAAAAACTTGCTAACATAAACATACGTATGAACTCAAGAACGCACTCTACTATTGAGAGAAACATGCTAAATGCAGAGGTAACAACCTGACAGCTCAAGCCTGGGCCCTGGGCCCAGCAATCTGGCAAAACAGAGCTAACCTTGCTAACAGCCTGCTGTGAGAGGCAAGATCAAGTCAAGGCACTGCCTTGACCTTCAGTTTCTCTATACGTGATGGAAAGAGGACGACAAAAGACTAACCCAGAGAGAGAAAAGACTACACTCACAACTGTCCCTTCCTATCTTGCTCCTAATAACTAGTCCAGGTCTCCCCCAACTCCAGCTGCGCCAACACACCTCGTCTCTGTTTCCTTCCCACAGTTCCCACCCTCTCCCCACCCCTAAGTAGTCTGAGCTCAGATGTGCACAAATCTATGTCCCCTTACTGCAACTAAAACAGGCTGAAATTTTTCAAAAAGAAATCCACTAAGAAGCTAAATAAACACAGCTAAATAAACAAAAGAAATACAAAAGCTGGAAGCCTTCAAAGCAATCTGAAAAAGTATCAAATCAAAACGTTGTACACCTTAAACTTACACAATGTCATATGCCAATTATATCTCAATAAAACTGTGGGGGGGAAAAAAAGAAACCAACTAGAACTGGGAGAAAATATTTCCTTGACAATAGCATGCATATAAACAGGAATAAACTCAATATGAGAAGTATAGAAACTATGTTAAAAAAAAGTATAAAAATTCTATTAAAGGGCACAAAATTCAGTCTAAAAATACAGAAAGATGTACTATCTTCTTGGGGATAATTATACATAATAATTATACAAATGTAAATTCTCTCAAAAATAATATATAAATATAATACCTATTAGAACCCCAATGTGTTTGTGTCTTTTTAATTCAATAAAATATTAAAATCCCAACAAACAAACAACAACAACAACAACAACAAAGCACCTGAAAGAACTAAAGGCTAACCACAGATTGGTGCTCCACTGGTACAGCTTTTCGTCTTACAAGTCCTGGGTCCCTTTCTTCTACTGTACGTGGCCTGGATGCTGACTCGAGCTACTTGGGTACCAGATTTGAGAACAATTTAGGTAGGCACCACTGTTGGATCTGGTGGGCTCCCAGTCCCTCCTAGAACTGGCATCAGAGCCTTCTTTCCCAGTGTGAGCTCCAGGAGTCTCCCAGGAGCTCCCCTCCTCGAGTCCTGGGATGCTCTGCTTCAATTCATGAAGGCACCCTGGCTCCTGGTTAGTGTAGCTCTTCATTTCTGTCCCAAAGAGCCCTACCCTGAGCTGCAGACTGTACTGTGATTAGCCTGTAACCACTTCCTTTACCATTCCTAGAATTCCCAATGGTTCCTGTCCCCTCTCATCTTGTGTGTTCCCCTACAGCAGGAATTCTTGGTTAGAAACCCACTCATGTGCCTCAAAAGATCTATAAATCCCTGAAATTATATCCAAAATTGTATGTATGTGATGCATATAAGAATATTTTTATGAAGAGGTTTATAGTTTTCATCAAGAAAATCAAATGAGGGACTTCCCTGGTGGTCCAGTGGTCAAGGATCCACCTTCCAATGAAGGGGACGCGAGTTTGATCCCTGGTCGGGGAACTAAGATCCCACATCTGCGGGGCAACTAAGCCCGCGTGCTGCAACTACTGAGCCCACGTGCTCTGGAGCCCGTGTGCCACACTACAGAGCCCACACGCTTTGGAGCCTGCACGTCACAACTAGAGAGCCCTTGTGCCGCAACTACTGAGCCTGTGCACTCTGGAGCCCACACGCCACAACTAGAGAGAAGCGCGTGTGCCACAACTAGAGAGAAACCTGTGAGCCACAACTAGAAAGAAGCCCACGCACTGCAACGAAAGATCCCGCGTGCTGCAACTAAGACCCTACGCAGCCAAAAATATAAATAAATAAATAAATAATTTTGAAAAAAAATGAAATGAGTTGGGCTTCCCTGGTGGCACAGTGGTTAAGAATCCGTCTGCCAATGCAGGGGACATGGGTTCGAGCCCTGGTCCAGGAAGATCCCACATGCCGCGGAGCAACTAAGTCTGTGCGCCACAACTACTGAGCCTGCACTCTAGAGCCCGTGAGCCACAACTACTGAGCCCACGTGCCACAACTACTGAAGCCCACGCGCCTACAGCCTGTGCTCCGCAACAAGAGAAGCCACCGCAATGAGAAGCCCGTACACCACAGTGAAGTGTAGCCCCTGCTCGCCACAACTAGAGAAAGCCTGAGCACAGCAACAAAGACCCAACGCAGCCAAAATAAATAAATTAATTAAATAAATACAAAAAAAAAATCAAATGAGTTGACGACCCCCAAAAAGTTTTTTAAAAAATCCTCTTGGGAACAGTGCAGCAGGACCTTGGTAAGAAATCCCTCCTAAAATGCAACCCAGAACAGGGAAGAATGAAGTTCACGTTCTTCACAGGGTGGTAATGATCTCAGATTCAGGATCTCAGAGGGAAAAGGCTAGAAGTGATTATTAGTCTGCAACTACAATTATGATTCCATTCCCTTACTAATCAAAGCCACCCACTGTACAATATCTTGCCAGCTGGTTAGAAAACTCACCTATCTCCATTTCTATGAAAGCTGCTTCATCTGGTAGGGCCCGAGGGATCACTCCAGGATCGCTGAAGCTGGTCCTCAGCAGTGTAGCCATGGAGAAAAGGAAGAGCATGGCAGCAAACACAGGGATGGCAGGAGACAGCTGGACAGCCAGGTAGCGGCATCTGAAGAAAGCAAGCAATTGAACATCTAGTTATTCCTACCCTATATTGACCTGGAATTGTTACCGGTATGTCAATCTGATCTCCACAACAAAATTATAGTACCTCAAGGGCAGGGACCATATTTTTTACTTCTCTCGAATTACTGAAAAGTCCTAACATTTGGTTCTGCACATTCTAGGCACTCAACAAATACTTCATTGATTGATGCCACCTATAACATACAGAAGATAGCCTAAGGAACCTCCGCTACCCTCAAGCCCAGTCCCTCCCATCAGCCTGCTGGGGGTCACATTTCCTCTGTACCTCAGCAAAGGCTCATACCTGTTCAGGTCAGGGACCCAACTGAACCTGGATTGTAAGCACCATAGGTTGCTCTCACTCTGGGAATGTCTAGAGCTATTCATACCCACTCATCTGGCATTAGGCCTGAGCTCAAGGAGGGGGAAGAAAAGATGAGGACCAGTCATGAAGCAGAGTCCCAGTGTCAGATAGACGGTATGTCCAGCGTGCTTGAAGGCCAGTGAAAAGCTTCAGGGCTGCTGACTGACTCTGCAACATCCACTCACTCCTCTTCCTTCCTCAAAGAGCTGAGCCAGTAGGTGACTAGTGACCATAAGCAAGGGAATAAGAAAACTGTATCTCCTTAGCACCCCTTCTCAACATCATGTTTGTTCCCCTCTTTCCATAATTCACCTGGAAGGCCATTCCTCTTTCTCTCTGGATATCCCCGCTCTACTCGTCTTTCAGATCCAAAGCCATCAATGCCGTCACTGTCATCATCGCAGCCACAATTTATTGAGCACACACCATATGCACTAAGCTCTTCAGGCGCATTACAGCATCCACTTCTCACACTACATCTATAATAGCTGAAGAATCTGGGATTTAGCGAGGTCTTGGCTCTTCCAAAGGCCTATCCTAAACTGCACTGTTTTTCACTATGTTGACCTCAACTCCCCCAACTGAACTTCATAAGAGCAAGAACCTTGTCTTTTAGAAGTGGGAATGCCTGGGTTTGAATTCTGGCTCTACCAGCTCCTAGTTGGGTAACTGAGTTAACTTCAGTCTCCTTATCTGTGAAATGAGGATGATAATGACAGTATTTCATAGGGTGGTTGTGTGGTTCAAATGCATGAATAGAAATAAAGTGCTTAGAACTGCCCTTGACACATAGTAAACGCTAAGTAAATGTCAGCTATTAACATTATCATCACGGTTCTCTATCTCCCAGAGCCTAATACAAGTATGAGAACAAAGAGGCTATCAACAAATACTTGTCGAGTTGAACTGAGTATCAAACCAAATAAATAGAAATACGTGATGAGAGTTACCACTGACCTATTTTTACTCTCCTCCTCCTGAGGCATATTTCCTCCTTCAACATAGACATCTTCTCTTGGAGGCAGACTATAAGTGGATGAGCAAGGACCAGAGGCAGAGTGAGGAAAGTAAGCTAAGGAAAAAGGCTTATCTCATCTGCATAGGGATTAAGCAAGCTGCTGTCCACTCAGAGTAAACGTTTAACCCTGGGTTGTACCTTCGCTGCAGGTTTGGAACAATCCCCATGAGATCCTCCCCCTGCCTCCGTGCCACACACACGACTGCATGGGGAGTGCAAACCAACTTACTGAGCAGTTTGCCACGAAGGTGAACATACGGAGTGAACTTGCAAAATGATTTCTGTGGCTTTTTGTTTGCTTGCCTGCTCGTTTGTTTTTTAATAAAATCCTCGGTTTTAGCTTGCTTTTGTAAGATTTTCTTCCTTCTCCTAAAAGCCAAGGGTAGGATCTGGCTGAGTTCAGGGTAATGAAGGTCCTTGCATATCACTAGCTTGTGGATTACCCTCTTTTCCACTGTTCCCCTTCACTGGTACAGATAATTAAGAAGTGAATTCAGAAAAGTCACCTCCATTTATCAGGGACCCAAAGGGACACAGGAGAATCACGAGGCTCCGTTTCACAAACAAGCCAAATGAAATTACCACGCTGACAGAAAACAGCCATCTTCTTCGTCACTGCCCATCTCTCAAATCACTCTTGAAAACAAAGAAGTGACGTCTCCAGGATTCAAACTGCCCTGGGTGTATAGTCTCCAACGAAAACCCTTAGAAAAATCAGAGCCATCTGATTGGCCACCTAAGGGAGTTTAAACTGTTTTATTAGAGGGAAAAGATACAGAGAAGGTAGAACACACACGCACACACACACCCCCCACACACATACTAATGTCGCCCCCATGCACAGAAGGACCAAGCTTAACTAAGTCCCATTTCAACACCTGCTTGTTGACCGGACAAAGGACAACTTAGATTTCAATTACACTACGCCATTAAGGATAAAGGTCTCTGTAATCTCCACACAGACTATCATCTGCACCTGCTAAAACAATCCACTCTGTATGTCAACAAGTACACAACAGGCCCATTGTATTGTTCTCCAGAGACAAGGATACTGGCAGCCAGTTGTCACTAGTGAGTGGGTGTGGCTGGCAAGGCAGATGTGGGACCCGCAGGCCTTTCTACCCCGAATAAGAGGAAATAAGAGAGCCAGTGGCTAAGACCACTGTGAACTACAACCCATCTGTCTGTCTTTAATACCCACCTAGGTCAGTCCCATAATTGCAGTAAGCTAGAGATCTGTCTTGTATAGGAATAAGCTATGTGAAGATTTGGGGGTAATTCCCAGTATCGACCTCAAAAGTCAGGAGTATCCTCAAGCATCACGAATTTGTCCTAGTGAAACACTGGATCTGTCATCCACAAATATAAGCTGTTCTTGAAACCCCGTAGTACTTTCCATCTATATCGATACGAATAATGATAACCATACACTTCTTGACACAGAACTCTCCTTTGTCTTCAGAGTACCAGGGGGGTTAGAAGTTGCTTTTCTCCCTTGTGAATCTTATAAATGCAACCATGTGCCCACTAAGTCTTCATTTCTGCCACCTGAAGAGGCATCATCATTTTAAGCCATCCTCTACCAACGTCTTGATTGGCCTCAGGCTTCCGTAGCTGGACTAGACGACAGGACTCCCACATGTCTCATGGGCCACATGGTGGTACTGACCAGCAGTAACCAGCAGTGCCAGGCTGAGCTGGTGTGTCATGTCCCAGCCCCCATCCCTAGCACACTAGCGTTCACTGGAGGGACAATGCTAATGACACAGACTTCAATTCACACGAAAAAACTCAAAAGAGATTCATGAGGGGAGCTGGTAAGAAACCAGACAGATTCCATGGCAGGGCTGCCTCACAGACTGGCAGGGTGGACTGGTGTTCTGTACTCTGCTTCTAAGTCTCCCTAATAGCTTTCTGGCTGTGTTTTTTGTTGTTGTCCTTTTATCAATGCAATCAATCAGCCAACAAGTATTTATGGGTCTAACAAATGAAGAACAAGAGAAACGGGAGTTAATTTTGTTGAGGAAAACATAACTAACATATGAAACAGCTAAATAAGATAAGACCAATAATCAAGTGTTCACATGGTGAGTCAGACTCTAAGGACTGTAAGTGGTCAGAGAAGAGCTCTCTTGGGAAGCTGATGGCTGCTTGAAACTGCTCCCAGAGCAGCCATTAAGGTTGGCTTTAAGGAAGAGCTGTACTTGGAACAGCAGGAATGGCCCAAGGGTTAGAGCCCCATAATGGCCCTTGATCCCAGATAACAGAAATAAGCCTTAGCTATAAGTCCTCCCTGATACGGACGGCTGTCTGTCCTTTTACATATGACCTACCTCTAGAGCACAGGAAACATGTACAACCACCCATAAGACTGGTTCAACATTCTTCTGATGACACTCAGAGTCTGCTACGAGGGAAAAAGTTTCCTTGGACACTAAAAACATAATTTAATATCAGCCTCCAGATTTACTGCTATGTGAAGGTCAAAGGAAAATGCATAACCCTGTTTTGCTCCAGGAGCAATGGGGAAAATTAACCAAACAGGGACCTTTTCAATTGTGAGGCAATGAGCCATCCTCGCACTGAGGAAGGCCAAAATCTCTATCCAGGCGAACCTGCTAAGTAGTTGCCAAATTTCAGTTATAATAATAAATTTCACATTTCAATTATAACAAATATAACAAATTTCAATTATAATATCCTCCTGATCAAGAACGTAGAACAATTCCCTGCTGCCTATTATATTAAGCCCCCAACTCCTCAGGCCAGTATTCCGAGGCCCTCCTTTAACTGGCCTTATCTAATCATTATCATAAGGTTCTTGCCTCCTCCTTGCTCCATTCCAGACACATCTCCCTCATTACCCTGAATTCACTAGCCTCTTGTTATTGCAAGAGGCTTAAGATGCCTTTTTTTTGTTCTTAAACACAATACCACTTCTGGCATCTCTGAGGAGGAAGATTTAGGACTCCTCTCCCTCAATAAACATCTCAACTGATATAGGCATGCTAGGGACATCCCTGTTCTTCGTGCTCACTTTTCCTAAAATAGACGATCACTATACTCAATTAAGACTCATTCTCAAAAGATGGGAGACGCATTCAGTGGAGACTGACAGTGTGAAACTCATTACCACAAAAGGTAGTAGAGGCTGAAAATATACAGATGAATTCTGAATGACAGAACCGTAAAGAATTGTTAACGGAAAGCACACTGTTCAGGAGACATGACTCAATCCTTCTCCAGGGGACATGCTTTATCAGGAAGTTGAGTTTAGCTAAGTACTGTTAACAGAATGATGCCTTTCTAAAACTGTCTTTGGTTGGCCAAGTCACAGACAGAATCTTGGGCGGGATAAGCACAAGACTGAACCTCCATAGAGCAGCTCTCCAGAGAATACTCTCTTGGTTAGAGATCATGATAAAGTCACTTTTTCCTCTTCCTAATCTCACCTAAGGAATTCAGGAACCTGGACCTTGTCACTATAGGCACAGATATTCTGCCATGTCAGAGTCTGGCTTTGGTCTACCTAGCCCTGTGTCTCCTCAAACCTGCTAAGTTTGTTATCAGATTGCCTCTTCTCTTGCTCCTGTCCATGGGGACATGGTGTCCCTCTCATCACCATCACCCACAGAGTAACATGGTAGGGAGCACACACTGCTTAAGTTTTCTCTGAGCTGTCCTCACCCTGGCAGCAGGGACTAGGAGCAGCGACGGCAGTGATAATCTCTTGTAACACACAAAGCTTACTTGCTAAGTTCACACTTACACATGGGCTCCCTTGTCCCTGCAAGGCTACCAGAATGCCATGCTGGAACGCTGTCAGTTTTCCACAAAGATGCCTTCGTTTTCTAGGAGCATGGGCTAGGGAGGCCAAAATAAACTGGAGTCCACTAAGGTAACACAAACACTAGCTAGCAAGACCCCAGAATATGCCGGTCCAGCATTTGGCACTATGCACATCTTCAGTAATCTGCGCGTCTTCAGGATTCCGTATTCAAAAAGTAACAATGAGATGAAAAGTAGTGTCATATAAAGGCACTGGCTGGCCGATCGATCTTGATGAAATAACCCCATTTCTGCAGACTTGGTTTCATCACCTGCAAAAGGATGGGGATAGTCTCCAAGGCCCCCTCCGGCTCTATCACTCTATGATTCTGTGAGTCAAGACTGTTACATTTTAAGTGCATCCAGAATGTATCAATTCAGCAACATTTATTCATCACCTACTCTACGAAAGGCCTGGCAGGGGGCACTGTGGGGGCCACACAGACACAGAAGATGGTCCCTGACATTGAAAGAGCTCGAAGTGTAATCACCACAGAATTCAGAAATATAAAAAATGTCATATAATTACGTATTAAATGACTGGTATGTACATTCTCAGGACTCTGAGAATGCAGAAATTACTAGAAAAATTTCATGAAGGAAGGAAGACTCAAGAAGGGACTTGAAAAAGAGGTAGAATATGAATAGGCTAGAAGTGGGACAATTACTAAGCAGTGCTACAAAACCTTTGTCAGTTCATCCAATTCAATGACTCCTCTGTACATCAGGAGCACCCAGGAGGGTCAGTCCAACAGGGTTTGATAGTGCCTTTGATACGGTTTCCTCTAGATACAGCACAGTGAGGCATAAGCACTGATCATAGCAGCAAATTACTTCTACTTCAGGGGTCAAGAGTCACACAATCATTCTTGCCACAAGAGAAGTCTCAGGACCTTGACCCCACTAGTGATCTGGTCACAACGTTAAAAGACACAGCTAGGAAGCCACTTCCAGAACACAGTGCACTTGGTCCTTTCCCCAAGCTTTATGAGGAAGTTGAATTTGACTAAATACCACAATAGCCTTTCAGTAGCTGGACAGCTCACAGGTTGTCAGTGTCATTCTGCTATAGTGTCCTGACATTCCCGGCCAAGCTGTTTGCTATGTGTTCATCACACAAGCTGGACAGGGTTTGGGCAGAAAGGACTGAGAACGGTTCATGTGCTCAAAGCTCACACTTCCTAAATACCTCATCCTAAGAATACATTAGGAAGTTCTTCTTTTTTTTTTTTTTTTACTAAAGTATTTTTTTGAAGTATAGTTGATTTACAATGTTATGTTAATTTCTGGTGTACAGCAAACTGGTTCAGTTATATATACATTCTTTTTTTTATACTCATTTCCATTATGGTTTATCATAAGATACTGAATATAGTTCTCTGTGCTGTACAGTAGGACCTTGTTGTTTATCCATTCTATATATACAAGCTTACATCTGCTCACCCAAATCTCCCACTCCATCCCTTCCCCACCCCACCCCACCCCCGCCAGCAACCACAAGTCTCTTCTCTATGTCCCTGAGTCTGTTTGTTTCGTAGATAGGTTCATTTGTGTCACATTTTAGAGTCCATATATAAGTGATATCATATGGTATTCATCTTTCTCTTTCTGACTTACTTCACTTAGTATGATAATCTCTACTTGCAAGGAAATTCTTTTTTTGAAGCACCGTACAATTTACACTCTGCTTCAAAATTCAAAGACATTTACTATAGATACAATTACATTTAAAATACAGCTACCTACTAGTAATCTTCTATCCCCTCCTTTTCTGTGTGTGTATTTGAATTTTCCAGACAGACACAAGAGTTATATAGAATTTCAGACTCTAAGAGTTGCAAGAGGCCTAGTGATAATCTAGCCCAATTTCCCATCCTGGGCAGGAATCCACTCTGTGACAGCAGCCCTGAGAGATGGCTACCCAGCTTCTTTGGAAACACTTCTCTAACAATACAGAGCTAACTCGCTCCTGGATGGACCACCTTTTTTCATTTTACGTATTCAACCTACTGTCTGTCCACTGAAAATTACAGGTCCCTCCTTCGAGAAATCTAAACGTGTAAAGGCAAAATCCAAAAATAAAAAGATGTCCACTGGCACTACTAACACTGCATGTTTTTCATCAAGGGGTGCCCACACGCCTGACCAGATTTCTCAAGCCATCTGGCTGACCCAGGGCTGTGCCATGGGTGGTTATAAATCACCTCGCACTCGTTCCTATGCACCTGCTGCAAGCAGGACGCTGTTACTAAAATGCAGGTCCAGATGTGCCTCAAGATCTGAACTTTCTTCCTCAAGGCCAAAATGCAGCAGCCAGGGGATGTATAGTCTACGCTCCTAGACAATTTAAAGATGAAAAGAGACAGTCCTTTGTCACTGGTGGTTCAGACATCCTCAACTGCCTGAAGGCAGGGGGCTAGATCAGCTGATTTCTTGAGGTCTCCCTAAGTTCTCATACTAGCGAAGGAGCCCATATTCTGCCCCCAAACCCTATCCATCACCACGTGGTTGGTAGTAAATTATAGACCCCAAAGAAAAAGGTCGACCAGAAAGAAACTTCCTTCCTCAGAGGCATGCTGGTGTCCTCTGTACAGCCTGTCATTGGTTAGGCTCAAGGCAGCCGCCACCTAGAGTGCCTGTGTGTCTGCATATGACAGACAGATGCATGCACGTTCACAAACACAGATTCTACCATTCTCAGTAAAAACAGGATTCATTGCCAGGGTCCTCTCCCCTTTGGTCAGATGTAGACTTCCCCATTCCACTGCTCAGCTAACACGTTTACTTCCTTCTCCCCTCCGGCCTTCTTACTCCCTCCCCCAGCCCTACCCTCAAAAATATTTACTCTACCCCACAGACAGCTGGAACCCAGGGCAGTTTACAAACAACCTCACCCTTCATATCTGAGGGCAAAGCGCAAGAAATAACTTGGGGGAAAAAGTCATCTTGGTAGAAAACCCAACCTGCCTCTGTCAAACAGTAACTTGGCTAATTACAAGCTTCATCCCACAGGCAGTTTTCTTCAGAGGCCTTCAGGGCCGAAGTGGAACAGATCCATATCAGACTCTGTCTGGCTCCCAGATGCAAAAAGGGCCAAATGCCAGTAGCTCCAAATTTCAAGTTCCCTTGGCCAGTAAAACCAGAGGTTTCCTGGGCCCGGAATTACCAGCTCACTCAGGGTCTAGAAACAAATCTCATCTCTGTTTTGAATGGTTCCAACCACAACAATTTAACCCTGGGCGGGGCAGGGAGGGTGGCAAAAAGAGCTAGTGATTCAACAGAGGAAGGAGTGAGAATGATAGAAAGCAGAGTTCATCTCTGCACTTCCAAAAAGAAGCAAGGCAGGAATAAAGCAAAGAAAACTTGGAGAAGGGTAAGGAGTGGGGAAACATTTTTTAAAATGTTATGCATATGCCTGCCCACCTGCACACGCTCACTTGTACCACACACAGGTACACACACACACACTCAGCCATGAATCTCAGACTGGAAAGCAGCTAAGAAGCCAACATCAAAGTGTCTGACTTTGCCAAATACTTTACAAAGTCAGCAGCAATAGCAGCAACAGAAGTGCCTTTGACAAAGAGGTCCTCTGACCTTACTTTCCTAGCCCTGTTATAAACTACGTCCCCCTCCTTCCTCTGCTGTTACTCAAGCCAGCTGCAACCATCAAAAAGTCCGGTAAAGCAGCCTGAAAAAAAATCACTCTTGATGCATTGGGTAAGCCTGAAGCCCTTATAGAAGAAAGACAAAAATGAGCCCCAAGAGACCAGAGCTCATTTTAATTACCCACAAAGTCTGGCCAAGAAGCCCCGTCCTCCGTCCCATGGCCACACCCCCTCATGGGAGCTCCATTTCCAGGTCACCGGAGCACAGGAACTGTAGCAGGCTCATATTAGGTGTGGTTCACAGTTCACAAACACACCTCTTGGCTCCTCAAGGCCTTCCTCGTAATGCTGTAATCCCAAAGCGATTAGCATTGCTCCCACCCCTAGACTGTACAGCATTCTCAGCATACCCAGGAGTCATGCCACAGTACCCTAGAATCCAACTGGCCACTTCCCTTGAGCAGTGACCTACACAGACTTCAAACAGTGGCTCTAGTACTAGCTATCGCATCACAGAAAAAATAACTCCAAGGCTGGTATCAGGCACACACAGAATAGAGAGTTGTTTATGTTGAGCGATTTTGAGTGAAAGAAAGAGCAACTCACATTTAATAAGCACATATGTGCCACACACACAGCTAGACTGTGGCACGGCTGAGGCTGGAACCAATCTGCAGGTTCCCAATTCAGTTGGCTTTTCAATTTAACAGCTAGCTGAGAGCTGAGCCCTAAGGAAATAGGACCCAGAATAACAGAATAAGTGAGTATTACAGGGTGGAGTTATGACCATGGGGAGTGCCCCTAGGCTCGGGAAGGGTAGGAAAGAGGCAGTCTGTCACTAAGCACCTAAGGAGAACACTGAAAAGGGGAGGTGAGTAATAAAGACAAACTCTTTTATTTCCCAAGTGTTCCAGGGGTGGCCCCAAATCAGTGCTATAAAATTGGTATCAAAGGTCTTGGTCTTTTTAGGAGGCACATACTCTGCTATAAGCTCAAAGCAATGAATTCAGTTGGCATGACCTATAGACATTGCCCAAGAGGACAATGACAGCCATCCAAGGACTAGCCACAAACTCTCCAGAAAGAAGGTTCTTCCCCTGGACCCAAGGGAACCATAATCAGGCAACTCTACTCAATGGAAACTCACTCGAAGGCGAAGAAGAGTGTACACGTCCCCAGGATGAGGAAGAGGGTCAAATAGAAGATGCCCTTTTGCCGGGCCATCATCACGCGGCCATCACAACAGAAGGTGTTCCTGCCTGGGAGTTTCTCCCATTTCCGTGTCACCTTCTTTCTCACCACCATCACAGACATGATTGGAATTCCTGGTCCAAAATGGGTTTTGTGATTACAAGAGGGAAGAAACAAAAGCTGAGCCCAGCTTTGAAATCACGTTGCCTGCTATTGCTGCCGCTGCGTCAAACATCATCAGAAGTCCAATTTCTAGCCCTAAGAAAAAGCACAAAAAAAAAAAATGAGGCAGGAACAAGAAAATGCAGTTCAATCTTCCTTTCCCAGAGGCAGAAAGATGAGCACCACTTGAAGGGATGGGGGTGAAGAAATGGGAGAGTTTATTTCCAATCTGTTTCTGTCCCCTAAAAGAAGAAAAGGTTAAAGGTTCTCAAAAAGAGAAGGGGGCTAGCATATCTCCTTAAATATACCCCTTTACTTCCAATATAATACTGATGATGTGATTATCATAGAACCTTGGAACTAGAAGGGATTTTGTAGTTGTAGGCCCAATTACTTTGTTTTGGAAATGAGTAAAGTCAAGACCGAAGAGGGGAGATAACTTTTCCAGGGTCACAAAGCCACGAAGCTAAGCCAAGAAAACAGGTCTGCTGACTTTAAGTCCAGGGAACTTTCCACGATACCATATTCTTCTATAATCATCACAAAGAGGACTCTAAAAATAATAGGAGAGTTTCTGTCCTTAAGGAGCCATTCCCACCCCTCCTCCACTTCTTCGCCTTCTTTCTTCAATTAGCCACTCAAATGTGAATCACACCAGGGAACAAGTCATCCTCTGGCAGAGCTAGGTTGTGGACACTCTGTACACAAACCCAGGTTGTATTTACTCAAAACAGATTTCCCCTAATCAAACCCCCCTTACTTCCTGAGTCCGGGAAATGAACCAACCTTGCTGGTCTAGCCTAACATTTGTGGGAATCTTAATGAAACCACATCACAGACCTGTAGGTGAAAGGCTGACTTAAGCAGGAGAGGTTCTGCTATGGCTGGGGGGAGGAGGGGCGGGAGGGGGGCACGGCAGCAGTCAAGAAAAGTCATAAAGGTGCTTTCTGGGACATTTCAGAAGTACCATCTCCACTTAGCATCCTGAATCCCCAGGCCCAGCCTTTCTCCGCCACTGCCACCCTTCTCCTCCTCTCAGGTGCGGTGCTGTGGCCTCTATTTACTGATACCACATGCCCCGCGCTGGCAAGAATGAGGCGGAAGCCTGCAGCCCAACTGACTGATGAGGAACAACCAACTCGAAATCATTCCTGGACTGGAGAGGGTAAGGGTCCCAAGAGAGACGAGGAACTGAGCAGGGAAAGGAGAAGGTGGAAGGCTTGGGAAAGGGGAGGGGGCACCAGAGGTACAGAGAACACTTCCTTTGTGTAAAACTAACCTGGAAAATAATCTTCTCCTGATAAACCGGCCCAGCGAGAGAAGAGAGACCAGGAAGGGGAGCCGGGCCTGGGAGAACAAAGATCAAAATCCGTCAAGAACCAGCGACCGGCCCAGCGGCACGGGGCCCGAGGCCGGAGTCCCGGGCGGGCGGCGGGCGCGGCCTCGGGAGGCCCGCCCTGCCTCGGCCACGCCGCCGACCACCGCCCCGGGCAGGTTGGGACGAGCGCCACCTCCGCACGCTCGTACACACTCACACACGCCCCGCCACGTGTAGTCACCCCCGGCCAGGGGCTCGGCAGTTGCCTAGCCGAGAAGAAGAGACCCAGGGTCCGCGCGTCCCGGTGCAGCCGAGGGAGCGGTAGCTTACCACGCGGCCGAACCCCGGAGACCCCCACCCCCACCCCCACCCCTTGTTACCTGAACCCCGGAGACCGAACTCGGCCGGGAACCGAGGCCAGGAAGTGCACTGTCCCAGGGGACCGCGTCGGCCGCCCGAGGTGGCAGCGGCTTCTCCCCAGCCCGGAGGCTGCCTCCTCCTGACAAGGGGCCCCAATGGTCGGGGCCCTAAACCAGCTGTGGCAACCGCCCACCGCTGGGCGAATGGAACGCTCCTCACGTCACCAGGTCGTTCCAGTAGTTGCTCGCCCTCCATTGGCTGATCCGCCTCGGTGCCTCCGCCTCTGCCACCCCTGCCCCGAACTACCATTGGCTGAGCCAAACGCCGCTCGACGATGCCTCCGCCCCACTCCCCCACCCATCTCCCGGCTTCGTGCCCACCTGCCAAGCCATTGCCAGACTCCCTTTGGGGTCTGAGCGCCAATGTGTGAAGTGTCGCCTTCTATTAATATAGTTCCGCAGAGACTGGGGTGAAGGGTAGTGCCAATGGGACCAGGAGGGACAGGGGACCTGCCTCCCCCCCACACGTACCGTGAGACGCTGGAGCAACACTGGCTCACAGATCCCGATGCTCACCCCAAACTAGGTCCTCCCTGGGCCTCTCCAGCCCTACTTGCATGAAATCAACTGTGACTCGGGATTTTACTCTTTACCGGCGTAAAAACAAGTCCCCTGCCTCCCAAGTCCTATTCACTAGGTAGGGACCCCACCTCTGTCCCAGTCACCCTGGCCTGCATCTCTAAGGCTTTCAGAACAAAACAAACAAACGTAAAAAGGAACTTGAAAGGGATAACTGTCCCCAAGAATAGAATAATTTTGCAGTGTCGTAAACAAAAAATTGACAGTGATGAGCTTAGAGAAACTCTACTTACAGGACGTAAATTCTTTCAGGTAGATAATGAAGTAAAGATTGCCCCAAAAATGCTTGTAAATTCGTATTAGATTTGAAGAGCTTGTGAAAATGAGGCGGGGGGCGGGGCGGGGAGAGCGGGGAGCGGGGATCCAAGGCAGAATCTCCACCCACCAACCACATTGATTCTTTCCTTCTGTCACCTTCCTCAGCAGGGCAGTTATTACCATGATGAGCCACTGCTACTCATCTGAGTGAGTGGCATCCTTTAGAGTAAGATTGGAGTGGGGAAAACAGTTGAGAACCATGGTATCAATATTATACAACAGACTTTAAAAGACACTAGGTCTGTTTCCACTAGGATGGCTCTTGGCTTCCAAATATAACGGGAAATATGAGAGAGGGCTGAAGGTGGCCTTTCCTTACCTGTCACACGGTTAGGGAGAGTGCCCAGATTGTCAGCTATTTTCCTGAGCTTGAATAAAGTTTCTCTAGGGTGAAGGTATTTGCAATGAATACAAAAGAGACTGCCAAAGCTCTTCCCACAGCAGTTTTTTGTGTTAGTTGAAGGACCACGTGCATGGTCAAGAACTATTTCTCCTTTTACAGGATTTGGGTCCCACATGATATGAAGCAAAATGCTACCTAATGATAGTTACATTTGACACTTTCATGGCACCCTTCAATCAAAAATTTTAAAGGATTAAAAAATCACTAGGTGGGCTTCCCTGGTGGCGCAGTGGTTGAGAGTCTGCCTGACAATGCAGGGGACACGGGTTCGAGCCCCGGTCCGGGAAGATCCCACATGCCGCGGAGCAACTGGGCCCGTGAGCCACAACTACTGAGCCTGCGCGTCTGGAGCCTGTGCTCCACAACAAGAGAGGCCGCGATAGTGAGAGGCCCGCGCACCGCAATGAAGAGTGGCCCCCGCTTGCCGCAACTAGAGAAGGCCCTCGCACAGAAACGAAGACCCACACAGCCAAAAAAAAAAAAAAAAATCACTAGGTAATTCTCTTATGAGAGAGATGTGTTATAATTAATTTGTAGGGGAAAGTATGTCTTTATAAAGGTTCTATTGTTCCCCAGCACTCATGCTGATTATAATCATCGGTTTAGTCTTTGTGAACCTTATGATGAGTATCATTGCCTCCAGTTCTCCCCTTTAAATCCTGGAGGCTGCTGGTATTGCACACACTTGGTATGGAAGGGAGAGGAACGTCCCTCAGCCCCATCAGGCCCCTGGATTCCCAAGCCTGTGTACACCAGATGCCCTTAGGAGTGGCACAGTCACCCCAGCTGCCATCCTCCTGACTGGGGAGCGGACAAAAAGAAACCTCCACAGCATCCAAACATACTTTGTCCACATCTCAGGTGCATGTGAAGCCCGGGGCGTCCTGGAATCAATGTGTCCGGCAACACATTCCTGAGCTCTGCCCCTCCCTCCTCTGGGTCACATTCCCTCTGGGATTAAGTGGCTGTGTAGGTCAGGCTTGCTTTATTACAATCTATTATTATTTGTGCTCACCTTTAAAAGAAAAATAAGGAAAATGTATATGGACAAACATTCCATACCGATTCCTTCTATGTCATTACATTGTTTTCTATAATCCCGAAAGTCTTAATACACACGCCCAACTACACTGTGACTATAAACTAAGATCGTTTTTTTCTTTTCTCTTTCTTTTTTCTGTTTGCTCTTCCACAAATCTCTAGACTTCATGCATCCAAATCGGTGTTGGTTCCTTTGAAGGGAGTTACAGTCACATGGTGAGCACTCGAAACGGTATGGAATAAAGGTCTAGGCTTCTACTGTGCGGTCACATATATTCTGGTGTGCTTGTTTAAAAACACCTGTCTCCATATTGATGGGTCCTGTGTGAGTGTGTGTTCATGGCGTGTAGGTGTAAAGTGCTGTCTGAACAGCCTCAGATCCTGAGTGCCGCCACTGGGTTGCAGCTTGCCTGTTAGTGTTGCTTCAGACATCTCTTCTGTAAACACCCAGAGACCCCTTCAGTACTGTATCCAAGAACAGACCCCAAAACTTAGTCCGCATCCTGCGGTCAACTCTTGTTGGCCCTTTTTTTTTTCTCTCTGTTTACTTTAGCCTCAACCCTTCCATGCCCCTTGCTCTCCTCCCCACACAAGTGTCCCTTCCCACCTCACCTACCTGGCCTGCTCTCCTCTCCTTACTTTCCGGCTATAAATAAACATATATTTGTAGAATGAATTGATGAACAAAGGAGAGAACCACGGACACCCTGTCCACACATGACCAACTAGTGTTCTTAAGCAACAGCTGTTTCCCTGACGCCCGGGCTGCTATCACTGATGCAGAAGAGACATGATGGTATGCATAGTAGAAAGCTCCAAAGCTTTACAGCCAGAAGGACCCAGGTTCAAATCCTGGCTCTGCTACTTAGTAGCTTGTGTAAACTACAGCAAGTAATTTCTCCATTCTGAGCCAATTTCCTCATCTGTAAAATAGAGCTAATGCCCACTTCATAGAGTGATAAAGGGGATTGGAGGTAATGTGTGTGTGCTAAATGTCTGGCATATAGGAGAAACACAACCAATGTTGTACGTTCTAATGACGTCGGTGGTAACTGCCGTTTCCCACCTCCCTCCTTTACCTGCACTGCTGACTTGGGGGAGAAAGGTAAGAAGAAGGAGACCCATTCTTCACTCTGTCGAACCCTTGTCATCCATGTGCCGCATGTTTACAGACCCTCTAAATCCGTCACTGAAATTAATCCTTATCTGACTGGCCACTTAGTTTCTCAATCCCCGGGGAAACTTACTGCTGCTTGGGAAAAGCTTGGGATGTAATCTTGGTCTAGTGGAATGGCTGTTCTGTAGCACCATCACCTCAAGTGAATCCTCAATATTGCCTCCACATCATTTGTTTCAACAGGTGAGAGATCAATGGCATCTCTTTCATTACACACCTTCTGTGTTCACATCTTTGTGCTGGGATTGTTGGCTCCTGTCAGAGACTGAGAAGCACCTTAAAGATGCCACCGTGTGAAAGCCAAACATACAAAAAGTCCAATAAGAACTGCCTGGGGTGACAGGGAAGGTGCTATCACAATGCAACTAAATTGCTCAAACCCAGCCGCTGCTTCTGCCTCTGATGCCTGTCTGCTCTCGCTGGTTCTGAATTTTATTTCATCTCTAGATTGTGGATTTCTGAATCCACCAGGAATGATTTTAGATGCTGTGCCAGAGCCCTCAACACTAGTCCTAAGACTACCCTCTCACTAAACAGGAGTCATAATGACATCAATAGAGACCATTTATTAAGGTCTCTATTAATCCCTGAGCCAGGGATTGTGCTAGGTGCTCACAGTTTAGGTTCCTAGATTATGGTCTAAACTTGATGTCTAAGTGAGAGCATCTGATACTGACCCAGCACAGCCCTAGCCTCCCACTCTGCCCAGCCTTCTCATTCCAGGAGCTGACCTCAAGGGATTGTGTAGCCCAAAACTATAAACTGGTTTATCGGTCAGTCAATCGTTAAGTATGTGTCAGGCACCCACAGTTTGCCCAGCCTGTACTAGGCACTATGGGAAATACCAAAGAAGTAAGTGACATGATCCCAGGCTCTAAGGAACTTCAAATATTCTAAGCAAGAAAAGACCAGCTCATGTGAAGTCATTAAAGATAAACATGAAACAGGGCAGAGTCCAATTCTCAACCACGCACAGCAGAGTCTCCAACCTTTTAAGGAGAGCATGCCTCAGAAGGGTGTACCCTCTCAAATACTGTTGATAGAAGAGGAAATTGGAAAAATCTTTCAGTAAGGCTGTTCAGTAGTATCTCTTAATATTTTTACATTATATAACCATTGACCCAACAATCCTACTTCTATTGAGAAATACTAGCACATATGTTCAAAGATATATGTACAAAGATGTTCACTATAACATTGTTTGTCATTGCAAAAGTTAGCAAACAAAAAGTTCTTTAACTGTATACACAGGAAGGAGTAGACTATCACCTTCCTGTATGTGTATATATTTCAATAAAGATTTTACATTAAAAAATGACATCAAGTATGCCCAATATATACTAAGTTTAAAAACCAAGTATCTAAACTTTTATAAAATCCAAACTTTACAAAATTTAAAAAACCTTTTGTGTGTGTAAGTGTATGATTTTATGTATGTATATTTTATTTTAAAAGTCTGGAAGGATATTTACTGAACAGTGGTTACCTCTGAGGAGTGAGAGTGGTGAACAAACTTTTAAGTTTTACTTTACACACTTCTTTCATGTCTGAATTAGTTGCAAGGAGTATTATTAATTTTAGGACTTAGAAAGATTTAAAAAATTATTATAAGGCTGTATACCTCTCATTCAATATGGCAGAATGATCACATGCATTTATATCCACTCTCTCCTAAGACACCATTAGAATTATAGTAAAGGGATTAAAAAGGCATAAGCTCATAACAAAGAAGAGAAGAGGGGCATTAGATGACAGTATATTTCACAAATGTCTGGAAGACAGAAATTGGAGGAAACGGTATTGACTGAACACACAAAAACTAAGGCTGATTTTGGAACCAACCAGCCCAGAAAAACACCATACAGAACATAAAAAGAGGCATCCAGGAAAAAGGGAAGTTGGCAAAAGAGATGGTATGATTAAGAGCTAGGAAAACTGAAGATACAATAAAGGCACAGAATGCAAGAAATAATCTAAAAAGAGGCAATGAAGAAACGCCAAGAAAAACAAAATCTGTACAAGAAGTCCATGGATCAAATGTGAAAATGTGAAGAATTGGATAGAATTAACACAGGAAGTGGGCTTCTAGACAAATAGAATTTATTCTGAGCACTAGACAAAATGAGAAAGCTGGAAAATAGCAGAGATATGGTAAAGACAGCATATGTTTAATCGACCCACAGCAAAAAAAAAAAAAAAAAGGCAATCAAAAATTCAAGGAAAATACAAAGCCTCCTGCGTATTCACCTGCCAGCAACGGACAAAAGAGGCATTTCCTCCCTGCAACAACACTTGTTGTTTGCCAGTCGATGGTTAAGAAATTGTATCTCATTTTTTGTTTTTTTTTTTTAATTAATTAATTAATTTATTTATTTATTTATTTATTTATGGCTGTGTTGGGTCTTCGTTTCTGTGCGAGGGCTTTCTCTATTTGCAGCAAGCAGGGGCCACTCTTCATCGCAGTGCGCGGGCCTCTCACTGTCGCGGCCTCTCTTGTTGCGGAGCACAGGCTCCAGACGCGCAGGCTCAGTAGTTGTGGCTCACAGGCCCAGTTGCTCCGCGGCATGTGGGATCTTCCCAGACCAGGGCTCAAACCCGTGTCCCCTGCATTGGCAGGCAGATTCTCAACCACTGCACCACCAGGGAAGCCCTTGTATCTCGTTTTAATTGCTCCAGGTATTGGTGAGGTAGAGCATCTTTTCATGTGTTTTTTGACCATTTTTATTTCCTGTTTTAAAAATTTCTTATATATATCTGCTTCTCATTTAAAAATTTTTTTACCTTTTGGTGTCATTTTTGCTGATTTATTGGAGTTTGTTGTAAATTTTGAATCAGTTCTTTGACACATATTGCATTTTTTTCTCCTATTTTATCACTTATCTTTAAGACATCTTGTGTAAAAGTTTTAAATTTTATTTTAGTCAAATTTGCTAAAGTTTTTTTTTTATATTTGCAATTTTTATTTAAGAAGGCCTTTCCTACCCCAAATCAACAACATTTTTCTTCTATAGTTTTACCTAATGATTTGGAGGTACTTTATTTTCCCTTTTTAGCTCAAAAAAGACATTCATACACAATTCATCATTAAGGTAGTTTTCGATGGGACTGAAAACAAACAGCTCCTATTTATTTGGGAAGTTCTATTCAGCATTTGAAAAATCTGAAGTCTGACATGTTAAAAACCATAATTTTACTCATTAAATTCTACTTATCACGAATCATAATTGTTAAGGAAGGACCTACATAGGAAGTCAAATCTTAAATAAAGTTTTGTTCTAGGCCAAAAAAAAATTCAAGGAAAATACAAAACTGTTCAAAAATGCCACTTTCCAATAATGAAGACAACTAGAACATGGAGTGATATAGAATAATTGATGGAAGTTGTAACATGAAAATGTAAACAAGGCCCAATTCTTGGCTTTACACTGAAAACTCTACAACTGTAATAAGACAAACACTATCTTTTTCAGTTTTTAACCTTTGGAATCCAACCTAGAGACAATCACCGGAAACTTAATTATGATTACAAAGTATAAAGTAAATGTCAACAAACAATGAAGAAGCATAGGGTACAGAAATTGAAAGGTAGATGAAGTTAGGGGAGGTGGAAGGATGTGTAGAGGCACTAATATTCTAATTTTAGAAAGCATAGACTCAAGAGATTCGATCTATAGATGATGGAACAAGAAATAGAGATTTATGTGTCTTATATAAAGGCACAAAGATAACCAAAAAAGACATGCAAACAAAAAGATAGGCATTAAAATGGTTGTCTGTTGGGAAGGGAATTAAATAGAGGAACTAAAAGGAGTGATGTATTAGGAGGAAGAGAGAAGTGGTTGCTGCAGTGTAAGTGAGCTAAATCTCCATTTATTAGAGCAGGAAGTCACTAGATGGACGATGTCTAGACCTGGTCAACCAAGGAAGGACGTATCATTTAGACAAAATGGATTATTACAACACTCCCCTTACTGGTCTCTCTGCTTCCACCCTTGCCCCCTTTTGGTCTATTATTAACACAGCAGCTAGAGAGATTCTTTTAAAAGTTAACTCAGACCTTGCCACCCAATGGCTTCCCGTCTGTGAAATAATAGAAAAAAATTTTATTGGTCTCTGCCCCCCAGTTCCTGGCAAAGCGATCCTAAAACCCTTGTCATTTCCTGGGTGATAGGAGTGTCTTTTGTTCTAATGAGGCAGCGCTGGGTGGGCTCCTGGCTAGCTCCTGGATGAAGGCTGGTCACCAGAAAGACAGAGCCATGATTAGTAGCTTGGAGTTTTCGGTCCCACCCCCCATTCTCTTGAGAAAGGAGAAGGGCTGGAAATGGCGTTAATAATCAATCATGCCTACGTGATGAAGCCTCCATAAAGCTCCCAAAAGTCTGGGTTCAGAGAGCTTCCAGGTTGGTGAACACATCCATATACTGGGAGGGTGATGCACCCCAACTCCAAGGGGGCAGACGCTCCTGCGCTCAGGACCCTCCCAGACCTCGTCCTATGTATCTCCTCATCTGGCTGTTCATCTGTATCCTTTATCATATCCATTTATAATAAACTGGCAAACATAAGTAAGTGTTTCCCTTAGTTCTGTGAGCTGCTCCAGCAAATTAATTGAACCCGAGGAGGGGGTCATAGGAACCTCAGACTTACAGCCCATCAGTCGAAAGTAGAGGTGACAACCTGAACTCACCATTGGCATCTGAAGTTGGGGGGGAGGCAGTAGTCTTGTGGGACTGAGCCCTTAACCTGTGCAATCTGATGCTCCCTCCAGGTAGAAAGTGTCAGAATTGAGTTAAAGTGTAGGACTCCCAGCTGGTGGCACCGAGTATTGCCTGTTTTAGGGAAACCCACATACACAACTGGTGTCAGAAGTGTTGTGAGTATGGCAGTTGTGTGAGAGTAAAGGAGAAACACAGGAAGGAAAAACAAGGTGTTTCTAATTCACCATCTCATTCAGAACAAAAGCCAAAGTCATTACAATGGCTTACTAGACCTCAGCCAGTCATCTGCCTCAGCATCTCCCAAGCCCTGCATCTACTGCTACTCCCCCTTGCTCACTCTGCGTCAGCCCCAGTGGCCTCCTTGCTGTTCCTTGAGCAAACTGGACATGTTCTATCACGGGACCATTTTGCACCAGCTGTTCTGTCTGCCTAGAATGCTCTTTCCCCCAGATATTTGCATGGATTGCTCTATCACCTCCTTCAGGTCCTTACTCAGAATCTCCCCTTCTCAGAGAGATTTTCCCTGGCTACACTATTTGAAATTGCAGGCCCACGCCCCCAAGAACTCCCTGTCTCCTTTTTCTGCTTTTTCTCCGTAGCACTTACTGTCTTTTAACATACTATATATTTTAATTATTTATCTTGCATATTGTTGCTCTCCCCCACTGGAATGTAAACTCAATAAGAGCAGGGGTTTTTGTGTTTTGTTCACTGCTCTTTCTCCAGTGCTGAGAACAGTGACTAGCACATAGTAGGTGCTTGTTATGGGCTGAACTGCATGCTCCCAAAATTTATATGTTGAAGTCTCAACCTCCAGTACTTCAGAATGTAACAGTATTTGGAAATAAGGTCTTTAAAGACGTGCTTAAATTAAAATGAGGCCCTTGGGAAGCGGTCATAATCCAGGATGACTGGTATCCTTATAAGAAGAGGAAGAGACACCAGGGGTGCACATGCACAGAGGAACAATCACGTGAAGAGGCAGCAAGAGGGTGGCCATTTTTAAGGCAAGGAGAGAGGCCTGGAACGGATCCTTCCCAAATGGCCCTCAGAGGAAACCAAGCTTTCTGGAACCTTGATCCTGGACCTCCAGGCTCCACAACTGTGAGAGAATAAATTTCTGCTGTTTAAGCCTCCCAATCTGTGGTATTTTGTTATGGCAGCCCTAGCAAACTAACACAGCGCTCAATAAATATGTGGTTTGAGTGAATGGATAAACAGGTTGATGGATACTACAGGAACATTAGAAAAACCCAAACCAGAAATAGTTAAATGTGGTAACCCTCAGGGAATGGGACCACAGGTGGGGAGGAGTGGGGCAGGAGATAGTTGCTTTTTATTGTAAGGAAGCCCTTTGGCACTATTTCATTTTTAACCACATGAATGTATCACTTTGATAAACACTTATAAATGTTCATTTTTAAAAGGGGGTTTTACAGAACAACAACAAAAAACTACGTAAGTTCACCTGGGGACGATTTTGCCCCAGAGGACATTGGCAATGTCTGGACGTTTTTTGGTTGTCACAGCTGGGGGTGGAGCGCTACTGACATCAAGTGGGCCGAGGCCTGAGACGTTGCTAAATATCTTACAATGCACAAGACAGTGCCTCACAAAAGAATTATTCGACCCAGAATGTCAAGAGTGGTCAGACTGAGAAACTGCTTTACATAAATGTGTGGATGATAGATCCATAGCAAGTTACTAAGGAAAGTTATGGCTGTTGAGTAAATAGAACTAACCTCTGAGAAGAACATAATGGAGGAAAAGTACCATACTATCCTACAATCCATTCTTTGGTGCCTCTGTTAGAGAAAAATTCTGGACTGATGGAAGTACTAGGAACATGGAAGGCATAGAGGGACTGACTGACCTCTGTCCATAGATCCTTATACAAAACTTCACTACACACAAACGCAAATGGCCATTCATCCCATATTACCTCACTTTCACTGCACTGCCTCCTCCTGCCAGTCCAGTTCATCCCCTCGGCTCTTCACAAATCAACATTCAACACTCCCTTCTTTCTCTTAACCCAAACTCCAAATTGAAGATTTCCCCCAGACCACAACGCATGCTGGAATGCTTCTCCCGCACCTTCGAGGCCAAGGTTTCTCCCTTCTGTTATTTACACAACACCTTTCTGATGAAACCTTCTCCAACTCCTTGGAAAAGAGTGAACAATTGCTCACTGAGTCCATACTGCGTAAAAACAGAACCCCTTCCTGCTCAACAACTAGAAAAAGAATCTACTTTTTCACATACACAACTAAGTAAATATTTAATGTATGGATCTGTTAGGTGTTTCTGTTGCTGTGTATTCCTGATAAATGCATCTGTGTTAGTGTTATGTCCAGTTAGAAGTGGTTTAGACAAATGTCTGGTGATCTGCTTTGGGTATATGGTTTCCAAGGAGGGCTGTGAGAAGAGCAAGGGCAGTCACTGTTCCTTGCTACTGCTCATAGCATTAGTTTTCACCTCAAAGAGCAGCATTTTCATGCTGCCAGGTACTGAGTGCCAGCAAGGGAAGGGAAAGATCTTGTTCCACCATCAACGCACTGTGGAAGATCTGTAGAAGGAAACACAAGAGACTGGTAACAGTGCTTGCCTTCAGAGGTGGAAACTGGAGAACTTGGATATAAGGGTGGGAGAGAAAGCTAATTTTCAGTGTACACTCTTTTATAGCTTTGGAATTTTGCTCCATGTGCATATATTAGCTAACAGAAATTGTAATTAATGTCTATATCAATGTACTGTACAAAACTACAGTATTTGGATCTCAAGCCAAACCTCTACCCAGCTACAAATGTATACAAAATTATCCCATTTCTTATATTCAGAACTGAAGTATTAAATATATATTCAGACAATCTGTTAGACTGAATCCCACACCGAGAAAAAACTAAAAAGAAATTAATGTTTGCGAATATATGTTCCTTGTTGATGTGATTTTCTTTGAATTGTGCTGAAATAGGTAGAAGAAAATTGTCTATAGTAAACTATAATGTCCATCTACCTCACTAAAGCACTAATTTTAAGGATATTTAGAGGTCTGAAAAAACGCAGTGACAAAATTTTAATTACATTTTAATATGATATATAATTGATTGACCAGGAGCTTTTAGCACTCTGTGTTATAGATGACAAGAGACGACCATTCTATCCAGGAATAAATAGTCTCTGCCTTGTTTTAATTTGGATGTAATGATGATAGAGACCAAATCCCTTGGGAGGAGAGAATGCTTTATTGAGACCTTCACTTCCTGAAAACTTCCACATTACCCAGTGACTGTAAAACAGAATGTCACAAGTTAAAAGCAAACAAAACAAAATAGAAATGTTCCTTGTCCAAACTGAGCCTCTCTTATGAAGATATACTCCTTTTTTATCTGAACTTGAGAATGTCTACCAGATCTCTGGCCATCCAAGGTAAACGGTCACTAGTCTGATGTATCTTTCCCTGGAAACTCCAAGAAATTGACTTTAATTCCCATTAAGGAACCTCACCCTACTGGCACCTCCCATCACATCTTGCTTCTAATCTCTGAATTCATTTGCATAGAAGGTAAGCTGAAGACTAATTTTCAAAAGGTGATATGAATATGTTAAAAAAAAAAAGAATGTGTTTCTTAATTTCTCTTCTAAATGGGGAAGGAAGCTGGCTAAGCTGAATCAGCTAAACCAGGCTATCTAACTACCTGGAGCTATTCAGTATACCTTTGCCCTTCTACTCTCTGTGTTTCTGTTCCGGGTTGAATAATATCCCGTTAGCTATTATATTTATCTGTAGAAATTTGATCTCTGTTATTCTAAAATAAAAAAGGTATCTCTTCGCTCTTACAAAGTCTGCTCCTATCTGATAACAGCTTAATTGGTTGCGCATGTAACTCTGATATGTTCGTCTGCTCGCTCTGCCATAACAAAATACATAGACTGGGTCGTTTAAACACAGAAATTTATTTTCTCACAATTCTAGAGGCTAGAAGTCCCAGATCAAGGTACCAGCTTGATTAGGTTCCTAGTGAGAGCTCTCTTCCTGACTTGCAGACAGCTGTCTTCTTGCTGTGTCCTTACGTGGCCTTTTCCTCTCTGGCATGCAGAAAGAGAAAGAAATGGAGGTGGGGGTGAGGGAGAGAGATCTGGTCTTTCTTCCTCTTCTTATAAGGATACCAGTCTTATTAGATTAGGGCCCCACCCTTATGAGTTCACTTAACCTTTATTGCCTCCTTATAAGCTCTATCTCCAAATACAGTCACGTTGGGTGTTAAGGCTTCAATATGTGAACTGAGGGGGAGGGACACAATTCAGTCCTTAACAACTGGTTTAGCACTAAAACAGATTGTTTCATATTTTAGTAAATTATCAGTTTATCAGAGATATATATAGGGAGCATGTAGCTACCTACATATATACAAACATAGAGAACATTAGAACCAGCCAAGAGGCAAAGTGAACAAATTGTTTTGAAATTGGTAGAGATGGTGCATAGAATGCATTTGGGGAAGGAAGAATAAGGATGTTAGGGAGGAATGGGAAAAATCAGCTGGTGGAATAAGAAAGGAGGAGCAGCAGCAACCTATACTCGTAGTCTTGAACCAGGAGAGTGTTGAGTTGCTAGCAAAGTCTTGCATCAAAGCAAACAAATTCCACAGGATTGAATAAGCTGCTTTGAACCCTCACTCCTCCCAATATTCACTGGGGCAAAGCTCTGTCTGGCAGGCTGGACTATGAACATTGGCCTAACCTGTCCCATCCTGATTGCAGGCTCACAGGAGAACAGCAACTATGTCCTTTTAACTCTCTTTCTACAATATTATTGGGCAAAAAAAGCATTTAAATGCTTTCAATGGTGATGATTATAGAGAAAAATGGAATATAAATGGCTACTGACATGTTTCATTGTAACAACTTTTATAACCCCATTATTAAGGAGATGAATATCTTCATATTCCTAAATAAGAAGTAATCACATGTCTAAAGCTTCTTCGCCCCTCACTTATTTTGTTAAAACGCTATTCTCATTTATTTTCCATCTTTTCCCCCTGGGTGTGCATTAGTTACTATGGAAACATTGGGATACCATAGTTTGAGCATATCAACATTCCCCAGTTCTATTAGAGTATGAAGCCAATTTATATCAAGGTTATCATTGGGAGAGGAGTTGCTGCTGAGGGTTATAAATGAATGCAAGACAAAATGAAATGTATGGCACTGCCAGGCAAACACGGGCCCCACTTAGCATCACAGAAGGGATGAGGCTCATCTCATCTGCCCACTCTGTGTACAGAATTCTGACTGTAGTTAACAGTGAGGTTGTGTTGGTCCATTCGTATCGCTATAACAAAATACCATAAACTGAGGGGCTTATAAACAACAGACACTTATTTCTCACAGTTCTGGAGGCTGGGAAGTCCAAGATAGGGAAGCAGCATATCCAGTGTCTGGTGAGAAACTGCTTCCTAGACAGCTGACGTCTTTTCACTGTGCTCTCACATGGTGGAAGGGGCAAGGGAGCTCTCTGGGGTGTCTTTCATAAGGGCACTAATACTTTTGGGTTTTTTTTGGTCTCACTGCGCGGCTTGCGGGATCTTAGCTCCCTGACCAGCGGTCAAACAGGGAGGGAACCCAGGCCATGGTAGTAAAAGCGCCGAGTCCTAACCACTGGACCACCAGGGAATTCCCTAGGGCACTAATCTTATTCATGAGGGTTCCACCCTGATGACCTAAGCACCTCCCAAAGGTCCCATCTCCTAATATCATCACCTTGGGGGTTAGGTTTCAACATATGCATTTGTGGCAGACACAAACATTCAGTCTACAGCAGAGGTCTACAAAGCAAAGATATTTATCTATAACAACAGTAGCATGGGTTCTTCTCTTTTTTTGCTTTATCATGTATTTATAAACAATTTGTAATTTGTTTCTTTTCCACTTTAACCCAAGAGTTTTTAGACAAGGTCATTTAAAATTTCTAAGTGGCCAGATATTTTTTTGCTATGGTTTTATTGTTAATTTCTCTTTTTTTATTTTATTGTGGTAAGAACTTTTGCCCACGTGTGTATGTTTACCTACTATACATTCTCAACCACAATGCACCACATACGACTAAAACTGAGTTTATCATTTTCTCTCTTGAACTAGATACTCCTCTATTGTCTTTATCTCCGTTGTAATGCCGCATGCATCCAACCGCTCAAGCTAGAAATCTGTAAATTACCTTTGCCTTCCCCCTCTCCCTTACTCACTAAATTAAATCAGTCACCAAGCCCTGAAAATTTTACCTCCTAAAAATTCTTCAAATGTGTCCCCTCTTCTTTCTTCTTTGACATTACCTATTAAATAATGTGATGAGAGACGAGGATTAAGCTCACTTCAAGCACTTGCACCTCTCATCCATTCCTTCCAATATAATTTTCACATTAGTATTATTTCCTCTAATGGTTATCTTTTTTACTTTAAATAGTATGCTTAAACTTATGTTTCCTGTTCAACCCAACCAGAGGTATTTCCCCCCTCTTTGTAAGATGAAGAGATAAGTCTCCTATATTTCCCTCTACTTCTCGCCCCTATCTCTCAACCTATGTCCATTTCCATACGCCTCTATTTTCACACTTGTCCAAGCCATCATCTTATCAAGCCTCCTACCTGGTATCCTTATTTCCATTCTTACCCCCTCTTAACTCTCCACACAATAGCCAGAGTTATCTTTCATGAGTCTAAAGCAATTTCTGCTTCTGTCAGTGGTGGACTAACTTGTTTCAGACTAACCATCCCACTGAGAACAACTATAATAGCTGATCAACACATGAAAAGACATATTTTGGTCACATTGAAGGGCCCTCAAGGCAGCAAGGACTTGAGAGGCCAAGACTCTAGAGAATCTAGAAAGAGAGAGAGAGAAATGAGCCAGACATCTGGCTGCATTTTTGCTTTTAAGGCATTTGCGTCTGAAAGCTGTGAATTGAGAAGCTAAGAACCCGAGGAGAAAACAGTGCAGAAAATAGTGGCTGGGAGTCTGAGAAGCTGAGCAGAGATTTCAGAAGTCTCATGGAGCTGAAAGTGGTAAAATGGAGTTGAGTGCCCGTGAAGGAGGAGGAGCCCTGATAAACACCACAGAATTTCAGCTGAATCCACCAAACAGCCATTACCTAGGGTAAAAGGGAATGGGAAACAAATCAGCACTCATAAAGACTGAAGCCCAGTCTTAATCTCTGATCAGATTAAGATGATCTATCTCTACCTTGAGTGCTTGCCAGAGTGAGAAAATAAATCCCCTGTGTACAACATCAAGAGTGAAGCCCAGGGTAAACTATGGACTAATGGTGATTATGATGTGTCAACAATGTAGGTTCATCAACTGTGACAAATGGACCACTCTGGTGTGAGAGGTTAATAATGCAGGAGTCAGTGCATGTGTGGGAGCAGGAGTATATGGGAAATCTCTGTATGTTCCCCTCAATATCGCTATGAACCTAAAAGTCCCCTTAAAAAATAAAGTCTTACCAACAACAAAATTTTTTTAATAAAACTAAATAAATCCCCTCTGGAGGAAGATAGCATCAGCCATCCATCACCTCAAATTATCTCTTCAACTTTTTATGTTGTGTCCAACATTTAATCACTAATAATGAAGCATGTTAAAAAATCAAGAGACTGAAAAATTAAGAGAAAAGAGGCAATAGATACAGACCCACAGAAGATCCAGATATTAGAGTTCTCAGACACAGGCTTGAAAATAATTGTAATTGATATACTCATGAAATTAAATGATATATGGAGAATTATAGCTGCAGAAGATTGATTACATATAGGATTATAATAAGAAAATAGGTACCATATTTCTCACTCTTAATCCACTGAGAGGGCCTGGGAGCAGCAACACCTTTATCTTAGTCAGGTTGCTATAACAAAATGCCATAGACTGAGTGGCTCAAGCAACAGAAATTTATTTCTTATAGGTCTGAAGGCTGTGAATCTGAGATCAGGGGGCCAGCAGGGTTGGGTTCTAGTGATAGGCCTCTTCCTGGTTTGCAGACCTCTTCCTAGTTCCCACCTTCTCACTGTATCCTCACATGGTGGAGAGAGCTCTGGTATCTTCCTCTTCTTGTAAGGGGACCAATCTCACCATGGGGGCCCCATCCTCATGACCTCATCTAAACCTAATTACCTCTCAAAGGCCTCATCTCCAAATACTATCACATTGGGGATTAGGGCTTTAACATATGAATTTTGTAGGGACACATTTAGTCCATAACAACCCTAATAAGAAAGAAAAGTCCTAGCGCCTAGATCTTGGTTTCTAAATACCATTCTCCATTAAAAAGGAACCAGGCTCCTTGGAGAAAAAGCTAATTCTATAACTGGGGCACAGAAAGAATGAGCAGCTTGAAACTTATTTTTGTCTCTAAAAGTAAAGAAGTGCTCAGAGAATGATGGGGAAGTGTCAAAAGGACATAGAAGGCAGCCTAAAAGGGCTCCCACTGGCTAAATTTGAAAATCACAGTAAATAATGATAGTATTAGATTAAAACCCATTGAATAAAGTAAGAAATCATGAGTCCATACTGATATGAATGAATGAATGAATAAGTAGTTTGATTAGGAACTGGGGAGATATATATGTATATAGCCTGGAAGATACCACCTTAATGTAATAAAAGATCAAAGCATCACTTCAGTGATATTCTTGCCAAAAAATTATAAACTGAATATGATCATGAGGAAACATGAGATAAACCCAAGTTGTGGGACATTTTATGAAATAACTGGGACATTTACAAAATAATAATCCTCAAGTGTCAAGGTCGTGGAAGTCAAGGAAAGAGAGAGGAACTGTTGCAGATTGAAGAACACTAAATAGACATGCCAACCAAATGCAATGCTTGGTTCTGAATTGGATTCTTTGGCTATAAAGGATATTATTGGCAAAACTGGCAAAACTTGAGTGGGATTTCATTACTGGATAATAGTGATGTATCAATGTTAATTTTCTTATTTGATGGTTATATCTAGTTTTGTAAGAGAATGGTCTTTGCTTTCTAGAAAATACACATGGAAATATTTTGAAGTGATAGAGCATCATGTCAGTGACTTACACATAAAAGGTTCGGGGAAAAAACTTTTTTATAGTGTATTTAAAATTTTCTGTAGGTTTGAGATTGTTTCAAAGTTTTTTACAAAAATGTCTTGTGGGTTAAAAAAAACACAATGAATTAAAATTTATGATGTTAACAGCACATGACAACAACTCAACTTAAAAGGGAATAAAGTGAGTTAAAGTGTTGAAAGGTCCTTACATTAAGCAGTAATAAAAGTACTAATTGCAGGTAGGTTTTAGTCAAGAATGCATGTTGTAATTTTTTAGGTTAACAACTAAAAGAGTAATAAAAGAATGTGTTGCTAGGAGAGTGGCCAAGATGGCAGAGTAGGAAAATCCTGAGTTCGCCTCCCCCCACATGAAAATAACAACTATTCACAGAGCAACTACTGATGAGAAAGACCTGAAGATTAGCAGAAAAGATCTTCTAAAATTAAAGATATAAAGAAGGAACCACAACGAGATGGGTAGAAGGGGCAGAGATGCAGTATGGTCAAGATCTACGCCCCTGGGTGGGCAACCCACAAACAGGAGGATAATAAGAATTGCAGAGGTTCTCCTAAAGGATTGAGGGGTCTGAGCCCCACATCGGGCTCCCCAGCCCAGGGGTCCTGCACTGGGAAGACAACCCCCAGAACGTTTGGCTTTGAAGGCAAGCAGAACTTAATTTCAGGAGAGCCAGAGGGCTGTGGGAAATAGAGACTCCATTCATAAAGGGCACAGACAAAATTTCACATTCTCCAGAACCCAGGGCAGAAGAAGTAGTTTGAAAGAAGTCTGGGTCAGACCTAGCTGCTGATCTTGGAGAGCTTCCTGGAGAGGCAGGGGGCAACTGCAGCTCACCCAGGGGACACGGACACTGGTGGCAGCCATTTTGGAGAGCTCATTCTACCATAAGGACACTGGTGCAGGCAAGACCCATTTTAGAATCCTCCCTCTAGCTTATTAGCACTAGAAACCGGGCCCATCTACCAGCCTATCAGCACCAGTACTAGGACAACTCAGGCCAAGCAACTAGCTGGGCAGGGACACAGCCCCATCCACCAGAGGGCCCAGGACCCAGCCCTGCACACCAGTGCATCAGCCCAAGCCCTGAGACCCCCAGGGCCCTGCAGCCAGAGAACCTAGAACCTAGCTCAGCCTATCAGTGGGCCAGCACTAGCCCTGGGACCAGCCTCACCCACCAGTAGGCAGGCACCAGCTCCAGGACCTCCTAGGCCCCAGCCCCAGACACCAGCAGGTCAACTAACTCTGGGACTGCCAGGGCCCTGCAGTCAGAGACCCTGGGACCCGGCTCCACCCTCCAATGAGCTAGCACTAGCCCTAGGACGCCCTGGGCCTCAGTCACCCCCACCAGTGCACTGATGCCAGCTCCAGGGCACACGGGCCTTGCAGCCAGAGACCCTAGGACTCAGCTCCACCCACCAGTAGGCCAGCACTAGCCCCAAGACCTGACCTTACCCACCAGTGGGCAGGCATCAGCCTCAGGACCACCACAGCCATGCAGCATGCCATGTCAGGAACTAGTGCAACCACCAGAAGGCCAATGCCAGCTCTGGGACAACTTGTGCCCCTCAGACAGCTGCTCTGGAATCTGGCCACACCCAGAAGTGGGCTGACTAGATCCAGGACACTTGGGGCCCTGCAGGAAGCCACCTAATGACCTGGCCCCACCCACCAGAGGCCAGCAAGCCTTTGCATCAGGCATGGCAGCAACCAACCAGACTGGGGGACAGCCACATCTACCAGACCATGCGTAGTAGTTAGCTCACCACAACAGAAGGACCCATGCAGCCCAGATAGGAGGTACTCCTAGAGCATATAGCTCTGGTAAACAAAGAAGAGTGTGCTGTTGGAACACATAGGATGTCTTCTACAAAAGGCCACTTATCCTAGGTCTGGAACCATAACCAACCTACCAAATACATAGAAATAAAAACAGCAACTTAGGCAAAATGAGGTAACAGGGGAATATGTTCCAGATGAAGGAACAAGATCAAACCCCAGAAGAACTAAGTGAAGTGGAATAAGCAATCTACCCAATAAAGAGTTCAAGATAATTATTGTAAAGATGTTAAAAAAACTCAGGAAAAGATTGGATGAACAGAGTGAGAAGTTAGAAGTTTTGACAAAGTGTTAGAAAATATAAAGAAGAACCAAATAGAGATGAAGAATACAATAACTGAAATAAAAAATACACTAGAAGGAATCCATGGTAGATTAGATGACACAGAGGTACAGATCAGTGAGCTGGAAGACAGAGTAGTGGAAATCACTGAAGCTGAACAGAAAAAAGCATAAAGAATAAAAAGAAATGAAGACAAGGACTTCCCTGGTGGTCCAGTGGTAAAGAATCCACCTTCCAATGCAGGGGACGCGGGTTCGATCCCTGGTCAGGGAATTAAGATCCCACATGCCGTGAGGCAATTAAGCCCATGCGCCACAACTAGAGAGAAAAAAAAACAAAAACAAAACCCGCACACCACAACTAAAGAGAAGCCCACACACTGCAACTAGAGACAAGCCCATGCACCGCAACGAAGACCCAACACAGCCAAAAATAAAAAATAATAAATAAATGAATAAATAAATTAAATAAAATAAGTAAGATTTTTTTTTAAATGAGGACAGTTTAAGAGACCTCTGGAACAACATCAAGTATACTAACATTCGCATTATAAGGGTCCCAGAAGGAGAAAAGAGAAAGGGGCAGAGAACATATTTGAAGGCACAATAACTGAAAACTTCCTTAACCTTGGAAAGGAAATAGACTTCCCAATACAGGAATCATAGAGAGTCCCAAACAGGATCAAACCAAAGAGGAACACATCAAGACACACTATAACTAAAATGGCAAAAAATTAAAGATAAGAGAGAATATTAAAAGCAGCAAGGAAAAAGCAACAAGTTACATACAAGGGAACTCTCATAAGGCTATCAGCTGACTTTTCAATAGAACCTCTGCAGGCCAGAGGGAGTGGCATGATATATTTAAAGTGATGGAGGGGAAAAACTTACAACCAAGAATACTCTACCTGGCAAGGCTTTCATTCAGACCTGGTGGAGAGATCAAAAATTTGACAGACAAGCAAGAGCTAAAAGAGTTCAGCATCATCAAACCAGCTTTACAAGAAATGTTAAAGGGACTTCTCTACATGAAAAATAAAAGGCCACAACTAGAAATATGAAAATTATGAAAGGAAAAATTTCTTTGGTAAAGGCAAATATACAGTTGAAGGTAGTAAATCAACCATGTATAAAGGTAGTGGGAAGGTAGTAGACGAAGGTAGTAAAATCATCTATATCCACAATAAGTAGTTGAGGTATACACAAAACAAAGAACATGTAAAATATGACGTCAAAAATGTTAAACAGTGCAGTGGGAGGAAGTAAAAATGTAGGATTGTTAAAATGCATTCGAACTTAAGAAATCAGTAATTTAAATTTTTCACACACACACACACACACACACACCCACACACATATATATAGCTATATATAAACCTCATAATAACCACAGACCTGGGCTTCCCTGGTGGCGCAGTGGTTGGGAATCTGCCTGCTAATGCAGGGGACATGGGTTCGAGCCCTGGTCTGGGAAGATCCCACATGCCACAGAGCAGCTGGGCCCGTGAGCCACAATTACTGAGCCTGCGCGTTTGGAGCCTGTTCTCCGCAACAAGAGAGGCCGCGATAGTGTAAGGCCCGCACACCGCGATGAAGAGTGGCCCCCGCTTGCCGCAACTAGAGAAAGCCCTCGCACAGAAACGAAGACCCAACACAGACAAAAATAAATAAATAAAATTAAATTAAACTTTAAAAAAAGATAGCATCATGTAATGGCAATTCTATAAATCTGGGTTTAAAAAAAAATAATAACCACAGACCAAAAATCTGTAATAGATGCAATCACAGCAAAGAGAGAGGAATCCAAAGATAACACTAAAGATAGTCATCAAATCACAAGGGAGGAGAGCAAAAGAAGAAGAAAGGAACAAAAAAAGAACCACAAAAACAATCCCAAAACAATTATCAAAATGGCAATAAGTACATACCTATCAATAATCACCGTAAATATAAATGGACTAAATGCTCCAAACAAAGGACATAGAGTGGCTGACACTGTGGAGAACAGTATGGACGTTCCTTAAAAAACTAAAAATAGAACTACCATATGACCCAGCAATCCCACTCCTGGGCATATACCCAGAGAAAACCATAATTCAAAAAGATACATACACCCCAATGTTCATTGCAGCAGTATTTACGATAGCCAGGACATGAAAGCAACTTAACTGTCCATCAACAGAGGAACTGATAAAGAAGATGTGGTACATATATACAATGGAATATTACTCAGCCATAAAAAGGAATGAAATTGTGCCATTTGCAGAGATGTGGATGGACATAAAGACTGTCATACAAGTGAAGTACGTCAGAAAGAGAAAAACAAATATTGTATAATATTGCCTATATGTGGAATCTAGAAAAATGATACAGATTAACTTATTTGCAAAGCAGAAATAGAGGCACAGACATAGAGAACAAACATATGAACACCAAGGGGGAAAGGGGGTGGGAGGAAATGGGAGACTGGGATTGACATATATACACTACTATGTATAAAATAGATAACTAATGAGAACCTACTATATAGCACAGGGAACTCAATGCTCTGTGGTGACCTAAATGGGAAGGAAGTCCAAAAAAGAGGGGATATATGTATACATATAGCTGATTCACATTGTTATACAGCAGAACTAACGCAACATTGTAAAGCAACTATACTCTAATAAACCTTTTTTAAAAAAAGACATGGAGTGGCTGAATGGATACAAAAACAAGACGCATATATATGCTGCCTAAAAGAGACTCATTTCAAATCTAAAGAGACACACAGACTGAAAGTGGGGGGATGGAAAAAGGTATTTCCTGTAAATGGAAATGAAAAGAATGCCAAGGTAGAAATACTTATATAAAAAATAGATTTTAAAATATAACAAGAGACAAAGAGGGACATTTCATAATGATCAAGCATTCAATCCAAGAAAAAGATATAGCAATTGTAAATATACATGCACCCAATAAAGGAGCACCTAATACATAAAGCAAAAAATAACAGACAAAGGGAGAAATTGACTGTAACACTATAATAGTAGGGGACTTTAATACCTCACTTACGTCAATGTACAGACCATCCAGACAGAAAATCCATATGGAAACACTGGCCTTAAATGACACATTGGATGAAATGGACTTAATAGATATATATAGAACATTCCATCCAAAAGCAGCAGAATACACATTTTTTTTAAGCACACATGGAACATTCTCCAGGATACATCACATGCCAGGCCACAAAACAAGTCTCAGTAAATTTAAGAAGATTAAAATCATATCAAGCTTTTTTTCTGACTACAAGGTTACGAGACTAGAAATCAACTACAAGGAACAATAATTGCAAAAACACAAACATGTAGAGGCTAAACAATATGCTACTAAACAACAAATGGGTCACTGAAGAAATCAAAGAAGAAATTTAAAAATACCTGGAGGCAAATGAAAATGAAAACACAACAATCCAAAATCTATGGGACACTACAAAAGCAATTCTAAAAGTGAAATTTATAGTGATACAAATCTACCTCAGGAAATAAGAAAAATCTCAAACAAACAACATAACCTTACACCTAAAGGAACTAGGAAAAGAACATACAAAACCCAAAGTTAGTAGAAGGAACAAATCAGAAAGATCAGAGCAGAAATAAATTAGAGACTAAAAAAAAAAAAAAGAAGGAAAGAAAGAAAAGATCAATGAAACTAAGAGCTGGTTCTTTGAAAAGATAAACAAAATTGATAAACCTTTAGCTAGACTCATCAAGAAAAAAAGAGAGGGCCCAGGCCAATAAAGTCAGAAATGAAAAAGGAGAAATTACAACTGACACCACAGAAGTACAAAGGATCATAAGATATTACTAAGAACAATTATATGCAAATAAAATAGACAACTTAGAAGAAATGGACGAAATCCTAGAAATGTACGATCTCCCAAGACTGAACCAGAGAAGAAATAGAAAATATGAATAGACCAATTACCAGTAATGAAATTGAATCAATAATTTTAAAAGCTCCCCAAAAACAAAAGTCCAGTACCAGATAGCTTCACAGGTGAATTCTACGAAACATTTAGAGAAGAGTTAATACCTATTCTTCTCAAACTATTCCAAAAATTACAGAGAAGGAGTGCTTCTGAACTTTCTATGAGGCCAGCATCACCCTGACACCAAAACCAAAGGTATCACAAAAACAGAAAATTACAGGCCAATATAACTGATGAACATAGATGCAAATATTCTAGAATTTATTCCAGGGATGCAAGGATGGTTCAATATCCACAAATCAATCAATATGATACACCACATTAACAAATTTTTAAAAATCATATGATCATCTCAATAGATGTAAAAAAAAACTTTTGACAAAATTCAACATCCAATTATGATTTAAAAAAAAATCTCAGCAAAGCAGGTATAGACGGAACATGCCTCAACATAATAAAGGCCATATATGACCAGCCCACAGCTAACATCATACTCAACAGTGAAAAGCTGAAAGCATTTCCTCTAAGGTCAGGAACAAGAAAAGGATGCCCACTCTCACCACTTTTATTTGACATAGTATTAGAAGGCCTAGCCTCAGCAAACAAGAAGAAGAAATAAAAGGAATCCAAACTGGGAAAGAAAAACTAAAACTGTCACTATTTTCAGATGACATGATACTATACATAGAAAATCCTAAAGATGCTGCCAATAAACTACTAGAATCCATGGTGAATTCAATAAAGTTGCAAGATACAAAATTAATACACAGAAATCTGTTACATTTCTATATACTAACAACAAATTATCAGAGAGAGAAATTAAGAAAACAATCCCATTTACAATTGCATCAAAAAGAATAAGATACCTGCAATAAACCTACCTAAGGAGGTAAAAGAGCTGTACTTGGAAAACTATAAGATACTGATGAAAGAAATTGAAGAAGACTCAAATGGATGGAAAGATGTACCGTGTTCATGGATTGGAAGAATTAATATTGTTAAAATGACCATATTACCCAAGGCAGCCTACAGATTCAATGCAATCCCTATCAAATACCAATGGCATTTTTCACAGAAGCAGAACAAATAATTCTAAAATTCGTATGGAAACAAAAATGACCCTGGATAGCCAAAACAATCTTGAGAAAGAAGAGCAAAACTGGAGGTATCAGGACTTCTCTGGTGACGCAGTGGTTAAGAGTCCACCTGTCAATGCAGGGGACACAGGTTTGAGCCCTGGTCCAGGAAGATCCCACATGTCATGGAGCAACTAAGCCCATGTGCCACAACTACTGAGCCTGTACTCTAGAGCCCATGAGCCACAACTACTGAGCCCCTGTGCCACAACTACAGAAGCCTGCACTCCTAGAACCTGTGCTCCGCAACAAGAGAAGCCACCAAGATGAGAAGCCTTCGCACCACAACAAAGAGTAGCCCCGCTCACCACAACTAGAGAAAGCCCATGGGCAGCAACAAAGACCCAATGCAGCCAAAAAATAAATTTTAAAAAAATGGAGGTATCACGTTCCTGATTTCAAACTATACAACAAAGCTACAGTCATCAAAACAGAATGAGGCGGAAGAACGGATAAGAGATCTGGAAGACAGAATGGTGGAATTCACTGCTGTGGAACAGAATAAAGAAAAAAGAATGAAAAGAAATGAAGACAGCCTAAGAGACCTCTGGGACAACATTAAACACAACAACATTCGCGTTATAGGGGTCCCAGAAGGAGAAGAGAGAGAGAAAGGACCCAAGAAAATATTTGAAGAGATTATACTCGAAAACGCCCCTAACATGGGAAAGGAAATAGCCACCCAAGTCCAGGAAACGCAGAGAGTCCCATACAGGATAAACCCAAGGAGAAACATGCTGAGACACATAGTAATCAACTTGGCAAAAAATAAAGACAAAGAAAAATTACTGAAAGCAGCAAGGGAAAAATGACAGATAACATACAAGGGAACTCCCATAAGGTTAACAGCTGATTTCTCAGCAGAAACTCTACAAGCCAGAAGGGAGTGGCATGATATACTTAAAGTGATGAAAGGGAAGAACTACAACCAAGATTACTCTACCCAGCAAGGATCTCATTCAGATTCGATGGAGAAATCAAAAGCTTTACAGACAAGCAAAAGCTAAGAGAATTCAGCACCACCAAACCAGCTCTACAACAAATGCTAAAAGAACTTCTCTAAGTGGGAAACACAAGAGAAGAAAAGGACCTACAAAAACAAACCCAAAACAATTAAGAAAATGGTCATAGGAACATACATATTGATAATTACCTTAAACGTGAATGGATTAAATGCTCCAACCAAAAGACACAGGCTTTCTGAATGGATACAAAAACAAGACCCATATATATGCTGTCTACAAGACACCCACTTCAGACCTAGGGACACATACAGATGAAAGTGAGGGGATGGAAAAAGATATTCCATGCAAATGGAAATCAAAACAAAGCTGGAGTAGCAATACTCATATCAGATAAAATAGACTTTAAAATAAAAATGTTACAAGAGACAAGGAAGGACACTACATAATGATCAAGGGATCAATCCAAGAAGAAGATATAACAATTATAAATATATATACACCCAAATAGGAGCAACGCAATACATAAGACAACTGCTAACAGCTCTAAAAGAGGAAATCGACAGTAACACAATAATAGTGGGGGACTTTAACACCTCACTTACACCAATGGACAGATCATCCAAACAGAAAATTAATAAGGAAACACAAGCTTAAAATGACACAATAGACCAGATAGATTTAATTGATATTTATAGGACATTCCATCCAAAAACAGAAGATTATACTTTCTTCTCAAGGGTGCACGGAACATTCTCCAGGATAGATCATATCTTGGGTCACAAATCAAGCCTCGGTAAATTAAGAAAATTGAAATCATATCAAACATCTTTTCTGATGACAATGCTATGAGACTAGAAATCAATTATGGGGGAAAAAACGTAAAAACCACAAACACATGGAGGCTAAACAATACGTTACTAAATAACCAAGAGATCACTGAAGAAATCAAAGAGGAAATCAAAAACTACCTAGAGACAAATGACAATGAAAACACGACGATCCAAAACCTATGGGATGCAGCAAAAGCAGTTCTAGGAGGGAAGCTTATAGCTATACAAGCCTACATCAAGAAACAAGAAAAATCTCAAATAAACAATCTAACGTTACACCTAAGGGAACTAGAGAAAGAAGAACAAACAAAACCCAAAGTTAGCAGAAGGAAAGAAATCATCAAGATCAGAGCAGAAATAAATGAAATAGAAACAAAGAAAACAATAGCAAAGATCAATAAAACTAAAAGCTGGTTCTTTGAGAAGATAAACCAGATTGATAAACCATTAGCCAGACTCATCAAGAAAAAGAGGGAGAGGACTCAAATCAATAAAATTAGAAATGAAAAAGGAGAAGTTACAACAGACTCTGCAGAAATACGAAGCATCCTAAGAGACTGCTACAAGCAACTCTATGCCAATAAAATGGACCACCTGGAAGAAATGGACAAATTCTTAGAAAGGTATAACCTTCCAAGACTGAACCAGGAAGAAATAGAAAATATGAACAGACCAATCACAAGTAATGAAATTGAAACTGTGATTAAAAATCTTCCAACAAACAAAAGTCCAGGACGAGATGGCTTCACAGGTGAATTCTAACAAACATTTAGAGAAGAGCTAACACCCATCCTTCTCAAACTTCCAAAAAATTGCAGAGGAAGGAAAACTCCCAAACTCATTCTATGAGGCCACCATCACCGTGATACCAAAACCAGACAAAGATCCTACAAAAAAAGAAAATTACAGACCAATTATCACTGATGAATATAGATGCAAAAATCCTCAACAAAATACTAGCAAACAGAATCCAACAACACATTAAAAGGATCATACACCATGATCAAGTGGGATTTATCCCAGAGATGCAAGGATTCTTCACTATACACAAATCAATCAATGTGATACACCGTATTAATAACTGAAGAATAAAAACCATATGATCATCTCAATAGTCATATAGAGGGCATAGAGGGAAACTACTTTGACATAATAAAAGCCTTATACGACAAACCCACAGCGAACATCATTCTCAATAGTGAAAAACTGAAAGCATTTCCTCTAAGATCAGGAACAAGACAAGGATGTCTACTCTCACCACTATTATTCAACATGGTTTTGGAAGTCCTAGCCATGGCAATCAGAGAAGAAAAAGAAATAAAAGGAATACAAATTGGAAAAGAAAAAGTAAAACTGTCACTGTTTGCAGATGACATGATACTATACATAGAGAATCCTAAAGATGCCACCAGAAAACTACTAGAGCTAATCAATGAATTTGGTAACTTTGCAGGATACAAACTTAATGCACAGAAATCTCTTGCATTCCTATACACTAATGATGAAAAATCTGAAAGAGAAATTAAGGAAACACTCCCATTTACCACTGCAACAAAAAGAATAAAATACCTAGGAATAAACCTACCTAGGGAGACAAAAGACCTGTATGCAGAAAACTATAAGACACTGATGAAAGAAATTAAAGATGATACCAACAGATGGAGGGATATACCATGTTCTTGGATTGGAAGAATCAATATTGTGAAAATGACTATACTACCCAAAGCTATCTACAGATTCAATGCAATCCCTATCAAATTACCAATGGCATTTTTTACAGAACTAGAACAAAAAATCTTAAAATTTGTATGGAGACACAAAAGACTCCGAATAGCCAAAGCAGTCTTGAGGGAAAAAAACGGAGCTGGAGGAATCAGACTCCCTGACTTCAGACTATACTACAAAGCTACGGTCATCAAGACAATATGGTACTGGCACAAAAACAGAAATATAGTATCAATGGAACAGGACAGAAAGCCCAGAGATAAACCCACACAACTATGGTCAACTAATCTATGACAAAAGAGGCAAGGATATACAATGGAGAAAAGACAGTCTCTTCAATAAGTGGTGCTGGGAAAACTGGACAGCTACATGAAAAAGAATGAAATTAGAGCACTCCCTAACACCATACACAAAAATAAACTCAAAATGGATTAAAGACCTAAATGTAAGACCAGGCACTATAAAAGTCTTAGAGGAAAACATAGGAAGAACACTCTTTGACATAAATCACAGCAAGATCTTTTCTGATCCACCTCCTAGGGTAATGGAAATAAAAACAAAAATAAACAAATGGGACCTAATGAAAGTTAAAAGCTTTTGCACAGCAAAGGAAACCATAAACAAGACGAAAAGACAATCCTCAGAATGGCAGAAATATTTGCAAACGAATCATCGGACAAAGGATTAATCTCCAAAGTATATAAACAGCTCATGCAGGTCAATATTAAAAAAACAAACAACCCAATCCAAAAATGGCAGAAGACCTAAATAGACATTTCTCCAAAGAAATACAGATGGCCAAGAAGCACATGAAAATCTGCTCATCATCACTAATTATTAGAGAAAGGCAAATCAAAACTACAATGAAGTATCACCTCACACTAGTTAGAATGGGCATCATCAGAAAATCTACAAACAACAAATGCTGGAAAGAGTGTGGAGAAAAGGATACCCTCTTGCACTGTTGGTGGGAATGTAAATTGATACAGCCACTATGGAGAACAGTATGGAGGTTCCTTAAAAAACTAAAAATAGAATTACCATATGACCCAGCAATCCCACTCCTGGGCATATACCCTGAGAAAACCATAATTCAAAAAGACACATGAACCCCAATGTTCATTGCAGCTCTATTTACAATAGCCAGGTCATGGAAGCAACCTAAATGCCTATCGAGAGATGAATGGATAAAGAAGTGGTGGTACATATATACAATGGAATATTACTCAGCCATAAAAAGGAATTAAATTGGGTCATTTGTAGAGATGTGGATGCATCTAGAGACTGTCATACAGAGTCAAGTAAGTCAGAAAGAGAAACACAAATATCGTGTATTAATGCATATATGTGGAACCTAGAAAATGGTACAGATGATCCGGTGTGCAAGGCAGAAATAGAGATACAGAAGTAGAGAAAAAACGTATGGACACCAAGGGGGGAAAGCGGTGGGGGGGGGGGGGGGTTGGTGTGACGAATTGGGAGATTGGGATTGACATGTATACACCGATGTGTATAAAATGGATGACTAATAAGAACCTGCTGTATAAAAAAATTAATTTAATTTAATTTAAAAAAAAGAAATAAAAGGCCTAAATGTAGGGAAAAAAAACCCAACAGTATGGTGCTGGCACAAAAACAGACACATAGATCAATGGAACAGAATAGAGCACCCAGAAAAGAACCCACACTTATATGGGCAATTAATCTACAACATAGGAGGCAAGAATATACAATGGGGAAAAAACAGGCTCTTCAGTAACAGGTTGGGAAAACTGGACAACTACATGCTAAGGAATCAAACTGGACTACTTTCTCACATCATACAAAAAAATAAATTCAAAATGGATTAAAGACTTAAATGTAAGACCTGAAACCATACAACTTGCAGGAGAAAACAGGCAGTAAGCTCTTTGACATCAGTCTTAGCAATATTTTTTTGCATATGTCTCCTCAGGCAAGGGGAAAAAAGCAAAAGTAAACAAATGGAACTACATCAAACTAAAAAGCTTTGCATAGTGAAGGAAACTATCAAGAAGAAGAAAAGGCCACCTACTGAATGGGAGAAAATATTTTCAAACAATATATCCGAAAAGGGGTTAATATCCAAAATATACAAAGAACTCATACATCTCAACTTCAAAAAAAAAAAGAAACCTGATTAAAAAATGGGCAGAGGATCTGAATATACATTTTTCCAAAGAAGACATACACATGGCCCGCAGGCATATGAAAAGATGCTCAACATCACTAATCATCAGGGAAATGCAAATGAAGCCACAATGAGTTATCACCTCATACCTTTCAGAATGGCTTTTATCACAAAGACAATAAATAACAAAAGTTGGCAAGGCCGTGGAGAAAAGGGAACCCTCGTGCACTGTTGATGGGAATGTAAATTGGTTAAGCCACTATAGGAGACAGTTTGGAGAGTCCTCAAAAAATTAAAAACAGAACTACCATACAATCTAGCAATTCCACGTCTGGGTATTTGTCACATGAAAACAAAAACAATTAGAAAAGATATATGCACCTCTATGTTCATTGCGGATTATTTAAAATACCAAGATATGGAAGCAAGCTAATTGCTCATCAATAGATGAATGGATAAAGAAGATGTGGTGTATATATACTCACAATGGAATATTACTCAGCCATAGAAAAGAATGATATCTTGCCATTTACGACAATATGGATGGACCTAAAGGGTATTACACTAAGTGAAATAAGTCAGACAGAGAAAGACAGACAAATATTGTATGATTTCACTTATATGTTAAATCTAAAAGACAAAATACATGAACAACGTAACAAAACAGAAACAGAGTTATAGATACAGAGAACAGGTACTTGCCAGAGGGGAGAGGGGTGGGAGGAGAAAAGAAATAGGTGATGGAAATTAAGAGGTACAAACTTCCAGCTGCAAAATAAATGAGTCATGGTTATGAAATGTACAGTGTGGGGAACACAGTCAATAACTATGTAATATCTTTGGTGACATATCATAACTGGACTTATTTTGGTGATCATTTTGAAATGCACAGAAATAGCGAATCACTATGTTGTATAACAGGAACTAACATAGTGTAGTAGGCCAATTATGCTTCAAAAACAAACAAACATAAACTCATAGAAAAAGAGATCAGATTTGTTGTTACCAGAGGCGAGGGGTGGGGGGGGAGAAGGAATTGGATGAAGGCAGTCAAAAGGTACAAGCTTGCAGTTATAAGATAAATAAGTACTAGGGATGTGATGTAGAATGTGGTAAACATAATTAGCACTGCTGTATGTTACATAGGAAAGTTGTTAAGACAGTAAATCTTAAGAGTTCTCATCACACACAAAAAAGTGGTTTTTTTCTATTTCTTTAATTTTGTATCTATATGAGATGATTGATGTTCACTAAATTTATTGTGATAATCTTTTCCTGATGCATGTAAGTCAAACCATTATGCTGTACACCTCAAACTTATACAGTGCTATATGTCAATTATATCTCAATAAAACTGGAAGAAAAATATTTAATGGTTAGAAAAAGGATGTATTACTAGTAAACTAAAAGATGGAAAATAGAATAATAAAAAACACATCTTACTTAGTGACTCACTTCCAAATAATAGAGTATGGGAAAGGGAAAAAAATAGTGTCTTTACTGTGGAGTAACCTGGAAGGCACCACCTTGGTCAAGGTTAATATGACCAGTGGTAAGTCATGTTGATAGCATGTACCCTTTGATATGATGTGATAAGAAAGGCACTTTATCTCTGTGGTATTCTTTCTCAAACCCAATATCCCAATCTAATCATGAGGAAAACATCAAAGAAACCCAAATTGAAGGATATTCTACTAAATACCTGACAAATTCTGCTCAAAACTGTTAAGGTCATGAAACACAAAGACTGAGAAACTGTCATAAATCAGAGGAGAAAAAGAAGACATGACAACTAGATGAAATGTGGTAGTGATGATTGGATCCTGAAGCAGATAAAGAACATCAAAGGAAAAACTAGTGAAATTCGAACAAAATCTGAAGTTTAGTTAATAATATATTTTTTTAAATGTCAACAAATGATAACATTAGGGGAATTTGAAACTGAGTGAGGAGTATATGGGAACCTTCTGTATTATCTCTGCCACTTTTCTGTAAATCTAAAATTATTCCAAAATTAAGAGTTTATTTAAAACAAACTTCATAAATCCAAAAGTAGACAGGAAAGGGAAAAAAGGAAACAACAGATATCACAGATAGGAAACAAACATAAGGATGGCAGACATAAACTTAAATGTGTCAAAAATTACATTAAATATAGTAATTGGATTAATATTCCAATTAAAGATACAGTCCAATTCTATGAAAAAATCAACCACATGCTGCTTGCAAGAAACACATTTTATTTTATTTTTATTTGCAAGAAACACATGTTCTAATGTTTGGATGTTCACAGTTTACACTTTTTATTTTTTAGTTATATATATATTTTTTGGCCTTGTGGCATGAAGGATATTAGTTCCTCTAACAGGGATCAAATCCGTGTCCCCTGCAGTGGAAGCACGGAGTCTTTTTCTTTCTTTTTTTTTTTTAATATTTATTTATTTGGCTGCATCAGGGTTTTTTTTTAACATCTTTACTGGAGTATAATTGCTTTACATTGTTGTGTTAGTTGCTGCTGTATAACAAAGTGAATCAGCTATACGTATACATATATCCCCATATCCCCTCCCTCTTGCGTCTCCCTCCCACCCTCCCTATCCCACTCCTCTAGGTGGTCACAAAGCACCGAGCTGATCTCCCTGGAAGCACGGAGTCGAACCACTGGACCACCAGGGAAGTCCCAAGAAACACATTTTAAATGTCAGGATACAAAATGGTCAAAAATAAACAAATAGCAGGACTTCCCTGGTGGCGCAGTGGTTAAGAGTCCGTCTGCCAATGCAGGGGACACGGGTTCGATCCCTGGTCCGGGAAGATTCCCACATGCCGTGGAACAACTAAGCCCGTGTGCCACAACTACTGAGCCTGTGCTCTAGAGCCTGCGAGCCACAACTACTGAGCTCATGTGCCACAACTACTGAAGCCCACACGCCTAGAGCCCGTGCTCCGCAACAAGAGAAGCCACCACAATGAGAAACCGGCGCATCGCAATGAAGAGTAGCCCCCGCTCGCCACAACTAGAGAAAGCCCATGCGCAGCAATGAAGACCCAACGCAGCCAAAAATAAATAAATAAATTTAAAAAAAAAAACAAATAGCAAAACAACATATCATGCAAGCAATAAATCAGGATAACTATATGAATATCAGACAGAATAGACTTTAAAGGAACTGGCATTATAGAGATACAGAGGGTCTTTTCATAATGACAGAAGATTTGATTCAACAGGAAATGATAAAAATCTTAAACTTGTATATACTTAATAACACAGTCAGAAAATATATAAAACATGACAGAACTAAGAGAAGAAATTTTTAAAATTAACAATCAAATTGGGAGATTCATACACATCTCCCCCAGTAATTGGCAGAAAATGCAGATAAAAAACCATTAAGCATATAGAAGAGTTGAACAACATGATCAACCAACTTGACCTGACAAATACAGAACACTATACCCAACAACTAAAGAATACGTATTCTATTCAAGTGTAAATGAAACATTCATCAAAATTGACCATACTATGGGCCATAAAGCAAGTCTTAACAAATTTCAGGGACTTCCCTGGTGGTCCAGTGGTAAAGAATTCGCCTTCCAATTTAGGGGACGTGGGTTCGATCCCTGGTCAGGGAACTAAGATCCCACATGCCGGGGGGCAACTAAGCTCGCGCGCCTCAACGAGAGAGTGCGCATGTAGCAAACTACAGAGCCCACACGCTCTGGAGCCCGCGCACCACAACTAAAGAGAGAAAACCCGCACGCCACAACTAGAGAGAAGCCTGTGCGCCAAAACGAAGAGCCTGCACCACAACGGAAGATCCCACATGCCTCAGTGAAGACCCCACGTGCCACAACTAAGACCCGATGCAGCCAAAAAATAATAATAATAGAGAAAATAAATATTTTTTAAAATTTCAAAGGACTGAAATCATACAGAGCATTTTGTCTGACCACAGTAAAATTAGGCTAGGAATCAATAACAAAAATATAGGAAAATCTTTATTTGAAGATTATATAATACATTTCCAAGTAACTCAGGGATCAAAGGAGAAATAAACAATAATGAAAAGGTAAGTCGTACAAAAACTTATGGGATCCTCTTAAAACAGTGAGGAAATTTAAAACATGAAAGGCAAATACTAGAAAAGCAGTGCTTTAGCCACAGTTCCCCACGAAAGAACCTCACTTAAGACTTTGAATGCAGATAGTTTATTTTGGAAAGTGATATCAAGGAATAGGAGTGGGGGACTTGGATGGGTGGAAAAGGGAAGAAGAGAAAGCCAACCCAATGGTATGAGGTTACCAATCTGATCACCACCATGGCCAAGTGGGGTTCGATCTCACCAGGGAACCTGTGAGGAAACATGTGGAACATAACAGAATTGTCCATGGAAGGAACAGAAGAGGGAAGAATTTATCCACAGACTCACCTCCAAGGGAGAGGGTTGTCCTATGGGGAGTTAATACCCTTCCACTTCCAAATTACATATGCATCATAACAGCTAAGTGAATTCTAGCAAGCAGCCCAAAATGTGGCCCCAGAGTAACTCTAGAACCAAAAGCAAAAAACAAGTACTCCAGATGAGGTGAACTACTGTCATTTTACACCTGTACACAGCTGGATGCCTCAGCAACAACTGGAATAAAAAAGTGGGCAGACATATATGAAGAGAGGCGCGAGATATGTCCAATAGAAGGAAAAGAAAGGTTAAAGACATTTTCAGATTAAAGATAGGTGAGAGAATTCATCAGAAACAGACCCATACTGTGAGAAATGCTAAAGCGAGTTCTTCAAGTGGAAAAGAAATAATACCAGATAGAAATTTAGATACTCAGAAAGAAAGACTACTGAAAATGAAAATATGTAAAGTAAATATTTTAAAAATCTATTTTTCTTTCCTTAATTCTTTAAAAGCCAATTCATTGTTTAAAGCAAAAAAAAAAAAACATGAATTGTGAGGTTTATAATACAGGAAGAAGTCAAATATATGACAACAGTAACACAAAGGACAAGAAGAAGTGAAAATAGACTTATGTAGTTGTAACATTGCTATATAATATGTGCAGTTGTACAAGTTTAATTCAGGTAATCTGTGATAAATTAAGGATACCTATTATAATCCCTACAGGAACCACTAAAAAAATTATACAAAGAGTTATAGCTAAAGCCAAATATTTATATTATATATATTATATTATATTACTAGTTATAGCTAAAGCCAAGTATAATGGAATACTAAAATATATTAATTAATCCAAAAGAAGATAAGAAAGGAGGAAAAAAGAAATAAAAACAGAGGGGATAAATAGAAAACAAAGAACAAGATGCTAGTCTAAAAGTCAACTATATCAATAATTATATTAACTATAAATACCAATTAAAAGGCAAAGACTGTCAGACTGTATCTGAAAAAAGTATGACCCAACTATATGACGCTTACAAGAAATATACTTTAAATAGAAAGGCAGATAGGTTGAAAGTAAAATGATGGAAAAAAATATCCCATGCAAACACTATGCCTAACAAAGATGGAGGACTTACCTGGTGGCGCAGTGGTTAAGAATCCGCCTGACGATGCAAGGGACACGGGTTCGAGTCCTGGTCCGGGAAGATCCCACATGCCGTGGGGCAGCTAAGCCCGTGCGCCACATCTACTGAGCCTGAGCTCTAGAGCCCGCGTGCCACAGCTACTGAGCCCACACGCCACAACTACTGAAGCCCATGCGCCTAGAGCCCGTGCTCTGCAACAAGAGAAGCCAACACAATGAGAAGCTCGCGCACCGCAACAAAGAGTAGCCCCCACTCACCGCAACTAGAGAAAGCCGGCATGCAGCAACAAAGACCCAATGCAGCCAAAAATAAATAAATAAATAAATTTATTAAAAAACAAAAAAACAAAGATGGTACACCTCCATTAATATAAGGCAAGGCACAATGCATTTCAAGACAAGGAGTATTACCAGAGATCAGAAATAATGAGTGTCATTTCATAATGACAAAAGAGTCAATTCATCAAGAAGACATGACAATCCAAAGTATGAATGAAGTTAATAACAGAGCTTTAAGATACATGAGCAAAAATTGACAGAATTATGAAGATAGACAAATCCATAATCACAGGCAAAGATTTTAATATCCCTCCATGGGTATTGATACAAGTATACAAAAAAATAAGTAAAGCTATGGAAGATTTGAACATTATCAACTAGTTTGACCTAACTGATTTATATTTATACAATGCTATACCCAGCACCTGCAGAATGCATACTCTTCTCTAGAACACATGGAACATTAACCAAGATAGACTATATGCTGGGCCATAAAATATGTCAATAAATTTAAAAGACTTAAAATCTTACAGAGTGTATATTCTCTAACAACAAAGTAATTAAATTAGAAATCAGTAATAAGATACCTAGAAAATCCCCCAAATGATTGTTTCTGCTTCCAGACAGGAAAGATTAACAGATACTGGATTTACCCTCCCATCTGAAACAACCAAAGAAACTAGACAATATATATGAAATGGTTGTCAATACACTGGACATCAGATAACAAAGTACAATGATCTCTAATAGGTGGGGAACAAATGAGGGTAGCCTTACAATTTGTCCATCTTACTGCCTGGAGAGAGATTCTAGGCTGTGGCACATGAAGGAGGAAGCCAGGTTGATGGCAGCAGACTCCCAAAGTTGAGATGGAGCTGAGAGTCTAGAGACAATATGGTGGCTAAAGTTGTCAGAATAGAGGACCAGAGAGAAGAAAGCTGCATAGAAAGAGAATTTCAGAAATCTTCAGATGGCCCTCCTCAAGGATCCATCTGAATACTGACCAGATGGACCAGCGCATGTGTATGAGGAAACTACCCAAGGCTGGGGAAAGAACCATCCAAAAGGATTAGAGGTAACAGTGGCTGGCACTCTAACAAGACCAGGAAAGTTGCCTGTTCTCACCAGCTAGATTGAAGAGCTCGAGATTCATGGATCATTGGGTAGAGTACAACAGAAGGGTCTTGCCTCATAGTGGGGAATAATTAGCACTAGACTAAGCACTACTCTGGTCCCACATAACAAATCCTAAATGCAAGACCCAAAAGGATCAACCTGTGTCCAAGTAATTTAACTGCATCCCAAAACATAATTTAAGAATATTTATAAGAATACAAAAATATATAGCACTCAACAAGGTAAAATGCACAATGTTTGGTATCCAATCAAAAATTACTAGGTGTGTTCTAAAATTAGATTGTGGTGATGATTGCACAATCTTATGAATATACTAAAAATATTGAATTGTACAGTTTAAATGAGTGGAATGTATGGTTTATGAATTACATCTCCAAAAGTTGTTCAAAAAAATGACTAGACATCGTGGGACTTCCAGAATGGCCCAGTGAGGACCTTACCAAACCCTCTCGCCCCAAAATAATGATAAAACTGGACAAATTGTCAAAATCAACCATTTCAGAACCCTGGAAATTAACGAAAAGCATACAACACATTGAAAAGTGTTTGTACAAGAAAAGCTGCTGAACTGCAGCAAGAACAGCAGGATCTGTAGTATTTTGACTTGGGGCTGCTCCCATGTCCCTACTTCCAAGGTGCAGTAACCTTGAGGACCAGAGAACTGGCAGTCTCATGGTAGCTGAAAGGGCTGACCCAATCTGAAGCTCTACAGAAAAGCCTCATGCCCAATAATGATCTTAGGGGAAAAGAATCAGGGAAGGTCAGTGTCACAGCTGCCTAAGGCTGTGATACTGGTTAGAGCAAGCAACAGACCAGTCAGAAATTTTAAAATGAGATCTGGAAAATGAGACCAACCATAAGGTGCTTTGATAAGCTCTCATTTATTCCAGGGGATCTGGAAGGTTATGTATTAATACATACACAGGGCTGCACACATGCTCAGGGGAGACCAGAGATGGCCCCAGTTAACTATTCATTCATGGCTGACTTTGAGGCCGTGTACAAGCAGAAAGTGAAAATCAGAGATTTTTTAACTGCCTGAACTTAGAATGAGTGTACCAACACATAAACAGATTCCCTAGGAAAAAGGATGGAAAGCCTTACTGGCTAAAGTGTTTAAGCAAAATCTTGGACCAATAACTGGCTGACCACTAGACTATGATGACCCAAGGGTTAACTCTAGGTAGCTAGGCTTAAAAATATGAACGAGGGAAAAAAGAAAGAAAAACTAAGAGCAAGATCATTCTTTAACACCATACACAAAAATAAGATCAAAATGGATTAAAGACCTAAATGTGAGACACGACACTATAAACTCCTAGAGGAAAACATAGGCAGAACACTCTCTGAGTGTTCACAGCACTATCTTTAAATCACAGCAATATCTTTTTCGATCCGTCTCCCAGAATAATGAAAATAAAAACAAAATTAAACAAATGGGACCTAATTAAACTCAAAAGCTTTTGCACAGCAAAGGAAACCATAAATAAAACAAAAAGACAATCCACAGATTGGGAGAAAATATTTGCAAATGATGTGACTGACAAGGGGTTAGTCTCCAAAACTTACAAACAGCTCATGAGGCTTAATATCATCAAAACAAACAACCCAATCAAAGAATGGGAAGAAGACCTAAATAGACATTTCTCCAAAGAAGACATACAGATGGCCAAGAGGCACATGAAAAGATGTTCAACATTGCTAATTATTAGAGAAATGCAAATCAAAACTACAACGAGGTATCACCTCACACCGGTCAGAATGGCCATCATCAAAAAATCCACAAACGATAAATGCTGGAGAGGGTGTGGAGAGAAGGGAACCCTTCTACACTGTTGGTGGGAATGTAAGTTGGTACAGTAACTATGGAGAACAGTATGGAGGTTCCTTAAAAAACTAAAAATAGAGCTACCATATGACCCTGCAATCCCACTCCTGGGCATATATCTGGAGAAAAACATAATTTGAAAAGATACATGCACCCCAATGTTCATTGCAGCACTGTTTACAATAGCCAAGACATGGAAGCAACCTAAATGTCCATCAACAGAGGAATGGATAAAGAAGATGTGGTACCTATATACAATGGAATATTACTCAGCCATAAAAAAGAATGAAAAAATGCCATTTGCAGCAACATGGATGGACCTAGAGATTGTCATACTGAGTGAAGTAAGTCAGACAGAGAAAGAGAAAGTTCATTCTCTAAGTCTGTGAGTCTGTTTCTGTTTTGCAAATAAGTTCATATGTAACATTTCTTTTTAGATTCCGCATATAAGGGATATCATACAATATTTCTCAAAACTACCTGACCGTGCCTTCCAGGAGCTGGGCACATTGGCAGGGCCATCTCAATAATCAAGGGTATATAACTCCCTGGCATCCTGGGATCTCATGAATCCAGTCAAAGTTCCTACTGGGTCCTGTCTTCAGGTTCTGGAAGCTACAAGGAGAAAGTTCCTCCATCAGATTTACCAGTTGCTGGTGCTCTAAGGCAGCCCCTGTTCTACTGAGTGGAGACGCAGGGGTGAGTACAAGGAAATGCTGGATCGGGAGTGGGCCCCTCCCCCTCCCCCATGCCAGGCCCCTCTGGTTCAGCCCCAGTGCCCTCTGCCCTTGCCTCCTCATGTTTCTGCATCAGAGGCTTTATTGGTCCCTTCCAGGAAGCCCTTTCCTCCTGTCTGAACTAGAACCTCATCCCTATGGCTGAGAAAATTCCAGGCCCTAACCTTCTGTGATTTCAAGACTGGGACCAGACTCAGAGCTGAAAGTTAAACTAGCTCAAAAAATGTTTGGAGACAGAGGTTTCTGTCCACGCTGTGAACAATGAAGTGGTCCCCTGAGCCCAACCCTACCCTGAATTGTATGGTGTATATAATTATTTTGTTATTTTGAAATTCTTTTTAAACATGGAGAGAATAAGTGAGCAATATATCTGCTGATCATAGGTAATAAATGTATTAATTTGCCAAAAAAAATAAAAATAAAAATAAAATGGATAACCAACAAGGACCTACTGTATAGCACAGGGAACTCTGCTCAATGTTATGTGGCAGCCTTGACGGGAGGGAAGTTTGGGGGAGAATGGATACACGTATATGTATGGCTGAGTCCCTTTGCTGTGCACCTAAAACTATCACAACATTGTTAATCAGCTATACTCCAATATAAAATTAAAAGTTTTGGGACTTCCCTGGTGGCGCAGTGGTTAAGAATCCTTCTGCCAATGCAGGGGACACAGGTTCGAGCCCTGGTCCGGGGAGATCCCACATGCCGCGGAGCAACTAAGCCCGTGTGCCACAACTACTGAGTCTGTGTGCCACAACTACTGAAGCCCGTGCGCCTAGAGCCCGTGCTCTGCAACAAGAGAAGCCACTGCAATGAGACACATGTGCACTGCAACAAAGAGTAGCCCGTGCTTGATGCAACTAGAGAAAGCCCACGCGCAGCAATGAAGACCCAACACAGCCATAAATAAATAAATAAATAAATAATAAATAAATAAAAATTTTTAAAAAAAGAATTTTAAAAAAACAACTGAGCAGAGATTCCAGTTCTCATACTCTACAGGGGACATAGACACTACATAATTAGTCCAAGCACATCACTAAACAAAAATAAAAAATTAAAATTAAAAAACAAAGAAACAAGGTGCAGCCATACACAGAAAAAAAAAAAAGCAGCTTATATAAATTGTCTCTGGGAGGGCCTAGATGATAGATTTAGTACATAAAGACTTCAAATAAGCTATTATAAATATGTTCAAAGAACTAAAAGAAGCCACGTTTGAAGAATTAAAGGAATATATGATGACAATGACTCTTCACATAGAGAATATAAATAAAGACATACAAATTATTAAAAAAAATGAATGAAAATTCTGGAATTAAAAGGTACAACAACTGAAATGAACAATTCACTCAAGGGGCTCAACAGCAGATTTGAGCTGATAATAGAGAGTAGATCATCTGAAACATTGTAAATCAACTATACTTCAATTAAAAATTAAAATTAAAAAAAGGTAGATCAATAGAGATTATCTAGTCTAAGGAACAGAATGTAAAAAGAACGAAGAAAACTGAAGAACTTCAAAGGCCAGTGAGACACCATCAAACACACTACGTATGCATAATGGGAGTTCCAGAAGAGGAGTGGAGAAAAAAGGGACATAAAAACTATTTGAAGAAATAGTGGGTGAAAACTTCTCAAATTTCATTTAAAAAAAGATTAATCTACACATCCAAGAAGCTCAATGAATTCCAAATAGCACAAACTCAAAGATATTCACAGCTAGAGAGATCATAGTCAAACTGTTGAAAGGCAAAGCCAAAGAGAGAAACTTGAAAATAGTGAGAAGAAAATTATGTGTCATATACAAAGGAACCACAATAAAATTAACAGCTGACTTCTCATCAGAAACAGTGGAGACAAGAAGTCAGTATTATGACATATCAAAGTGCTGGGGGAAAGAAACTCAACCAAGAATTCGAAGAGTCAGTTCACCATGCCAACAGCTCATGACAACACTTTCTCATCCCCAGCTTCTGGATGTCCCTTCAGGTCTTCTGCTCTAAGCTGTGCTGAGGGGAAGGGTGTGGGAGATCTCTGACCTGACACTATGGGGGATGAAAGAAGTGACACCTTCTAAGGTATGAGCACTGACCTCCTTAAACTGGAGTTATTGGAAGAAATCCATATGAAAGACTTAGTACAAATCTCAATACTTGAAATAAGACAAAATGTAGTGGAACTGGAAGCCAAAATCAGTACTGACAACGAAGGCAGTGAGTGGAAAACCTGTTATGAGACACAACTTGAACAGAATGATCAACTAGAAAAGCAAGGTGTTAGTCTCAGAGAGAAAATGGAAAAAAATCCGTGGAAATCCTTCACATAGACTATCTTCTATTCGTGTCTATCAGCGGATGCCAGTGGAATCCTTAAGTACATTACTTAAACAGCTAGCAAAAGAAAAAAGGAGCCTTGAAAATCAAGTGAAAGACTATGTACTTAGACTGGAACGAGGATCAAAGGCTTACCACAAGATCAATGATGAACGTCGTATATACCTAGCTAAAATGTCTCAGGTCTCTGGCTCACACCAAGTTTCTAAAAGACAACCAATGAATCAACTGCATAGAATGAAAGAGAATCCAGTGAAAACAGAAAGATATAATCCAGCTAATCAGAAAATGGTAAATGCCAAGAGAGGACCAGCAAAAAAGATTACAAGATAAATCATCTTCCAAAACTCAATCCATAATTCCAGAACTGGGTGGATTTCTATTTCTTCCATTTTTTCATTTGTAATATTCAGATTGTGAAGTTACCGTTCAACACATTTTTCAGGGGATGAGATAGATAAGAAAGAGCTATTAAACCTCTTTAGCTCCTCTTCCAGAAGTGTGTTCCTTTGACTACCTGAAAGTAATTTTCTTAGTAATTTAGTCTAGTTTCAAAAATTATTTTAGAAAGTAATTTTAGTGACCCGAAAATATGAACTAGCAGAATTTATGATTCTTAAAATAGCCTAGGAAACAGGAAGTCTGTCATCATTACACTTGCTTTTAATAATATATCCATTATCTACTCTGATATTAACATTGCTATTATATTTGGTTTCTAGTTGGCTGATAGCTAAAAATGTGAGTTCATAAAAACTGCTTGCTATTTTAGGCTATATCATGCTCGTTTTTTTAAACCCAAGGTTTAAACAAAGAGGCAAATCAAATGCATTTTAAACTTTGACTTAAAGCGGAAAGAGCCTCCAATCGGGAATCAGCTTGGCTATAGTCCCTCTCTGCTGTAAATTTATGAGAACTTGGGAAAGTCTCTTCACCTCATCTTTATTTTCCACACCTGTAAGATAAATGAGGCAAACTATGCAACTTCTCAGGCTTCTTACCATTCTAGAAAACCAATACTCCTTCAACTACTGCAAGGACTTGCCACTTAGTACATGGTGATTTAAGTCATTTTGTGATGTTTATTAATTCACAGTGATGGCCTAGTTTTTTGGAGCAAACTTTGTAAGTGTTCACAATACTCAAGTCTAGAAGTGGACATTGAATGAGGATAGGAGAAAGGTTCTTTTAAGGCATTTAGAAAATGTATCAAATTCTCTTATTCATGTTTAGACTGTTTTTGCAACTGTCACATTGGTCTACAATATACATATAATTTATTTTCCCAACTTAATAAGTGAAACTGTTGGCCTTTAAATTTCCAGAAATCATCCATTGGTTAGTATAGTTTCTAGCTAATGTTGTTCTCACCTTATATCCTAAAACCTAAATTCTTTTTATTCAGAATCACCAGTAATGAATACCAAATGCACTTCTATATCTCTATAGACGTTCCTTTCTTTAAGGAAGAATGCATAAATTTCATACAGCCAAATAATTCTTTTATATGACTTTAAAATGTAATGCAGTGAGGGACTTCCCTGGTGGCACAGTGGTTAAGAATCCGCCTGCCAATGCAGGGGACACCGGTTCAGTCCCTGGTCCAGGAAGATCCCACATGCCGCGGAGCAACTAAGCCCGTGCGCCACAACTGCTGAGCTTGCACTCTAGAGTCCTCGAGCCACAACTACTGAAGCCTGCACGTCTAGAACCTGTGCTCCGCAACAAGAGAAGCCACTGCAATGAGAAGCCCACACACCGCAACAAAAAGTAACCCCTGCCCACCACAACTAGAGAAAAGCCGGTGCACAGCAATGAAGACCCAGCACAGCCAAAAATGTAAATAAATAAATAAATAAATAAATAATAATAATCAGAGAAAAAAATGAAGATTTGGGGTCCTTTTTTTGTTTAATACTGAAATATGTATTAACATTAGTATTTAAGTTGAGAATTCATAAAGCAAAACAGCAGTAAACAATATTTAACATATTTCAAATTTTAAAATGTCTAAATGTATTACAAAATATCAAGAAATACCATTTATAAAACAAATGCTGCTATAATCAAAAGGACAGATAATAACGAGTGTTGGTGAGCATGTGGAGAAATGGGAGCCCTCATACATTGCTGGTAGAGATGGAAAATGGTACAGCCTTTTTGGAAAACAGTCTGTCAGTTCTTCAAAACTGACAGACAGTTATCATATGACACAGAAATTCCACTACTATGTATGTAGCCAAGAGAAAAACCTATAACCACATAAAAACTTGTCCACAAATGTTTAGAGCAGCATAATAGCCAAAAAGTGGAAACAACCAAACGTCTACCAATTAATGAATGGATAAACAAAATGTAGTATAGCCAAACAATGGAATATTATTCAGCAACAAAAGGAAATGAAGTACTGGTATATGCTATGACATGGACAAAACTTGACAGTAATACCCTAAGTGAAAGAAGCCAGTCACAAAATACCACACATTGCATAATTCCATTTATATAAAATGTCCAGAACAGGCCAATCCATAAAGACACAAAGGAGATTAGTAGAGGCCTAGGGATGATGGAAAAAGGGAGAGGATGGGGAGTGACTGCAAAGGGTACAGGGGTTTTTTTTGGATGATGAAAATTTCTAAAATTGATTGTGGTGATGATTGCACAACTCTGTGTATATACTACTAAAAACCATTGAACTGTATACTTTAAATGGGTTAATCATATATGATTTATATCTCTAATTCTGTTATTAAAATCTAATTCTAAAAAAAATAATAATTCTATATATAGAAAAATAACCCTTAAAAAATGAAAGCCCCACAAACAAAGACAGTCTCAGAAAAAATAGCCTAAGAAAACAAATTGCTATCAGACCTGCTTTATATGAAATTTTAAAAAGGAATTTCATCAGGCTGAAGAGAAATTGTAACTCGAATCCACACAAAGAAATAGAGCACCAGTGGGACTTCCCTGGTCGTGCAGTGGATAAGATTCCGTGCTCCCAATGCAGGGGGCCTGGGTTCGAACCCTGGTCAGGGAACTAGATCCCACATACATGCCACAACTAAGAGTTCACATGCCACAACTAAGGAGCATGTGTGCTGCACCTAAGGAGCTGGTGAGCTGCAACTAAGGAACCCACGAGCTGCAACTAAGGAACCCACGGCCACAACTAAGGAGCTGGCAAGCCTCAACTAAGGAGCCCGCGAGCCACAACTAAGATCTGGTGAAAAGAAAGAAAGAAAGGAAGGAAGGAAGGAAGAAAGAGAGAGAGAGAAAGAAAGAAAGAGAGAGAGAGAGAAAGAAAGAAAGAAAGAAGTAGGTAGGTATGGAGGGAGGGAGGGAGGGAGGGAGGGAGCACCAGTAATGTTAATTACATAAGAAAACATAAAATACAATATAAATATATTTTTTCTTTCCTTCTCACAACTGATTTAAAAGACATCTGCATAAAACAATATTATTAAAATATTAAGTTTAGAATATATAAGATGTAGTGTATATGATAATAATAGCACAAAGGAGGGAGGAGGAAAGGGAGCAATATTAGAGCAAAAGTTTCAATACACTACCATAAATAAATCAGCATTAATGTGAAGTATATTGTTTTAAGTTAGTTAAGATATATATTTTAATCCTCAGAGCAACAACTAAAAGAATAATTCAGCAAATAGAGTAAATAATGGGAACTAAACTGGTACACTAGAAAATATCTAATGAAAAAGAAGACAGTAAAGGAGAAATAGAGGGAAAAAATACATGAGACATATAGAAAATAGGAAAATGGCAGTTATAAATAATTATATTTATATCATAATCAATAATTATATTAAATGTAAATGAAATAAGCACTACAATAAAAAATACATTATCAGACTAGATTAAAGAACAGGATCCAACTGCATGCTGCCTAGAAGAGACACACTTTAGATTTACAACACAAATAAGTTGAAAGGATAAAAAATGATATACTATGCAATCAGCAACCATAAGAGAGCTGGAGTGGCTGTACCAATGCATTAGTTTTCTACTGCTTTGTAACAAATGACCACAAATTTAGCACCTTAAAACAGTACGATGCAAGAGGGAAGAGATATGGGGATATATGTATATGTATAGCTGATTCACTTTGTTATAAAGCAGAAACTAACACACCATTGTAAAGCAATTATACTCCAATAAAGATGTTAAAAAAAAGGAAAAAATAAATAAATAAGTAAAATTATATTAAAAAAAATTAAATGCAAATACTTTTGAAGTTTACTGTATAAGTATCTTAAAGTCCCTGAGATCAGGTTATGTTGTGGGTGGATCAATATAATACATTTTGTTTTTAGTCATCTCTAGTTGTTCCAATTTATTTATTATGTATCTTGAGTTTTAAAAACTTTTATTTTTGTCTTCCTCAAATTTTACAACCTTTCATTAAACACATGAAGTAACAGAGAGATGTTAACATCTGGGAATATGTAACCCATTGTGGATTATTTTATCTACTTGTTATTAAGGAAATTTATACTATCTAATAAAAATGTAGATTCTTTGTTATTTTTCTTTAACAAAAAAAAAAAACAGACAAAAAAAAAACCAATTTATTAGCCCACAGTTCAGTAGGTCATAAGACAAGGCACGTTCTCTGCTTTGTCTCAAGAAGCCAAAATCAAGGTGTGGACAGGCTGGCCTCTTATATGGAAGCTCTAGGAAAAAGTCTGCTTCCAACAAAAAAAGCATCTGCTTCCAAGTTTGGGTCGTTGGCAGCAATTCAACAGCTGTTCCTTGTAGCTGTGAAACTGAGTTCCCCATTTCCTTGATACATGGTCCCAACTACCTTCAAGCAAACAATAGAGCATCAAATGCTTCTTGTGCTTTGAATTTCTGATCACCTCTTCTAGCACCAGCTGATGAAAACTCTCTGTATTTAAAGGACTCACCTGATTGGGTCAGGCCCACCAGATAATCTTTGTATAGTAAGGTTAACTGTCTTGGGACTTTATATCTGGAATATTAATCACTTTGTGTTAATCACATAGTATTTGATTGAATAAGAAGGAAACAGGAATCTTGTGGAGCCATCTTTAGAATTCTGCCTACCACAACTAATATCAGATAAAACACACTTTAACACAAAAAAAGTGTTATTAGAGGGAAAAAAAGACATTTTATAGTGATAAAGGTTCAATTCATCAGGAAGACATAACAACTATAAAAACACACCTAACAAAGGGGCCCCAAAAAAGCGATACAAAACCTGACAGAAGTGAAGGGAAAATAGTCTCCAATATCTTACTCTCAACAATTAATAGAACAACTAGAGAAGAAAATCAGCAAGGATAAAGAAGACCTGGACAACACTATCATACAATTTGACCTAAATTATTTCTATAGGACATTCCATCCAACAACAGCAGAATACACAGTCTTTTCAAGTGCACATGGAACATTCTATATTGTTCATGGTTATGGTTTATGCTAGGCCATAAAACAAGCCACAATAAATTTAAAAGGATAGAAATTATACAATGTATATATCTGACCACAATGGTATTAAATTAGAAATCAGCAACAGGAAGAAATTTAGAAAATCCAGAAATATTTGCAAATTAAACAATCTATTTCTAATAACCTATAGGTAAAAGAAATCACAAGGGGAGTTGGAAAGAAATTTGAACTGGATGAAAACTAAAACACAACATGTTAAAATGTATAGGATTCAGCTAAAGCAGTGCTTAAAGGAAAAAATTATAGCTTGAAATGACTATGTGAGAAAAGAAGAAAGATCACAAATAAATAATCTAATTTTTCACATTAAGAATCTAGAGAAAGTAGAGCAAACTAAACACAAGGCAAGCATAAGATAGAAATAATAAAATTACAGCAGAAATTAATAAAATAGAAAACAGAAAAACAATAGAGAAAAATTAATGAAAACAAAAGTTAGTTCTTTGAAAAGATCAACAAAATTGACAAACCTTTAGCTAGACTGACAATGAAATAAAAAGACTTAAATTACTAAAATCAAGAGTACAAAAGGGGGGCTTCCCTGGTGGCGCAGTGGTTAAGAATCCGCCTGCCAATGCAGGGGACACGGGTTCGATCCCGGGTCCGGGAAGATTCCACATGCCACGGAGCAACTAAGCCCGTGCGCCACAGCTACTGAGTCTGCACTCTAGAGCCCGTGGGCCACAACTACTGAGCCCACACGCCTAGAGCCCGTGCTCCACAACAAGAGAAGCCACCGCAATGAGAAGCCCACACACCGCAATGAAGAGTAACCCCCACTCGCCGCAACTAGAGAAAGCCCGTGTGCAGCAACGAAGACCCAACACAGCCAAAAATAAATAAATAAATAAATAAATTTATAAAGAAAAAAGAATGAAAAAGGGGACAACACAACTGACTCTACAGTAATTAAACTGTTTATAAGAGAATGTTATTAACTACTTTATACCAGCAAATTAGATAACTTAGATGAAATGGACAAATTTCTGGAACGATATAATTGACCAAAACTGACTCAAGAAGAAATAGACAATCTGAAAGATTATAACAGGTAAAGGAATTCAATTCATAATTTAAATTCTTTCCACACACAAAAAAACCCAGACCCAGATGAGTTCACTAGTGAATTCTATCATTTAAAGAATAAATGATAACAATGTTCCAGAAAGTAAAGAAGGAAAGAACACTTCCCAACTCTCTCTACAAGGTCAATATTACGTGACACCAAAGCCAGACAAAGGCATCATCAGAAAAGAAAACTACACATCAATATCACTCATGAATGGAGATGAAAACTCCTTTTAAAATTAATCAAACCAAATCTAGCAACATATAAGGACTATTTTACACCATGACTAAATGGGATTTTTTCCCAGGAATGCCCAGTTGGTTTAACATTCAAATATCTTAAGGGTGGTCTTTAGTTGCCTGGTATGTGGCCCAGGGATGACTAAGGCAGAGAAATATTGCCTCTTGGGGTACTGGCCAGATGGAGGAGGTATGGCTCTGGATTGGTTAGTTTGCATATCAAAGGCTGAGTCCTTTGCTACTCTAAGAATTGGTTAGCTCTCGGAGGGGTAGTCTCTCCCCAGCCAGGAAGATTTTTTTCGAATGTCGAAGCATCATAATATACAAAAAATAATTGAAAACATGATTAATACAATTAGTCCTTTGATTTTTTGACATCTTATTAGGAAACTTCGGGGTGGTGATAATAAAGACCTTCAGTAGTAGGGCTTAAGTTAATCCAAACAGCATAGAAACCTTTTATTATGAGAATATGAAAGGTTTTAGCGTCTGGGAGAAAGTTGTCTCCAGCACAGGGAATGAAGTCATCTCCAATGGTGAGGTCTTGGGCTGGGGTGATGTCATCTGAGGTGATGCCATCTCCAGCGGTAAGCTTCTGAGTCAAGATGATGTAATCTAGGATGTGGGACTAGGAGTATCATTTCTAAGGGGATACCCACTCGAGTTGATGTGGGTCTTAGCATTTGCCATGTTTGGTTGAAACAGTGGCTTACTTGAAGGGTTGGGCCTCCAGATTGTAAACAATGAAAGCATCCAGACCAGTGGTAGTAAGACCATGGTCACCAGAATAGTGTGCAGTTGCACTTGACAGGTTTTTGGTGGAAGTTTAGTTTCACATGGGTCCTGTATCAGATGAGCAGCTGCCTGGCCTATGGGACAATCTATGGTTAAGAGGTCCCAGGAGAATATGCACCATCGATCTGGCCTCCAGCCTTATGGAATGGGACAAGATCGAAAATGTATAAAGATAGGTTAAGACCTGGGGCAAGATAGAGAGTCATTTAGGGATTTGTTTAGACTGGAACTTGAAAAGGAATTGTTTAAGGAGATCATTGTGTCTCTTAGTTAAAAGGGCTATTTGAGACCTATTAGCGACATGAAAGTTCTATTGAGTGTTTTTTCCAAGAGCCCAGCATTGTGTATTTTGAGTAATGAAATGTGTGCCTTGGTTACTATTAATAATGTTTACAATGAGTAATGAGCTCTTGGCAAGGCCTTATATTGTGACCTTAATGTATAGAAAGACGTGTAATTTTATATTTTGGGTATCTGTGAGGCAAGAGTTTCCAGAGTTCTCTAACCTGGCAGAGATGATTTTTAGGCAATGCCCACCAGTTTATAATAAACGTGAAGATGTGACCATTTGTTGGCCAGGGCATCCAGTGTTAAGATAACTGCCTGAAGTTTGGCCAAGTGTGTGGTTTTTGGTGTCCTGTCGTTCATTAGGGACATCCTAGCTAAGGGATGCAAAACAGCAACATTCCACTGAGCTCCATCATGTATGATATTTAGCAGGGCCATTTGCATAATCTATTGCTGTTAGCACAGTTAATCCCAGGGGGTTTCCCAGGTACCAAGGGTCTGGGGGAGCGGTAACTTCCTCCAGCACCCTGGAATCTGGCAAGGGACTAAGGACAGGGGAAGCCATCCCCTCCTGCAAGTAGAACATGTCAGAGGGCCCAGGTTTGGTTGCGTGCTGATTAAGAAGGCCTCAGTAGCTGTGCTAAGTTGGTGGGGTGCTGTTTCCATGACTCAAAGCATAATGGGCAGCTGGCTATGAAGGGTCACAGGCTCAAGATCTGTGAGAACCTCTATCTTTAGGAAGGTCAAGTAGGTAGCCAGGCATTTTTTGTAGGGGCAGTTTATTGCACCAGAAACCCTTGGGCAACCTACGGCCATCAGGAGTGGTCCAGAGACGCTGGGAGGTATGAGAAGAGGTTGCCAAAGTCTCTTTAGTGAAGGAGTTTGGAGCGGGTATTAACAAGAGTGCCTGTTGATTTTCATTTGGGAGTAAAATTGGTAAATGAGAAATATGTTGTCATTAGAACCCAAGAAGAGCTAAATTTGTGTTTGGATTTGTATGTCCTTAATGAGTGTGTCTAATGAATTTCCTTGGAGGAGGATGTTATCAATGGAATGTCATACCTGTGCTCCTGGAGGAAGGTGGATGTAGTTAAGATCTTGTCTGTAAGGACTGAGTGCGATGGCAAAGCTGCTGAGGTGCCCCATGGGTAGGCTGGAGAAGATGTATTGTGTCCCTTCAGGGGTAAAGGCAAATTGCAGCTGAGAGGCTGTTGAAATGGGCACTGGACAGAAAATGGTAGCCAGATCTATAAAAGAAAAATACTTCCCAGTTGTTGACTGAATAGAATCATTGATTTTGATAATATTGGATATCTGGTATGGGGGCCTTGGTGGATGGGACCACAGCATAAAGGTAGTAATAATCCATCATGAGGAGTACCCTCACACACACCATTTTTCTTTTCATTCTTTTTTTTTTTTTTTTTTTAGATTTAAGAACAGGCAAAATTGGGCTATCAATGGAGAAGAAATGCAGATAATCACTCCTTTATTAATTAGGTTTTCTGTAATAAGTTTTAATCCTTGAGCTCCATGTTTTAACTTATACTGAACCAGGTTATTTTAACTGCAGGTCCATGGGGTTCCATTTTATTAAGCCAATTTGTAAGTCTCAAAGACTTACTTTAGTCTTAATTTATTATATTGTGTCAGAGCACCGATGCCCAATATAGAATATTTTAGGGCAATAGGTATTGTGCCTTTGGATATTTAGGCAAGGCTACAATTAGAGTGAGGCATACCCATTTTTTCTTCATTTTATATTTAGTTACCTTCTTTAGATTTTAGGGGACACGATGTTTAAATTTACTGGGATCACCAGGCACAACTGCAATTTAAGCCCCATCTTGATTAAGTCCATAAAGTTCTTGTCAACTGATGTATTTTAGCAAGTATTAAAGTTAATTTAGAACCAAGCCTGTAGAGGCACAAAAGCCAATCAGCATTTTTTTTATCATTTTGTTATATAAATTCTTTAATATATAAAATCCAAATTTCCAATTGGATCAAATTGGGGGATTTTGTTTTAATTTAGCTATATATTTTATATATACTCACAATTCACCTATTATATATTTATATGAAAATAATATACATGTTTACATAATTTAATTACCTTCTATTTTCTCCTCTTGTATCTAGCTAGGAGTTTGTTTCAAAATCAATAAGTAGGGCTTCCCTGGTGGCGCAGTGGTTGAGAATCTGCCTGCCAATGCAGGGGACACGGGTTCGAGCCCTGGTCTGGGAAGATCCCACATGCCGCGGAGCAATTAGGCCCGTGAGCCACAACTACTGAGCCCGCGCGTCTGGAGCCTGTGCTCCGCAACAAGAGAGGTCGTGATAGTGAGAGGCCCGCGCACCGCGATGAAGAGTGGCCCCCGCTTGCCGCAACTAGAGAAAGCCCTCGCACAGAAGCGAAGACCCAACACAGCCATAAATAAATAAATAAATAAATAAAATAAAATATGTATGTTATCTCTTTAAAAAAAATCAATAAGTAATCTAGGGCTAGCATTATGCTTGTTAGAACTGGCATTTGCTCAGTACATATGGTTTAAAGTTCCTCTTTATTTTCCCTTGGGCTTGTAGCCACCAAAAGTGGCAGTCTTTTATCTTTATCTTTTTTTCCTTTTTCTTCTGTTTTTGGCTTGTAGCTACCCAACCAAAGCCACAGTCTACTTTTTGTCTCCAGCTGAGAAGAGGGAAAAAGGGGAGAAAAAAGAGACCTCTTGCCTCTAAGCAACCTCTCCCTGGGACCAACACCGTCCCTATTAAACATGTTTCTAGAATGGTCTGTAGTATTTATAGGCGGCTAAACTTCTCCCCCTCATTTTTTTTTCTTTTGGGTGTTTACCTGATAAGCTCCTGGTGATCCCCAGTAGCCTCTGCTCTGAGCAGTGGCCTCTATTTCTAGGGTACCCCAATCAACCTCAGAGGGGTAACATCTAGGAGAGCAATGGTGGCCTCAGCTTCATCTTTTACATTTTTTGTTTTGTGATAATTTTGTTTTAAACATGAGACCTTAGCATATGCATAGGCAGCAGCATTTGAGAGTGCTCAAGCACAGGGACCTGGAGATTTATAATCTCAAGTGAGCTGAGAGACCTACTCAGGTGTTTTAGGGGGAGTGAGATTAAAGTTCCCCTTCCTCTCCACATCCTCTTTTTTATTTAAACATTGAGCCACGGGTCTCCAAGGATGGATTCCTTACATCCCGCTTGGTCAAAGGACAAATGTGACAGCAGTAAAGCAAGCAACAAAAGGATTTGCCTTTGAAACAAACTTTAGTGTTTGGGTGCCATGGTTTGCTGTGAAAAGGCACCCTGAGCTGCATCACCAGCAGATCTATAGAGCTCACCAGGGACCAACGCCAAGACTCTTCCCCAGGGACTCCTTCTAGAAGAGCAGGCCATGCCTTAATTGCTTATTGGGAGGGGAGACTCCAGCGGGAGCCCGAGTGTCCACTGCTAACTTCAGCCCTGTTGGGTCGATGGATCAGACTCACACTCAACATGGTCTCATCAGAGGAAGCCTCTCTTCACTCCTTTGGGCAGGGAGCTTGATCTTGTAAATTAGCCAGTGATCCTAATCACCCCCAGTGTCACTGCCCAGGATCTAGAGGTCACTACCCAGAACCTAGGTGCATCAAACCAGGAAAATCAGGTTTGGCCCAGTTGACCCAGCTGTCCAAGGTAAGATGCCAACTATGGAATTATGGCAACCATGAATGGAGACTTTAGCACCTGAAACTAAATGAGGAGTACCATAGATGCGAGTGTCTTTGAGGTCCTCTTAGATTTAATTGGAGGACCATGGCAGTGTATAGCAGTTACAGCATGAAGCAGTTCAGGCAGAGTGCCAGTGTGCCAACAGTCAGCCATGTCTTCCTGGGCAGTACTCGCTGTTTGGTAAGTCCAGTTAGTAGGCCAAGAGCAGTCTAGAGGCAAGCTCCCTCCATCAAAAGCTGGGTCACCTTGCACACTGCACCTATTGTTCTATGCCCAGGTCTTAATTTATAAAGGTGACTGAGTGATGAGTGAGGGATAGACTCAGGCCAGAGACTTTAGTGGGATTTCCAATGGAAAGGCAAGACAGGGCAGGGTAAACATTTTCTGATTGGTTAGTTTGAATAATTTCGGCAGGTTCTAAACTATAGGGGTGGTCTCTAGTTGCCTGGTACCTGTCCCTGACATGATTAAGGCAGAGGAATATTGCCTCTTGTTTCTAGGGGAACTGTAAGTAATATTAAACTTTTCCTTCAATGGCATTGTTCTCTCTGTGTTGCCATTCAGTCACCTTTATAAATTAAGACCCAGGCACAGAACAATGTGATACTGATTGGGATGGCAAAAGGAAAGAAAGAAAGAAAGAAAAGAAAGAAAGAAAGAAAGAAAGAAAGAAAGGAGGGAAGGAAGGAAGGAAGGAAGGAAGGAAGGAAGGAAGGAAGGAAGAAAGAGAAAGAAAGGAAGAAAGAGAAAGGAAGGAAGGAAGGAGAGAAGAAGGAGGAGGAGAAGGAGGAGGAGGAGAAGAAGGGGAAGAAGGGGAGGAAGAAGAAGAGGAGGAAGAAGAAGAAGAAAAAGGAGAAGAAGAAGGAGAAGGAGAAGAAGGAGGAGGAGGAGGAGGAGAAGAAGAAGAGGAAGAAGAAGGAGAAGAAGGGGAGGGAGAAGAAGGGAAGAAAGGAAAGAAGGAAGGAAGGGAGGGAGGGAGGAAAAGAAAATAGAGTGTTGGCAAGGATGTGGAGAAATTGGAACCTGTGTGCATTGCTGCTGGGAATGTAAACTGGTGCAGCTGCTGTGGAAAATGATGGCAGTTCCTCAAAAAATTAGACATAGAATTACCATATAATCCAGCAATTCCACCTCTGTGTATATACCCAAATGAACTGAAAGCAAGGACTCCAGCAGATATTTGTACACCCATGTTCATAGCTGCATTATTCACAATAGCCAAAAGGTGGTGCTATGGTCTGAATGTCTGTGTTGTTCCCCCCCAGCCCCCACCAATCACATTCATATGTTGAAATCCTAATTCCCAAAGGTGATGGGTCCCACCAATTTATTAGTAGGTGGGTCTTTGGGAGATGATTAGTCCATGAGGGTGGAGCCCTCATAAATGGCATCAGTGCTTTTATAAAAGAGATCCAACAGTGCTCCTTAGCCCCTTCCACCATGTGAGGACCCAGAGAAAAGGTGTCGGCTATCAACCAGGAAGAGGGCCTTCACCTGAACATACTGGTCCCTTGATCTTGGCCCTCTAGCCTCCAAGAGGCCAGAAATAATTTTAGAGAATTTATGAGAAATAAATTTCTGTCGTTTATAAGCTACCTAGTCTGTGGTATATTCTTATAGCAGCCTGAACGGACTGGCAGGGGGCAAGCAAACCAAGTGTACATCAACAGATGAATGGATAAACAAAATGTGGTATATACACACAATGGAATATGATTCAACCTTATAAAGGAAGGAAATCCTGACACATGCTACAATACGGAGTAACCTTGAAGACATTATGCTAAGTGAAATAAGCCAGTCACAAAAGGACAAATATATGATTCCACTTATATGAGGGACCTAGAGTAGTCAAAGTCATAGAGACAGAAACTAGAAGAGTGGTTGTCAGGGGCTGGGGGAGGGGAAGTGGGGAGTTATTGTTTAAGGGGTACAGAGTTTCAGTTTGGGGAGAGGAAAAAGTCCTAGAGATAGGTGGTGGTGATGATTGTACAACAATGCGAAGGTACTTAATGCCAGTGAACTATACACTTAAAAATGGTTAAAATGGTAAATTCTATCTTATGTATATTTTACCACAATTCTTTAAAATTCTCAAAAAGTCAGAATAGAAGGTAAATTTCTCAAACTGATAAAAGGCATAAGAAAAGTCTATAGCTCACATCATGACATCATCACAGCATCAATGGTGAAAGAGTGAATGGTCTCCCCCTAAGATTAGAAACAAGTCAAGGAATCCACTCTTGTCACTTGTATTAAACACTGTACTGGAGATTCTAAGCCAGTGCAATCAATAAAGGAAAAAGAAATAAAAAGCATTTAGATTGGGAAGGAGGAAGTAAAAGTGGTTTTTTTGGCAGATGACAATCATTAATATAAAAAGTCAAATGAAACCCACAAAAAACCTACTAGACTAATAAGTGAGTTTAGTAAGAATGTGAGATAAAAGATGAATATAAAAATAAATTTTATTTCTATATACAAGCAATGAAAAATGTGAAAATAAAATTAGAAAGACAATTCTATTCACAACAGCATCAAAAAGAATAAAATACTTACAAATAAATTCAGCCAGAAAGTGTAAGACATACATAAAAAACTATAAAAATATTGCTGAGGGAAATTAAAGATGTACATAAATGAAGATGTACATATCATGAATTGAAAGATTCGATATTGTTTAGATGGCAATTCTTACCGAGTTGATCTATAAATGAAAGAAAATCCCTGTAAAATTTCCAGCAGTATTTTTTTTTGCAGAAATTAACAAGCTAATCCTGAAATGTATATGGAAATGCAAAGGATCTAGAATAGCCAAAACAACTTTGAAAAAGAGTCAATGGGAGAGTTTTCACTTCTATATTTCAAAACTTACTATAAAGTCACAGTTATCAAGACAGTGTGATAGGGGACTTCCCTGGTGGTGCAGTGGTTAAGAATCCGCCTGCCAATGCAGGGGACACGGGTTAGAGCCCTGGTCCAGGAAGATCCCACATGCTGTGGAGCAACTAAGCCCGTGTGCCACAACTACTGAGCCCACGTGCCACAACTGCTGAAGCCCGTGCGCCTAGAGCCTGTGCTCCTCAACAAGAGAAGCCACCACAATGAGAAGCCCGCGCACCACAGGGAAGAGTAACCCCCACTCGCCACAACCAGAGAAAGCCAGCGTGCAGCAACGAAGACCCAACACAGCCAGAAATTAATTAATTAATTTATTTATTTATTTTTTAAAAGTGTGATAATACTACAAAGATAGAACTATAGATCAATAGAATAGAAGGAAGAGTCCATAAACGACCCCTTATATAATGGTCAATTTATTTCTGAGAAAGGTGCCAAGGCAATTCAATGTGGAAATAACAGTCTTTTCAACAAATGGTGCTAGGACTATTAGATATCCACAAGCAAAAAGATAAATATAGACCCTTATCTCACACCATACATTTAAAAAAATGAAGTCAAAATGGATCAGAGCTAAAGTAAAAGCTAAAACTATAAAACTTTTATCATTTTTATTGAGGTATAATTGATGTGCAAGATGATATGTTTCAGGTGTACAACATACTGTTTCACAATTTTTAAAAGTTATATTCCAACTATAGTTATTATAAAATATTGGCTATATTCCCTGTGTTGTACAATATATCCTTGTAGCTTATTTATTTTATACATAGTAGTTTGTACCTCTTAATCCCCTCTCTATCTTGCCCCTCCCCCCTTCCCTCTCCCCACTGGTAACCACTAGTTTGATTTCTATATCTGTGAGTTTATTTCTTTTTTGTTATATTCACTCATTTCTTTTATTTTTTAGATTCCACATATAAGTGATATCATACAGTATTTGTCTTTCTGAATTATTTCGCTTAGCATAATGCCCTCCAAGTCCATCCATGTTGTTGTAAATGGCAAAATTTCATTCTCTTTAACGGCTGAGTAGTATTCCATTGTCTATATATACCACATCTTCTTTATCCATCCTTCTTCTGATGGACACTTAGGTTGCTTCCATATCTTTGCAATTGTAAATAATGCTGCTATGAACATTGGGGTGCATATATCTTTTTGAATTAGTGTTTTCATTTTTTTTCTGATAAATACCCAGGAATGGAATTGCTGGGTCATATGGTAGTTCTATTTTTAGTTTTTTGAGAAACCTCCATACTGTTTCCACGGTGGCTACACCAATTGACATTCATGCCGACAGTGTACCAGGGTTCCCTTTTCTCTGCATCCTAGCCAACATTTGTTATTTGTGGTCTTTCTGATGAGAGCCATTCTGACAGGTATGAGATGATATCTCATTGTGGTTTTAATTTGCATTTCTCTGATGATTAACGATATTGAACATCTTTTCATGTGCCTGTTGGTCATCTGTATGTCTTCTTTGGAAAAATATCTATTCAGGTCTTCTGCCCATTTTTAAGTCAGGTTGTTTGGTTTTTTGCTGTTGAGTTCTATGAGCTGTAAAACTATAAAACTTTTAGAAGTAAACATAGAAAAAAGTCTTTATGATCTTGGGATTTATTTCCCGTGGCTGTATGACTGAGGGCCATACCGATTTGACCTATTGACCAACTTAACCAAACTGACATTTATATTGTAGAACACTCCAACCAACACAGCAGAATACACATATATTTAAAATGCACATAGAACATTTACTAACATATACCATATTTGGGGCCATAAAACAAGTCTCAACGTATTTTAAAGGATTCAAGTCATAACAAGTATGTTCTCTAATTACAATTGAATTAAATTAGAAGTCAATAAAAGAAATATTTCTAGGGGCTTCCCTGGTGGCGCAGCGGTTGAGAATCTGCCTGCCAATGCAGGGGACACGGGTTCGAGCCCTGGTCTGGGAAGATCCCACATGCCGCGGAGCAACTAGGCCCGTGAGCCACAATTACTGAGCCTGCGCGTCTGGAGCCTGTGCTCCGCAACAAGAGAGGCCGTGATAGTGAGAGGCCCATGCACCGCGATGAAGAATGGCCCCCGCCTGCCACAACTAGAGAAAGCCCTCGCACAGAAACGAAGACCCAACACAGCCATAAATAAATAAATTAATTAATTTTAAAAAAAAAAGAAATATTTCTAGAAAATCCCAAAATATTTGGAAACCAAATGACACATTGCTAAATAATCCATGAAATCAAAAAAGAAGTCAAATGGAAAATTACAAAGAATTTTGAACTGAAAAAATTTAAAGCAGTATATGAAAATTTGTGAAAGGTCGAGAAAGCAATACTTGAAGGGGGATATATAGTACTGAAAATTACAAAGAATTTTGAACTGAAAAGATTTAAAGCAGTATATGAAAATTTGTGAAAGGTCGAGAAAGCAATACTTGAAGGGGGATATATAGTACTAAATGCCTATATTAGAAAAGAAGAAAATTTGCCAATCAATGACCTTAGCTTCAACTTAAAGAAACTAGAAAAGTAAGAGAAAATTAAACCCAAAATAAGCACAAGAAATGAAATAAATCAGAAATCAACAAAATTGATAAAACTCTAACCAGTCTTATTAGGAAAAAAAGGAGAGAAGACACAAATAACAATATTACCAATGAGATAGTTTACATCATTTCAGATTTTACAGATATTAAAAGAATAATAAGTAACTTTTATGAATAACATCATGCCAATAAAAATGAAATTTTATATTAAATGGACAAATCCCTTAAAAGACACAAACTACCAAAGCTCACTCAAGAAAAAAAATAACCTGAATAGCCCTGTATCTATTAAAGAAAATTGAATTTGTAGTTAAAAATCATCCCACAAAGAAAACTCAGATGGCTTCACTGATAAATTCTACTAAATATTTAATGAAGAACTAATTCCAATTCTGCACAATCTCTTCCAGAAAAACTGAAGAGGAAGGAATCCTTCCCAACTCATTCTATGAGGCATTATCCTGATATCAAAACCAGACAAAGAAATTACAAGATAAGGAAACCACAGACCAATATCCCTCATGATTAGATGCAAAAAGATAAACAATCGACAAATGGTGCTGAGACAACTGGATATTCACATGCAGAATGTATTTGGACCCCTTCTCATGCCCTATGCAAATTAAACTCAGAATGGATCATAGAACTAAACGCAAGCACTGTAAAACTCCTAGAATAAAACAGAGAGGTAATTTGTGGCCTTGGTTAAGCAAGGTTTCTTAAATACAACACCAAAAACACAAGTGACAAAAAAAAAGATAAATTAGATTACATTAAAGTTTAAAACTTTTGTGCTTCAAAGGACACCACCAAAAAAAATGAAAAGAGAACCCACAGAATGGGAGAAAATATTTGCAAATCATGTATCTGATAAGGGATTTGTATCCAGAATATATAAAGAAATTTACAACTTAATAATAAAAAGACAATTAACCCAACTGAAAATTAGACAAAGGATCTGAATAGACATTTCTCCAAAGAAGATAGGCAAGTGACCAATAAGCATGTGAAAAGATGCTCAACATCATTATTCATTTGGGAAATGCAAATCAAAACTACATTGAGATACTACTACCCCACACTCACCAGAATAGCTATAATCAAAAAGACAAACAACAACAAAGTTTTGACAAGGATGTGGAAAATCTGGAAGCCTCATACATTGCTGGTGGGAATGTAGAATTGTGCAGTCACATTGTAAAACAAGTTGGCAGTTCATTACTGCATGACCTAGGAATCTTACTCCTAGGTATATACCCAAGAGAAACGAAAATACCACACAAAAACCTGTACACAAATGTTCACCATGTATATAATATAAAAAATAATACCATCATGATACATCATAATAGTCAAAAGTGGAAACAATCCAAATATCCATCAACTGATTAATAATAGATAAGTAAAAAATAAACAAATAAAAAGAAACAAAAAAAGAAGAAAGTAAAAAACAAAGAAAAAGAAAAAAATAATAGATAAGTAAAATGTGGTATATCTATACAATGGAACATTATTCTAAAATTAAAAAGGAAAGAGGTACTGAGACATGTTGTACCAGGGATGAGCATTGAAAAATTATTCGAAGAAGCCAGTCACAAAATACCACATGTTGTATGGTTCCATTCATATGAAATGTCCAGAATAGACAAATCTATAGAGACAGAAAATAGATTAAGTGGATGCCTACTGTTGGGAGGGATTGGGATGGGGCTCCAAAATGTGTGTTCTTTTCCACACCACCAAGCAATTTTCCACTTCTCAGTGGATACTGACAGGGTGTCCCACAAATTTAACTCAATTCTGACACTATCTACATGGAGAGAGCGTCAGATCCCACAGGTTAAGGGCTCAGTCCCATAGGACTGTTCCCACCCCACTTCAGATGCCAATCCCAAGTCCAGATTGTTACCTGTGCTTCTGACAACTGACTATAAAGCGAAGGTTCCCACAACCCCCTCCTCAGGTTCGAATCATTTGCTAGAGTGACTCACAGAACTAAGAAAACCGGCTTACTTACTAGATTACTGGTTTATTATAAAAGGATGTAACTCAGGAATAGCCAGATTGGAAGAGATGCAAAGGGCCAGGTATGTGAGAAGATGCACAGAGCTTCCATGCTCTCTGGGTGTGCCCCTCTACCCACATCTCCATGTGTTCACCAACCCAGGAACTCTCTGAAACCCGACCTTTTGGGGTTTTATGGAGACTTCATTACATAGGTATAATTGATTAAATCATTGGCAAAAGGCACTCAGAAAATTCCAAGGAGTTTGGGAGCTTTGTGCCAGGATCCAGGGACAAAGATCAAATACAGTTCCTATTATACAACCAGGGGATGATGGCTAAAGGGTACACGGTTTGTTTTGGGGGTGATGAACATGTTCTAAAATGTATTGTCGTGGTGGCTGCACAACTGTGTAAATATACTAAAAACCATTGAATTATACACTTTAAAAACAACAACAACAAAAAGAAGAAATGAATTACTGATATACAGAATAATCTGAGTGAATCTGCAGTGAAAAAATATAATCCCAAGAAGTTGCATCCTGTATGATTCTATTTATATAACATCCTTGAAATGACAAAAGGATACCAATGGGGAGCAGATTAGTGATTGACAGGAGTTAAGGAGGAGGCAGGGGTGGGAGGAAGGTGGGTATGCTGTAAAAGGGCAACATGACTGATCCTTGTGGTGATGAAATTTTTCTGTACCTTGACTATATCAATATCAATATCCTGGCTGTAATATTGTATTAGAGTTTTGCAAGATGTTACCATTAGGGTAAACTGGGTAAAGGATACACAGGATCTCTGTATTATTTCTTACAATTGTATGTGAATCTATAGTTATCTCAAAATTAAAAGCTTAATAAAAAAAGGACAAAATGGCATAATGGATATAAAAGCACCGTCTTAGTTTGTTCAGGCTGCTATAACAAAAGATCACAGACTAGGTGGCTTATTAACAACTGAAATCTTTTTCTGGCAGTTCTGGAAGCTGGTAGTCCAAGATCAAGGTACCATTATGGTTAGGTGAGAGCCCTCTTCCTGGTTCATGGCCAGCACTTTATTGCTATGTCTTCACATTGTGAAAGGGGGCAAGGGATCTCTCTGGGGTGTCTTTTATAAGGGCACTAATCCCATTCATGAGGGCTCCACCCTCATGACCTAATCACCTCCCAAAGGTCCCATCTCCAAATACCATCATATCGGGGATTAGGATTTCAACATGTGAATTTGGGGGGACACAAGCATTCAGACCATAGCAAGCACTCTGTAAATTCTAAAGTTATGTAAAATAATTATAATTATGCAGTTTTATGAGAATGAATAGCATGGACTATCATGACTTCATTCACTAATTCAAAAAACACTTATTGAGCCCCTACTATATTCAAGGAGTAGGTTAGATGCTGCAGGGCATACATCATGAATTTATCATAAAATCACAATTGTTGCCATGTTGCAAGTTTTGGCTGAGCCCAGGTCCTTTTTGTGAAATGTAAGTCAGTTGAAATATAAACATACTTGTGTGGGGGGAGGATATATTTTTATTTTACTGATAATCACTAATAGCTCTAATCAAGATCAAGGGTTCTTATGGGAGCTCCCTGGTGGTCTAGTGGTTGGGGTTCAGCATTTTCACTGCCATGGCCTAGGTTAAATCCCTGGTTGGGGAACTGAGATCCCACAAGCTGCATGGTGGTCCTTTGCCCAGAACACTCATCCCCAGTTCCCCCCAGTGCTGGCTACTTCTCCTCCTTTAGGTCTCAGCTGTTCCATAATTCTGCATAAGAGGGAAATGGGGCAGCAATCTGGTTAGAGCTAGGAAGGGGGAGTACCTAGGGGACTTGTCTTAAAGCTGCATTTGCATAGCATACACACTGTCTTTACTTAGATTAAGTATAAATCAATAAAACATGTCAATGTTTTCTTAAAATGCTTTTATTCATACTTTATATAAGATTAAGAGAGCATCATCTGCCCATAAAAATATACTTAGAATTGCCGTGGGGGAAGAGGCAAGCAATTCCAACAGGTTGAAAAAGTAGACAGGACAAAAGAGTTTTTTCATTTTTTCGTGAAAGTGATTAGGGTCTATTTGCTTCATTTAAGTAGGGGAATGACATGGTCCAACTTATGTGATTGGATGAAGAGAGACTAAAGACTGAAAAGCCCTAAAAAATAATTAGTAGACCTAATATCTATTGAGCATTTTAATGTGACAGGTATTATACTAAGGGCTTGCCCTTTATTCTAGTGCTTTATGTATAGTAATTCATTTAGCCCTCACAACTATCCAGTGTATTATTATAATTCCATTTTCAAGATGAGGAAACAAAGGCATAGAGAGGTTAAGTAAAGAATTACAAAGCTAGGGACTTTCCTGGTGGCACAGTGGTTAAGAATCCGCCTGCCAGTGCAGGGGACACGGGCTTGAGCCCTGGTCCAGGCAGATCCCACATGCCGCGGAGGAACTAAGTGTATGCACCACAACTCCTGAGCCTACGCTCTGGAGCCCGTGAGCCACAACTACTGAGCCTGAGTGCCACAACTACTGAAGCCCGCGTGCCTAGAGCCCGTGCTCTGCAGCAAGAGAAGCCACCCGATGAGAAGCTCGGGAACTGCAACGAAGAGTAGACCCCGCTCGCCGCAATTAGTGAAAAGCCCGCGGGCAGCAATAAAGACCCAAGGCAGCCAAAAATAAAAATAAATAAATAAAAAATAAAAATTAAAAAAAAGAATTACAAAGCTAGTAAGCAGCAGAGATAAGATTCAAACCCAGAGAGTCCAGTTCAAAACCCATGCTCTTCATCAATATGCTTTTTTTAAAAAAAAATGTATTTTATTTATGGCTGCATTGGGTCTTCATTGCTGCATGCGGGCTTTCTCTAGTTGCTACTCTTCATTGCAGTGCGTTGGCTTCTCATTGCGGTGGCTTCTCTTTGTTGCAGAGCACAGGCTCTAGGCGCCTGGGCTTCAGTAGTTGTGGCACGAGGGCTCAGTAGTTGTGGCTCGCGGGCTCTAGAGCGCAGGCTCAGTAGTTGTGGCACACGGGCTTTGTTGCTCTGCGGCATGTGGGATCTTCCTGGACCAGGGCTCGAACCCATGTCCCCTGCATTGGCAGGCAGATTCTTAACCACTGCACCACCAGGGAAGCCCCATCAATATGCTTTAATGCTCCCCTTTTCTATAATAGATTACAGCAATGCCACGGGCTTGAAATTGCTAAGGGTCTGATACCACAGCAATAATGACAGAAAGGTAGGGAGATACGTGAGAGAGATTTAGGAAGTAGAACCGACAATGTGAGGGAATCACTGTAAAGCATAAAGGAGAGAGGAATCTAACATGACTCAGACTTCTGACTTGACTAACTGGGTAGTTGATGGTGCCAGTCACAGAAACGGGAAATACAGAATTCTGACAGAAAAGATAGAAATCACTGACCACTTCACAGTTGACGTGCCAGTGGGATAAAAAGGAACACCGGAAGGCAACCTGAGATACTAGTCCGGAGTTCAAGAAAGAGATCTGGGCTAGAGACATAGATTTTTGGAATCCTGATACAAGTGTTAAAGGCTTAGGAAGAGCACATGGGATAAACAAAGAGCACTGAGCACAGAACCTAGAGAACATCATCATTTAGGGAGTAAGCACAGAAGTCTCCAGCAGTGAAGACGTTGGAAGATGGTCATAAAGCTAAGATACCAGGAGAGTGGTGTCATGGAAGCCCAGGATGGAGTTTCAACCACGACAAAATTGTCTTTAATCGCACTAGAAAGTAGACTCTATAAAGCCATGGAACATGTTTGTTTCATTCACCAATGTATCCCCACTGCCGAGAGGCCTGGCACATAATAGATGGTCAAAGACATTCCCTGAATATGACTAAGAAGACAAACCAACAGTACCGAATACCACAGAGTTCTGAGAAGACAAAGACTGAGAAGTGTCCGTTTTATTTAGCAACCTTGGGTGTCACTGATGATCTTGTCCAGAGTAGTTTCAGTGGAATGGTGGGGTGAAAGCAAAATGGGAGTGGCTTCGAAGAATAAATGCCAAGAATGTTTTCGTGTATTACTTTTCTACATTTTTTTTAATTAAAGAAAAATTCTATTTTTTAAGCAGGAAAATAAAACATGGTTTATTGTTGCAGAATTTGAAAAATCAATGCTATGGCTTTTAAATTGTCCAGTAATTTCCTTTGCAACTAGTAATTTTTCAAATATAGCTATAAAATAGTTTTGCTATTACCACCAAATGTTTAAATGGAGGCTGGCAAATCATTTTCTTACCTCAACAGTTAAAGGGCATTTGTGTAAAAAATTCTTAAAAGTTGATGGGAGATGAGGAAGTTGCAGCCACGGCCACAGCCCATTCTTGGATGAAACTTTGTTACGTAGGGAAGTAGGAACCCAGAGCTGCAATTACAAAGGGGCGCGGGGTGTAAGGGGATTTTGTCCATGGGCGGATCGCAAGGGCCTAGCACGATGCTGGCCACTTCCCAGGCGGCCAATAAAGCCTCGAGCTGGCTGGCAGCAGGCTCGCAGGACGCTGTCGATCACGGACAGACACAGGAAGCTCTGCCCGGTTCCCAACAGCGCAGCACCCTCCCGCTAAGCTCACCCACCTGGGCCGCGAGGGAACCCGGGGGGCCGGGAGGACGGACGCTGGCGCGCCAGAGAGCTGAGGGGTGGGTGGGGTAAGCAAAGCGCCGTCCGCTGACAAGCTTTTATCTCCAGTCTCCCGGTTCCCAGCGGAACCCTCCCGAAGCTGCTCCAGTTTCTCGCACGCCTCAGGGCGAGCCGGAAGTGACGCACCTTGTCGCGCGTGATTGGCGGAAGCAGAAATTGCTTTGCGGCCGGCACGGAAATTGCTTTCCTTTCGGCTTCCGCTCCTGGCCCATGTGAGATACAGGCTGGTGAGATGAGCTCGAGTCGGGCTGCGGAGAGGTGAGGGGTAGCGGCCGGGAAGAGGGGTCTGGGTTTCATTGCGGGTCGGGTTCCCGGGCTTTTGAGAAATGGAGGCCGCCTTTTAGCTGGCGTCGGTTGTTCCCCTCCCACGACTTCGCCATTCGTTACTATTTCCTTGATCCATTCTTTAAAGCCCTTTTAATTTAATTTAATTCGCTCCCTCCACTCCCCGGCTTTTTAGTCTCATCCCTGTTGGTCCTGATGCGGCCTGTCCCTCTCCAGCTAAGTTAACGTGTTGCACTTTTCTCATCACGTGACTCCTTTTTCTGCCGCTGCTGGGGAGCATTTCAACCCTCCGCGCAGACAGTGGCTGCGTTATAAACTCCTCTTATCTTGGAAACCTTTGCTCATTGGAGTCATCCACGACATTTTCTGTGACGTTTCATGCCTCCCGCCGGGGGAACTAAATATAATCTGTTTAGTAATGGGTACCTAGCAGAGTTTGACATATACCGTTAGATAATGGTAGACTCTATAATTTGTTTCTGGGTACCAGTCTCCTAAGTTAAGCACCTACTTTGCCGATCAAGCTCCAGCTGCTTTCTTCCAATTCCCCGTTTCCCTATTCCTGAGAACAAATGATCAAGATGTCACTTTTAAGTAAGCTTGCACTTATACAGGTATCTTCCATGTGGCGGATTTAGAAATGTTAATTGCGATATTGCCTTGCCTCAAGGGCTAGCAACAGCGTCTTCTGCCACCTTACCTAGGGTCTGACATTTTTACAGCCTACCAGAGGTCAGTGGGAAATGGAGTGCCAATCAGTCAGTGAAGAGTGTTAGATCTTTTTCATTTTCATGCAGTTCTGTATGGGTATTACTAACCAGTGCTCACCTCTTGCAGGTGATGCCTGCCTTATGCAGTCTAAATTTTATGTCTTGACAAATTTCCAAAGATGCTCACACTGCTTGGTTTGCACCTCTCCCAGGGGATAGGACTATTCTGTACTAAGAACTGAAGTTATGTTTTAGAGATCATTTCAATATAAGAAAAATTGTTTCAAGTGATAATATTTCTCTTTTATCTCCTTTAGCAGCCTTCTGGCTTTAAACCAACAGGAAGAACTAGAGGATTTGCCAAGAGAGTACCCCTTGAGCACCAGTGAAGATGAGGTGGGTGACACCCACTAAACCGCCTTCTCCAGTTTCCCTTCTGCCTCAAAATTAGGGTAGATGCCACATTTCCTGGAAAGAAAAGGGGTGATAACATTGTTTATACTTGCTCAGGTCTCACAAATAAATTAGTTACAGGTTTCCACCACTACCCAAATTAGAGTGTTCCTACGAAACCTTTCATAAGCTAAAATGGCATAAAGCAAAGAAGCTATTACCTTAGGACACATCTTGCTAATGGAAACACAAAATAAATCAAGATAAAGCATAGATGCTCATAGACAGTTCAAAGCTATGGCAGCTTGATGCTGAGTTGCTAAGTGTAGTTTCCAGGGAAGGGGCTTGGTGGTGCCACTCTGAGTATGTGCTGCCTCTATAACAACTCACTGCAAAACAAATGCTAGACGCTATTTTCATTTTAAGGCTTTTTGTTTGTTTTTGTAAAAGCAAAAATCCTCTTCGGATTTTGTTCAGTTAGCAAAAGCAGGTACTAATGTAGGTCTTTTGTGAAAACGAAGCGGCATAAAGCAAAGCAAACTTTCAAAAAGCAGAGGATACCTGTATTTAGTGTTTCATGTATATGATATTGTATTAAGTGCTATGGGAGTTCCAAGATCGTATATAAGATACACTGTCCTCAGGTTGCTTAAGTTGAGTATATAAGACCAAAACACATGGTATTATATGATTTCCCTATTTCCCAAGTTTGGATTTCCATAGAGGGTTATTTGATTATCCGACTGAAATATACATATGCATAATTAAGCTGGGTCTCCAACAGCTGCTATAGGAATTCCAGCTCTTTATTCTCTTGACAAAACTACTTAAATTGGTTTTTTTATGTCAGTTTCTGTGTCAGATCACACTACATATTCTATACAGAAACATTATTCTCATGGCACTTTTCTTCTCAAAACAAGTTAAGACAGAGGCATGGCATTAGCTCCTGGTTACTAAGGCTCTATGTTCCTTACAACGAGGGAGTTTGGCTTATTGAAGCATTTCTTTCCATTTGAGCTGGAATGCCTGCACGCCAGACCTCATCTGATTCACCAGTTCTCCACTGACCAAAAGAATGAGAGATTTTACATGGGCCTCAGTTGCCATACTGTCTTTTCCCTCCCCTCATCATTCTGATGGTTTTTCCTTTTCTGTTTCCAGGGGGACAGTGATGGAGAAAGAAAGCATCAAAAGCTTCTGGAAGCAATCAGTTCACTTGATGGAAAGAATAGGTAACATTCCCTTCAATTTGGACAGGTTATAACTAGCTGATTCCATGAGACTTATCTGCAGCTAACATTTACTGAGTGCCTAAGACAATGAAGGTACAATTGTCAGGGCATGTACTTTGGAGACTGTAGGCAAGTTTTTTATCATCTCTGCATGTCAGTTTCTTCAACTAGAAAATAAGATTGACATGTCCCAAAGTCACTCAGCTCATACGTGACAGATCTAGTATTCAAATCCAGATATGTTTGAATTCAAGTCCAATACCTTTTTCACTATGCCTACCTTGCATTGCCTTGTGTTTTTGAGGGGCTGAGCCTACATTAAGAGATGGTTAGACTACCATGTCCAGCTTAGGAACAGATTTCCTGGTTGCTTTGTGACAAAACCTGATTCTAGAATAGAAATGAAACCGAAGCATTGTTTGAAGAGAGAAGTGGTTGTTCCCCAGCAAAATGTATCCATTCTTTCTGTATTCTGTTTTGCTTAATTTCAGGCGGAAATTGGCTGAGAGATCTGAGGCTAGTCTGAAGGTGTCAGAGTTCAATGTCAGTTCTGAAGGTAAGTTAACCAAAGGAAACTATCTGCATCGAACTTGTGGAGTTCCAAAAGCATAATGGTCACTTCCCAGCTGTTTTTGATGTGGTTAATGAATCATACCATAAATACTACCGTGCGAGGGGGTGAAGAAGGGTAGTCAGATGCTCTTGAATTTCTTCCATTTCTAGAAGAAAGCCAAAAGGCCACAGTCAAGGTCTCCCACTGAGCTTGGTGAGCTACTTCTAGGATAGAGGGACGTGAATGAAGACAGCTGCCTCTCACTAGCTTAGTCATGTCCCTGGTTTCATTTTTATTTCAGTTCTCACAGTGCATTGAGTTCGGACAGGCAGATAATCTCTCCTCTCCTGCTGGAGCTCAGAGAAGTCAAGTTACCTACTCAAGGACCTTCACCTAGTACAGTGTTTCTCAAACTTTTTTCTTTATTGCTCCCCTGAGGAGCCTTTTTAGACATTTCTTTTCCTCACTTCCTCCCTCCCTCCTCGCCTACTCTGCCACCAGGAATAAGATTTTCTTAGATAAGGCTGAGGTTTGGAGGGACACAAAGCTAATACAGTCAGCCCTCTGTAACTGTGGGTTCTACATCTGTGGGTTCAACCAATGTGGATTGAAATTTTAAATTTCAAAATATTCCAAAACGCAAAACTTGAGTTTATCCCGCATACCAGCAACTATTTATATCGAATTTACTTTGTATTAGGTATTATAAGTAATCTAGAGATGATTTAAAATATATGGGAAGATGTGTATGGGTTATGTGCAAATATCAATGCTGTGCCATTTTATACAAAGGACTTGAGCATCCTTGGATTTCTGTATTCTTGGTGGGTCCTGGAACCAGTCCCCTGTGCATGGATGCCAAGGGATGGCTGTATCTAAGTGTTTTGTTTTGTTTTTTTTACCCCTGCCCACCGAAGAACCAGTTTTTACCCCTGGGTGGGGGAATGATATCACCCCGATTGAGAATATATGATCTAGTAAATGGCAGTGTTTTAACTTGATTTTAACTTGATAACAAGTCTAGATGCCAAATCTTTTCCACCATATTCACAACTTACGCAGCTTGAATGAGTTATGTGCTTCTAGTAACCATTGACATAACCTCCCAGAACTGGTAACAATATATTCTTGCAAGCTTATCCATTCAGCAAATACTTACTGTGCCTCTACCATATATCAGTTTCTGGGACTACAATTAGGAATAAGTCGCAACTTCATGGAGCTTACATTCTAGTGCAGGGAGACAATAAGCGAATTACAACAGGATGATGCAGTCAAGTGACTAAGTGGCTGCTTTCGGTTGGCTGGGCATGAAAAGCCTCTGAAGAGGCGAAATTTAAGCTGAGATCTGAATAACAAGAAAAGTCACCCATGCAAAGATAGGGAGCAGTATTCCAGGCGAGGGAGCAGCTAGTGCAAAGGCGCTAAGGAAGATACACGCTCAGCATGTTTGAAGAAGAGGAAGAAGGCCAGTGCGGCTGGTGCGTCCTCCATCTGTGGATGACACGAGGTTGCAGAGACAGACAGGGACCAGAGTATAATGGGGAGCCATTGGAGGCTTTTCAGCAGGATCATGACATGCTATGATTTACATTTTCAAAACACTCTGGCTGCTGTGTGAAGAATGAATTGAAGTGGGGCAAGACTGGAAGCAGAAAGACCAGGAGAAAAGCAAATGACTGTTTTAAATAGTTTTCTGTCTTCCACCTTCCAACACATTTGGGAATGTAGGAAGGCAGTGGCGTCACTGGCTAGTGACTGAAGTAAGAGGACTACTCCTGCTTCCCTGCACACCTGCCTGTCTGCCAGCATTTCCTACTGAGGTCTCTCCCTATGTGATGTTGAGGTTTTGCCTCACTTCTCAGTCTGACCAGAAAGTTTGTCCTTTCTACAGGATCAGGAGAAAAGCTGGTCCTTTCAGATCTGCTTGAGCCTGTTAAAACTTCATCCTCATTGGCTGCTGTGAAAAAGCAGCTGAATAGAGTCAAATCGAAGAAGACTGTGGAGTTACCCCTTCACAGAGAAGAGATTGAGCGGGTGAGTCAAAGAAAATGTGGTCCATTAAGGGGGAGAAATTGAACTGACAAGGAAAAATAGCATAAGAAGAGAAGGGGGATGGCCTGAAAAATGGGAGGAAGGAAAGTTGTGGTTGCCTCACCCTGGAAAAGATTAAAACTGATCTCAGGGGAAGCGTAGTCCTGAGAAGTAAGCAAGAGCTAATCTCTAGCATCCTGATTCTTTCTTGAACTAAGAAACATGGCCTCTTAGTTTCCTGCTGGTCCTTTGAGTTTGATGCTTAATTTCGTGGCTCTTTCTTTCTGTGTGCTTTGCCTGTTTCAGATCCACAGAGAAGTGGCATTCAATAAAACCTCACAAGTCCTCTCCAAATGGGATCCCGTCGTTCAGAAGAACCGGCAAGCAGAGCAGCTGGTTTTTCCCCTGAGCAAGCAGCAGTCCGTCTTTGCTCCCATCGAACATGTGGTCAGTGGCTGGAAGGTAAGTGCAACATGAGGATAGCGCACCTTGGAAGGTGAGATTGCGCCGCGTGGACATTGCAGAGCCTGCAGTTGGTCTTGTTGGACACGTTAAGCCAAAATGGCAGCTGCAGTCATTTTAGTTGAGCGGTCAGAAAGGGAGGGGCCGGGGGAGCAAGATTCGTAGCCAGTTGCCATAGCTCTGTCATCGCCCTTCCTCAGCTTGGATTGTCCACTACATGGTTATTTGCATGTTTTTGTGTGACCACATCTGATTGCCAATAGAGAAGGAACATAATGATGTTTTCTTTTTCACACACTGGATTTTTTAAAAAAGCTTTTAAAGCCAACATTCTGACCTTGGGACAATCAGGAACCTGGCAGCATTAATGATGCCTTAGGAGGGATATATGAGCAGCAGAACCAAAGTTTGCCTGAAAAGGAATACCATAGTAAAATATAGCAGATTGCTGATAATGACTAGAAGTTTAGCAGGTAACTCATTATGACTGAGCTGCAGAAAATAAAAAAGATACTTTAGAGCTGGGTTTCCCAAACAGTGATCTCTGGCAGATGTTTCATCCGTCTGAAGTAAAAGGACAATTGTGAGTATGGTGGTGTAAGGTTGCCAGCTCTTTTTTATTATGAGGTTATTCTTTCCACTTTAATGGTGTTGAAATAGCTTTTCTTTTACGAAATGATGGTGGTAGTAAATGATGGGGTTGGGAGTGGAACGGTAGTTATGCCACTGGCAGAATTAAAAGTTAGTAATCCTGTGTCGGTCCCTAAAGTTTCAATTTTTAGTCTGAACAACTTCAGAACAGCTAGCCTTTCTTTTCCAATACACCATTGGTTAGGCAGTCTATAATGTGGTGTTCTGTTTTTAGTAGAAAAATAGTCCAAAACAGCAGTGCCCAAACCATGGATAGATGGCTTCTCCTCTGCTTTCTATAAATCCAAAAATGGTGTCCTATGTGTCAGGAAGTTGAGATAATTAAAGATCATCAAAGTAGACATGGCTTGCCGCCCTAGCTAGAAATTGAGCAAGTCATTGCTTATTACGGGGATAAGCTCTGTTTCGGATACTGTTGTTGAAGTCACCACCATTCTCTTTCTAGGATGCTTCCTTTTCCACATGAAAAAGAGATCAGGTTTAAAGTGTGGCTGCAGGATGGAAGGGAGACTTTAGGGGGAAAAATTTAAGAGGTAATACAATTTGCAGGATTCAAAAATAAGTATAGAAAATACATAGAGAAAAGTCTGACCCCACCCTTGTCCCCCATCTGCTCATTTTTACCTCCATGCTCACCCAGAGGTCACCACTTTTTTATACGTTTTTTGTTGTCATTAACTTAAGAGTTTTATGGATATATTTATGTTTACCTCATTTTTTTAATCAAAAAAGTAGTAGTACTACTACACACTGTTCTGCACCTTGCTTTTTCCAAATGCTGGTATGATCTTAGAGATGGCAGGTCAGTGCGGAGTTGGTCATTAAAGATGAGATGGGGTGGGGTGGGGGGCGGGTTGCACTGAGAACGGCGCAGCCTCTGATCTCCAGGAACTCCCTGTGCGAGACAGAGTGGGGCCCAGATGCTGTGCACAAACCTGCCGTACCATTCATTCTAAGGTTCATCTTTGAGAAATTATACCAACATGGCACAGAGAAGTCAGGGGGTCCTTTGTGGCTGGCAGTGCCTTAGAGGGCAAAGCCCAAGGACTAGCAATATACTAGTATTTCTGGAGATTAAGAATTCAAAATGTCTGCACTTGTAGTTTTGGTCCAGCTTCCTAAAATTCCGTTTGACTCTAGCTGAGAAGAATTAAAGGGGATAATGTGTGAGAAAGCATTTGTGAACTGTAAAGTGCTAGAAATGATGTAAGGTAACTTCCCACCACTCCCTCCTTCCCTCCACTGGCAGCCGACACTAGCATTTCCCAAAGTGTTCTCCTCAAAACCTTCCTTTCTCAGTATGCCCTGGGAATGGGACTGGGTGGGGGGTTTGGTAGGGTTCCATTGCTAGAAAATGCCACATGCCCCTGCTGGAGATTGGCGGTCCACAGTGTATGCTAGACTTTTTTTTTTTTAATAAATTTATTTATTTTTATTTTTGGCTGTGTTGTGTCTTCGTTGCTGCGCACGAGCTTTCTCTAGTTGTGGCAGGCGGGGGCTACTCTTCGTTGCAGTGCACGGGCTTCTCATTGTGGTGACCTCTCATGGAGCACGGGCTCTAGGCACACAGGCTTCAGTAGTTGTGGCATGCAGGCTCGGTAGTTGTGGTTCGCGGACTCTAGAGCACGTGCTCAGTAGTTGTGGCGAGCAGGCTTAGTTGCTCTGCGGCATGTGGGATCTTCCTGGGCCAGGGCTCGAAACCGTGTCCCCTGCACGGGCAGGCAGATTCTTAACCACTGCGCCACCAGGGAAGCCCCTACGCTAGCCTTTTAAAGGCTATGAAAAGATAGTAAAGAAACCCCTATGACTTACTCTAACCCAGGTAGGACAGACTGATTTTATTAAAAATCGAACACATTGAATTTTAAACTTTTAAAAAATGAAGTAAATCTTGTCAGCTGCTGAGGAACATGCTTTGGGAAGAGCTGGTCTCCATTCTCTCGCCTTCTTCCCCTACTGCCTTCCTGAAACTTCTCTCAGAAGGTGTTAGCAAGGGGCCTCCCAATAGCCAGATCCCAAGTCCTCTGCGTCTTCAGCCTATTTGACACTGTTAACACATCTTGTGGTTAAAACTTCTCCCTTGGCTTCTATGACGTAGTCCTGCTGTTGTTTTCTTGTCTGTTTGTTTTGGTTTTTATCTGACTCTTCTTAGTCCTTTTTATTCTTGCTCTGTAAACATGGTACAGATCACTCTCAACTCCTTCTGAGTTCCAGGCCCATGTTCCATATGACTAGCAGGCCTCACCTGGCTCTCCCCTGTGCACCTAAACTTCTCAACAACAAAGAAAGCCTGGCATTTTCCTTCCCCAGACCCTGAAACTCTGTACCACGACCTTCATGCTATAACTCAGTCAATGGCATAACTCCTCCCTTCAACTACCAGCATCCCCAGCCCATGCAGGGGGTCTAGTCCTGTAATTCTGTCTCTGTAATAACTCTCACATCCCTGGTTCCTCTCCTCATTTTCATTTGACACCTTCCATAGAAGCCCTTACACAATCACCAGGATTCTCTCTCCAAAACACAAAACCGATTATCACTTTCCTGCTTAAAATCCTTCAAAAGGCTCTCCACTTACAGAATAAGACAGAAGCGCCTGGCATCTTAGCTACACTGGACAGTGCATTGTTCCCTGACATACCTTTGCTTGCCCTAGGTCTTGTGTTTTTGCTTATACTCATCTCTCCATTTGGCTTTTTCCCCCTCCTTGTAGAATTGTGCTTATGCCTCAAAGCCTAATTCAAAAAATCTCTTCCTTCCCCAAGCCCACCCCACCTCCTAATCAGAATTAATTGTTCCTTCCTCTGTGATTACTCCTATGGACTAATATTTAACCCATTATGTTGTTAGTGGTGCATATGTCTCTTTCCTCTGAAAGGCTATGAGCTCTATGAGGACAGGAACTATCTTAATTGTGTATTCCTAGCACCCTGCACAAGTGCCTGGAATGTAGCTGCAGCCAATAAGTGTTTGTAAATTGAATTGAATCGGAGGGAGATTACAACATTGTAATATAAATCACTTTGTAGCCTGTGATTGATTACTACTGCAAATACTAAAAATGGAAGAACATGCACCTTTACTATTCAGTAGAATAGGTTTATGGTTAGATCAATAGTGCCGTGTAACGTGTGATGATGTGTGTTTATGCATTTGTCCAGATACTTGTAAGTTTTAACACTGACCGTGATGTATATGGCCGTTGAAGAAAACCACATAAAATACGTGCATGAGGTTTGAAACTGGCTCTTGCCCCGGGCTGTCTTTGTGCCTTGCCAAAGTGGACCATGACATGAACAGCCTGATTATTTTAGCCATCCTCACAATATCAGTCAAGCAGCAAATGGGGTCTTTTGTTGACATGTAAAGTCACTGGTTCACAGTCCATTCGTTTCATCCGCATAGGCACCACCTAGTATGCAAAGTTAACTGGCAACTGAGGAGTTGGAGCCAAAGTTAGAAACTGATGAGAGTTAAATTTGAACTGTCAGGAAGCAGGCTAATTACCTGAAGGTCTTATTGTTAAAGGCAGTTTATTTTTTTGTGCTCATCTTAAGACTTAACCTCCCCTTTTCTCTAGAAATATTCTTAAAAGGAGGCTGATATGGATCTGAGGTCCCTAACTTTATGTTAAGAGTATTGTGCTTCAAGTATACATAACAATACAGGGACCGTTTTGTTTTGCAACTCTTAAGACTGACAATTTGGTACTGCTGTTCCTCTGTCCTGCCAGCATTGACCTTAAGGGCATCCTGCTTTGATTCTTAAGAGAATGGTATTGTTTTACATATATTGGTAATCTGAACACAGAGTGATCCCCCCCCCCCCCCCCGCCCACCGGTAATATTAGAGAGTAGCCTCAGAGTCCCCTTGCTGAAGTTGTCTTAAATCAGAATAAAAGTTAAGGCTTTATCTACACAGCTGAACAGCGAGCCTGGAACCCCCTTCTCTTGCTGTAACAGTCAATCCTATCCAGTTCGTGATTCCAATTATAGTGTCATAGAGTAGATGGCCATAGGATTGTAAAGAGGGAGACTCTAGGAGCATGATTTAAGACTTAGAGTGTTCTGTTACCTCCTTAAGGCAAGAACTCCCCTGGAGCAGGAGATTTTTAATCTCCTCCATAAGAACAAGCAGCCAGTGACAGACCCTTTACTGACTCCCATGGAAAAGGCCTCTCTCAAAGCCATGAGCCTGGAAGAGGTAAGTGTGCTAGGCCCTTTGATCCACCCAGGCATGCTCTGTTTCTCCCAGCATTTGCCATCAAGCCCAGGGGTCACTGTAAATGTCATTCGTTATAGGTGAAGATGCGCCGAGCAGAGCTTCAAAGGGCCCGGGCCCTGCAGTCCTACTATGAGGCCAGGGCTCGAAGAGAGAAGAAAATCAAAAGCAAAAAGTAAGGAGGCCCCTGTGTACCGGCCTTGGGTTCCATGGAAGAAAGTGACGAAGAATCGCAAGTCCTTAGGAGAGAACCTTGCCCATGGCGGCTGGGGTCATGTAGGAGAGGTCCCAAAGAGTAGTGACTAGCCTCTTTCTCTCTCAAACCAACCTCAGAGAGTTTTGCCTCCTTCAGTAGTACCTGCTCCTGTGGCTTTGGCTTTCCATCTTGGTTTTGCTAAAAAGAGGACTGTTCAATTACTTTCTCTCCCTTCCAGGGTATCAGAGTGGTTCTGCCGAATGAGCTCTTGAGTTCTACAGCTGTGGAGGCCAGTAAGGGCTTCCTTCCTGCCTTTTTGCCTCTTTAGATCCTATTCTGCTCTTCCCTTGCATTCTAGAAGCAGAGGGGACTCTTTGCTCTGCAGAGGTCTGCCCCTGGGGTCTGCAGGGACTGAGTCCCGCAGGGCCTCGCAGGTCTCGAGCCAGCTCCGTGCAGTCAGCTAGCTCTGTGATGTCTGTTCCATTCCCCCACATAGGGAAACCCCTTGTGTGGCGGGGCACTCGTGTGCGGCACCAGTGGTTCAGCTAAATCTCTTCCCCCGCACCTCTCTCATCCTATAGGTATCACAAACTTCTGAAGAAAGGAAAGGCCAAGCAAGCCCTAAAGGAGTTCGAGAAGCTGCGGAAGGTCAATCCTGCTGCAGCATTGGAAGAACTGGAAAAACTCGAAAAGGCCAGAATGATGGTGAGGCTGCCTCTGGCCCCCAACCCTTGAACCAGCTTTCCCCGGAAAGCAATAAGGATCTCACTCTGCCCTTTCTTTCCAGGAGCGAATGAGCCTTAAGCACCAGAACAGTGGGAAATGGGCAAAGTCAAAGGCAATTATGGCCAAATATGACCTGGAGGTAAGAGACCATCAGGGTGAGAGAAGAGATGGAATTGGAGGAAAGAAAGGAAAATCCATAAGGATGCTAGCAGAAGCAGAGTTGGGAAAGAGCCATGAGGATGCTTGGAAAACCAGGAATCTAAAAAGGCATCAGAAAATCTCTAAGGCAGAGAGGAAAATGACCAGGAACAAGGTGGAAAGGGAGAGATGAAAGGGAAACAGCATTGAAGGCAAGTCCAGTTAAAGGGGAGAGGAGTTGTGGGGGTTTTTTTGTTTTTTTTTTTAAACCTTGTTTCACATGTTGGTTTCTTGAGGACAAAGAATTTGTCTTCGTTTTATTCCATAACTGTTAACACAGTGGTGTATGTGCAGTTTGAACAGTAGGTGCCAGTAAGAAATACTTAAGTCAAATTGAGAGGAGGCAGCTCTAAGAAATGGACCGGGAAAGGTGTGACTGTGGTCACTAATGACAAGGTGCTCGTGCCGTGACCCTCTCCTCCAGGCTCGCCAGGCTATGCAGGAACAATTGGCCAGGAACAAAGAGCTGATGCAGAAGATCCAGGTGGCCTCCGAGAGTGCGGAAGAGGAGGGAGTTGCAGAGGAAGAGGGTGAACCCTTTGTCCCTGACGTGGTGAATGAGGTGCAGGTGAAGGCAAGCGGACCGAACCCCTGGATGTTCAGGAATCACTCCAGTGACACAAAAGAGGCTGAGGTCCAGGGGGACCCTGAAGAACTTGCCGAGCCTGCAGCCCAGGAGGCTCCTGAAAGTGAGGAAGAAGGACCAGTGGTGGCGGAAGAAATTCTTTTGAAAGAATTTGAGGAAAGGCGATCACTTAGACAAAAGTCTGGGCTCAAGCAGATCGCCAAGCCGGTGGGCAGTCAAGAAACAAAAGGTGAGCAGTGCCTAGTGCTGGTGCTCTTGACCGACTGAGAGGAAAACTGGGTCCACCCACCTGTGTCACACAGTGATTAGGCTCCAGGTACTTTCAAGAGAGCGCCCTGGGTCCCTGAAGAGAAAATAGGTTTGTAATGACCATTTTCCTTCAAAGGCATTTAATAAGCAGGCATCTGCATGGCTCCAGAGTGTGTGTCCAGTGTTCAGAAAGACAGAAGTACACCATCCTTGAAGGAAGGGCAGGAGTTAACGTCACTGGTGCCCACAAGCCAGCGAGAAATGCATGTGGTGGGCTGGCAAATCTGAAAGTCGTTCACACCCACAGACACAGAGGTGTATTTTGAGACATTATGAAATGTCTTCAAATCATCACTGCAGTTTTCTGTCCGTAATGCTGGTTGATATGTTGATATGGGGTGTGATTTTCTTGATAGGAATGAATGACTCCACAAGGTACCGGGTAAATTAGAATTGTTACGCCATGCTCAGACTCGATTTGCATGTTATATATTAATTAGCAGCCTTAGCACCCTTGAGGCAGGTCAGAGTTCCCATTCTGGGGACAAAGCAGGGCGTTATAAAGCCTGCTTAGGAAACTAACTGCCTTCAGAAATCACCTGAATCTGGACAGATTCTTGGGTCCGATTATATTTCCTAGAGGAATAATGAATGCATTTACACGACAGCAAGAATCTTTTTCAGTGGCCAAAAAAAAAGTTTTTTTTTAGAGCTGTCATTTAGAATGTATTGGAGGACCTTTACTTAGGGTTTTCAGCTAAAGACTTCTGGGATTAATAATTGCAAGCATTTGCTTCCGAGAGGATTGTAGAAAGCAGCGCCTCAGGCCGAGATGGTTCCTCCCAAGCCCCCTCAAAAGCTGCCCATCTAGTGAAATGTGTAGAACAGTTGGTTGTGGAATGAAAGGTGGATTTGGATTTCCTTGGATGAGAAATAGAATGATCCCAAACCTTTGGGGAAATAGTATCCTAAAATAGTGGGAAGGCATGGACCGCAAACAAAATGAGCAAGGAAAGTTGGTCCTTGAAAATAAACATGCATGTCCTCAGGCCAGATCTAAGTAGCTTCTTCCAGTGGCTTCAAGCCAGAGCTAGAGAGCAGGATGAACTTGGGAATGGAGGCAACTTGAGTCAATGCAAAGGACAGTTTTAGAAGCATGTCACGGCTGTGTTTCCCTCGGGGCTCTCAGAGACTAGCAGTATTTGCTCAGATGATGCTCGTGGCGGGAAAGTGCGAGCTACTTGACTCTGCCACAGAAGACTGTGAAATGCTGCTTTAAGATAAAACAATGCTGGCTACAGATTTTACAAGTAGGAAATTACAGTGTAAATTACAAATTGGAAATCACAATTTTTTAGCAATTACAAATAATAAATGACAGTGAAGTTGAATTTAGAGGCCACTTGCTAAAACAGCTCTTTTAATACAAATTTGGAATTTGGGGCGATCTTCCCAAGCAGAGTTTACTCTATGGGAAATTAAGCCACAGCTCCAGTTATACAGTGAGTCATTGGCAAAGCTGGGAATAGGACCCGGACATCTGCTTCCCAACATGCTGCTTTTAACTCCTAAACTCCATTGTCCGCGACTTGACAGGTAATGATTAGTGAACTCGCCGGGAGATCCAGCGAATGGCATCTTCTCTTACCCATTTGTCCTCGTTAGCATGTCTCCTATGGTGCCCAGCGCCCAGCGAGAGGTCAGTAGACGCTTGTTGACAAGGCAGCTCCCACCCTACTTTTCTGACAGCTTTCATTTCTTCCCCCAGATCCTAGCAGCCAGGGGGTGCTGTCTGAATTGAGGGCACTGTCTCAGAAACTCAACAGGGAGAACCATCAGTCCAGGAAGCAAGAACTGAGTTCAACGAGGACAGTCCTGGCGGTCCAGAGAGAGGAACCTGCCGGGGAGGAAGAGGAGCCTCTGTTGCTGCAGAGGCCGGAGAGAGCACGGACTCTGGACGAACTGGAGGAGCTGGGCAAAGAAGGATGTTTTCAAAACAAGGAGCTTCCCAGAGCTGTGGTAGAAGGGCAGCAGTGGGAGAGGAACCCAAGTAATCATCTTGGTGTCCCCAAGGAGAAGAAAAGGAAGGAGCAAATGATTGATCTCCAGAACCTCCTGACCACAAAATCTCCTTCCATGAAGTCCTTGGCAGTTCCCACGACAGAGGAGTTGGTGAGCAGAGCCAGGGTCGTGGGCCATTGCGGGAGATCAGAGCTGGTGTGGAAAGTGTCCTTCCTGCGCGAGGAATAGAATCAGTGAAGTTTTGTGCTGGGGGCACATGGCGGCAGTTAAGAGGTCTGGAATAGTATGGGCCCAGCTGGTCCCAGTGACAGTTTAGTAGATGGAAATTTGTGAGTGCCGCTGAGACTCCCTCACCTTAAATTCTGAGCCACCGAATCCTTCCTGGGGTGACTCTAAAGCCCTCAGAGGAAAGAGGGAGTCACTCAAAGCTCTGACCAGATGCCAGGCAGGACAACTCAAAGGTGAGTCAGTGAGCTGTTGACAATGTTTTGCTCTACTCAGTGGGATCTCGAATGATCCGGGGGGCTCCCCGATTAAGTCACTGAAACTGCTCAAGTGAGGAGCCCTGGTGCCTGTCTTTTCAGAGATATAAGCTGGAGGACTCCCACATTCTGGCCAGGCCCACTTGGAGCTCCTCCTCCTAACACAGGCCGTTCCTTCCTCTACCCTGCAGTTTCTTTATTGAAAGTTTAAAATTGTGTCATATGATAATGAGCTAGGGATATTTACCCTAGAGAGAAGATTGGAGCTTGCTTGGCTGCCGATGGGTTTGTAGTGCAAGACCATCATTGTTCTGCACTTCCCCCTAGGGGGCGCTAAAATGTCACGACCCAGCAGTCGAGCGGTCTTGCCACGAACCTCGGCTCAGGAGGCAAGCTGTAGCTGTTGTTCGTTTCTTCCCAGGAAGATGAAGAAGAGAGAGATCAAAGGCAGATGATAAAGGAAGCTTTTGCTGGGGATGATGTCATCAGAGACTTCTTGAAAGAGAAGAGGGAAGCTGTGGAGGCCAGTAAGCCGAAGGACGTGGACCTGACTCTGCCTGGCTGGGGCGAGTGGGGTGGTGTGGGCCTGAAGCCCAGTGCCAAGAAGAGACGCCGGTAAGAACAGGGGAGAAAGCCTGTCAGAAGGGCACCAGGTTCTCCCACTTCACCCTCATGCGTCCTCTCTGCCCTTTTGACTAAGTCCTTAATGCTCTTAGTCAGACATCCTGCTGTTCTGCTTTCCAGGTTTCTCATTAAAGCCCCTGAGGGTCCTCCAAGGAAAGATGAGAATTTGCCAAATGTGATTCTCAGTGAGAAGCGGAACATCCATGCAGCGGCTCATCAGGTGAGGGATAGAGAGCTCTTTAGCAGCGTCCTGCTTGGGAGGAGTGTTCTGGTGCCCTGTGCTCAAGAGGGATGTGTGATCTTGGCCACAGAATCGGATCTATTTTTGTTTTCACTGGCTCTGAGATGAATAATTCCAAATTGACTCTGCTGTTTTAATTACTGGCTGGGAAAGTTAAAACTTAAAGGATAATCTTTGCAGCAATGGTGAGGCCCCCAAATCTGCATTTTCAGCTAGTACCCCCAGATAATGCTGATGCAAATGGGCCTCACCAAACTAAGAATTGCTGTTCTGCAGGCTTGTGTCTATAGTACAGGTAATGTTCAGAGGCTATAGGTTTAAGCTGCATCTTAAGAAAAATGAGGGCCAACCGGTACTTGTTCAGGACAGTGAAAAGGTTTAAAATTGTGTCATGTGATAATGAGCTAGGGATGTTTACCCAAGAGAGGAGCAGATTTGAGCATGATCATGGTCTTCAAGTATATTGAAGGCTCTCGTGTGGAAGTCACATAAAGTAGAAGTTAGAGGAAAGGCAGAGTTCAAGGAAAAACTTTCTGCCGGTCAAAAGAGAGAAGGGGTTGCTCTGGGGTTGTGAGCATGTGTAAAAGGGACTTGGGAATGAGATTGGACTCGGTGACTTTTATGTTCCCTTCAGTTCTGAAAGTCTGTGGCCCTGTGATCTGTCCCCAGCCGGTTTAATATTGAAATGAGTTGTATTTTTCCTTCTGAAGTGGGGGAGGGCTATTTAATAGGTACAGAAGAGAGGAGAAAATATCGTTTCAGTAATACTCTGTTGATCTTATTTTGCTGCATAAATTGAATTGTAATCCCAATTGAGGATATATAACCAGAAAAATAGGCAATGAACAAGCAGTTATGGGATAAGAGGGAGAGAAAAGGGGTGCTTCACCGGGCCCGGATTCTAGGTGAAGGGCAGAGTACAGACCTCAGTAAAGATCACCCTTCCCTTCCAGGAATCTTAACTATTTGTTTTTTAATACAGTCACAGTAAATTGACAAATAACTTTCCAAGAAGCTCCCTTGATTTTCCTCATCTTTTTAATAAGCTATATACACTTCAGGTCCCAGCATGCAATAGAATAAAGCACTTTGAGCCAAAGGGGGAAAAACCTCCCAAGACTGAATATTTTGTGCAGGTGTTTTTTTCTGTTCTTTTGCTCTGGGTGACATGCACAGATCTAGCTATCAACCCCACTAAGACCCTCCCTTAACCTAAAGAATCTGTGTCCTTCACCACCACCAGGACTGCCCGGCGGTACTCAGCTTCTCTTGAGTGTTCCATTGAGTATCTCTAGAGACTACTGATTGTAACTTACCCGTTTTTCTGCTTACATCTTTTTGCTCCTCTTTGGCCGTCGGGGAGGTGTTTAAAGATTATTTATATGTCTGAAGGTAGCGCTTTGGTGGAGTGGAGAAGAATCCTGGGCAAGGAAATGAGACTTGGGAAGAGCATGAAGCTAAGTGTAATAGCCTGGTAGAGTTCAGGATTCAGGAGTAAATCTTTGGGTTCCGTAAAACATCAATCCTGTGAATCAGGGGGAGGAAAGGAAGGGATTAAGAGCATGAAGAAGGTAGGAGAGTCACAGAGATACACCAATACTCAGATGTGTCTTGCAGTCACAATGTTGTATAGGGAGACCCACTGGGGGCCAGCAACCCGCAGCTCCTGTAGTGTTCCTATAGCTGCAGGGGCCTTGTTGGGATGGTTTTTCAATCCCTAGATTGTTGTGTAAGCCTGGGGGAAGGGAGGTTCTAATCCAAATTAGGCCCCTCTACTCCCATATGCCATCAAGCAGATTGGCACTCCTAAGGTTGGATGGGGGCATGGGGATACCTTAGCCTCTCAGAAGCTTCACTCACTGCAGCCATTGTGTAGAACTGTGGCCTATGTGCTAAAACTACCTGACCAGGTGCCATTAGAGTTTACAGGCCTGGCTCACACCACGTCTCTCTGCCTTCCTTTCTAGGTGCGGATGCTTCCATATCCATTCACACACCATCAGCAATTTGAAAGGACCATTCAGACCCCTATAGGATCTACATGGAACACCCAGAGGGCCTTCCAAAAGCTGACTATGCCCAAGGTTGTCACCAAGCCAGGCCATATCATTAAGCCTATAAAAGCAGAGGATGTGGGCTACCGGTCTTCCTCAAGGTCGGACCTCTCTGTCGTACAGAGAAATCCAAAACGACTCTCCATACGTCACAAGAAACAGCTGAAGAAAAACTCTGTAGACTGAGTTGCTGGAGTAGTGACACCTTGGTGCCCGGAACTGGGAGCCCTGACTGCTCCTCCATTGGCCCGGTTTTACTCCGAGCTGCAGGATCAGTTCCGAAACTGGCTTAGCACACCGCGGGTGTAGTTAAGCCACATTTTAGAAATAAAGGCGTTTTTTAAATCTATTTAACTGGAGTGTGTTCTGTGTTGTTTCCCATTTCCTTCAAGTCAGACAAGACACCTTTGGATGCTCCCCATTGCATTTCTCCAGTCGCACTTGTCAGGGGACCGTATTTTCTTACCAAGGACTATGTTGTCCTAAATTGGACTGGAGGGAAGTTACCCTAGCCTATGACCTTAAATCCATCACATCGGATATAACCATAAACAACCAGTTTAAAGAGTCAGGGATAGTAATTAAATACTGTATATTCTTAACCTCTGAACCTAGCAGCAATATGCACAAATCATTCAATTGGATTCTGCTCGGGGCTGGTCCTAGGATGGTGCTGAAGCTGGGTTCAGCTTTAAGTCTAACCACTATGGTTTTCTTTTCATGTGTGAGCCTCCCGGCTTACACAGGTTGCTGTCTAGAGTAGTTAGCACTTTTACCCTTACTTTACAGATGAGGTAGATGAGCTTTCAGAAGTAAAGCTCTATTCCCTTTACTTCCTAATGCAGGGCCAACTCCTCACCATTGTTTATAGTTTATTCAAGCATTACTTTGCTATATGGCAGTTTACGTCAGCTTCTCGGCTCTGAGGAACCTGCCTTTCTCTGGATGACAATATGTATCGAAAGGGCCCCTGCAGCCAAGATTCCTCACAAGGAATTGGAGAAACCCCTCCATTGATTCCGAAAGGACATAGCCACTACTGCACTTCACCTCCTGCCTTGGAGATGGGTCCCCCCATCCTTTTTAGACCAAGATGGGGGTTAATTTTTGTGTGTCACAGAACCCTCTGAGAATTTGAAGTTATGAACCCTCCCCAGAAAAATGCACAAACGCCTACACCATTTTACATACAGTTTCAGGAGCTTTGCAGACATTTGGAATCCCTGGGCCAAAAGTTCGGCCACTCCACGAATATTCTTTTGCAATGCCCCCCACCAATATGGCCCTCTTTTCTGAGCCCATCACTCTCCAGATCGGTTCCCAAGTGTTTCCACCTCAAAGGTAACTAGTCCCAATGCCTTTATTTTAGAGGCTTAAGATTTCAGTTAGTGACTATGCAGTGGGACCCCAGACTAACTCCGAAGCCAAAAGCCACACCATAAAGGTCTATAAAATTCCCAGTGGCAGCTGTGGGCCCGGACTACCATTGCTCATCCTCTCAAGAACCTGCCCTGTGCTGGGAAGGGAACTGAATATGTTGATAGTGTTCAGAGCTCAAGGGGTATTTTTAAGTTATCCATTGGTTTGAGATTATCCGCGATCCACTTGCTGGTTGTCACTTTAAGTCAGTAGCCAGTGAGGGGGAATGGTGGACCTCTGCCCACTCCTGCCTCCCTTGAAGAGACCATAACCTTCTCTTTCACTCTTTTGAGCACAAAGCTGCCACCTCCGTCCCACCCCCCCCCCCAAATCGAAGCACCCAATCAAGTGCCCCCTGTAAACGGCCAATCCCCGTCTACTTTCTCGGGACCCTCTTCAGCTCCGTGTGCTCCCCGCGGCCCAGGAGTGATGCAAACGACCCCATCCTTCAAAGGGGAGGGCAGGCGCTGGAACGTGCTATAAACGGCGCCCACTCCCAGCCTTTCAAGCCCCCAAACGGATTCGATTGTTGTTTCGTGGGGCTTTTTTTTTTCTTTTCTTCCTCCGAACCTCCGAAGTGTTCTCCCTTCCCATTGGCCGGAGCTGCCCCTTGACGCCACCCTGGCCTTGCTCGCTGATTGGTCCATTCTGGATGTGCCCAAGCCTTTTTCCCAGGGTGTGGCCCCCCCCCGCCCCCATCAGGGTTCTGACCCCTGGCTCCTCCCTTCCCCCCCAGCCCCCCTCTCTGTTCCGAATGGTACCGCCCTGGCTCGGCTCCCCCTCGGCCCAGGCCCCTGCCCTTAGGGCCCCCGGACGGGGCGGGGCACGCTGGGGACGGGCAGAGGGCGGTGGTGGCGCCTTCCTGCCGAGCCCGAGGCCGCCCCCGCCACCCTTCTGCAGCCCTCGTAGGTCCCACTTTCCCCTGGGCAGTCTTCGTCCTGCCTTGGTAGCCCCGTCCCGTCTGTGCGGCCCCCACCGTGGTCTTTCGGTCATCCCGAACGGCAGCGTTAAATCCCTGCCCTCAGCGCTCCACACACGCCCATCCGCCTCCACCCTCGGGTTCTTGCAGTACTCCCTCTCCCCGCGTCTGCTCACCCTTCCCCTCCCGAGCCCGCCGAAGCCCCGGCCCGCCTTCCTCGCGGACTGTCCATCCCCAGGATCCCCCTCCCTGTGTGTGGCCCTTCCTCCCAGCGGCCTCCCCTTCGCGGCTTCCCCTCCCCTTCGTGGCCAGCGTGGTGGAGCACTCCCGGCCCACCCCCCCCCCTTTCTCCGTACCCCCCGCGCTCCCTTCTTATGTTGTCCCTTCACGTCCCTCTCTAAGTCCCTCCCACACCAGCCCCCCCACGCCGTACACACATACCCCTCCCTCCGAGGCGTCCCCCGGCGCCCCTCCCCTACCCCCGCTTGTCTACGCCCCTCCCACCCACCCCGTCCTTTTGTCTCCTCTTTGGTCTCTAAGTCCCCCGCCCCTCCCTCACTCCCGCCCTCGCTCCCCGCGAGCACGCTCTTATCTTCCCCAGGTCCTGGCGCCCCGCCCCCTGGCCGCGCCCCGCTGGCCCCCTCCCTCCCGCGGCCCCATCTCCGCCCTCGGCGCTCCGCCCTCCCCCCCCGCGGCTCCGGGCCCGCCAGCCCGGCCGACCTCCCTGGTTCCCGGCTCGCTCCTCCCGCCGCCGCCGCCGCCGCCGCCGCAGCCGCCGCCGCTGCTCCCCGACCCACCCTTCCCGGGTCGGCGGCTCGCTCTCCCGCGCAGTACCCCCGCACAGACACACACGCACTCCCACCCGCCTCGCCCGCTCGCCCGCTCAGGCCCTGCGGCGGCCCGGCCCCGCGAGGCGCGCAGCCTGCCCTCGGGGGAGCCTCGGCGTCCCCCGGCCACCGGCACCTCGTGGGCGGGCGCACGGCCCGGGAGCGCGAACCCGGGCCGGGTCGCCCCCTCCCCCAGCCTGGCCCTCGGCGGCCGCCCGGGACTCAGGCGCCCGTCGGAAGTGATTGGGGGACGAGCGGGCCACGGCGCCTCCCGCAACCCGGGCCTGGCCGGCGCGTCCTGGGGACATGCTGCGACCCTACCGCACGGGATGACTTTACCCAGAGCTTCCTCCCGGCTCCCGCCCCAAACCTGTGCCACCAGCGCGCAGTGCGCAGCAGGGACTAGCGGCTAGCGGGATGGGGTGGGAGGGGGACTGTCCCGAAAATACCCTGAGGGACCTTAGCTGCGGACCGTGAGGCCCAGAAAGGTGAGGGCCAGTGACACGCCCCGGCCACCCAAGGAGAAAGGGCGATCCCACGCGGATCGCCTCGGCCCCCGCCTCCCAGTCCCGGGCTGCCCACCTCCAGGGCGCAGAGCTACGTTGCCTCTAGCCCTTTGTATCCACCCCACGCCCGTGGAGGACTGGAATTAAACCTCAATCCGGGGTGGCAGGCGCGGCTCAGGTGAACAGAAAACCCAGCCACAGGTCAATGGGCACTTTTTTTTAAAACAAAGTCTGTTCGGTGATGCCCAAATTGACCGCGTTTCCTCGCCTGAACCTCTTCCCCCAAGCCCTCACTCAGTCTTACCTATTTACCCACCAGACTGGAAGCTCTTTGAAGGGGGCCCTGTTTGTCTCTGTGGCTCCCTCAATGGATCCCTTGTGATTGGCGGACAAGTGGATTTATTTGTTAACTGCCCGCCTTTGGGATCTGTGTCATTATCGTGTGACTTAAGGTTGTAAACTCGGGAGGGCCAGGACCGGGTCGGGATTACTAGCTCGTGCCAGGCACAGCATGATGCCCAAAGGGATGGGCCGTCAATGTTTTTTGAGTCTGATGTAGCTAATTATGCAGGAGGCAGATGCCTACCTCCTCCTGGTCCTCAGAACTCCCAGTTCCAGAGCTGGATGTCCTGAGTAAGGAAGAAAATAAGGAGCTGCCTTAGTTCATTCCCAGTCCCAGGCCGACTTCATAGGGCCAGATCCGGCTGCACTCATCAGAACACACTGGGTGATGTGACTTTCCAGTACTGGGAATGGGTTTGCAGGGAGCCATAAACTCCCCACTTTAACTCCCATCAGTTTGCAACTGGAGCTGGGAGGAAGGAAGTAGCCAGTTTTTTTCTCCCTGTAAAGCAAACTGTCCCATATAAGGATCAAACCTGAAGCTCCTCATCCATTTACCCCAAGGTCAAGCTGAACCCCACTGTGTCAGAGTAAGGAGGCTACAAACAAACTGGACCCGATCAACAGCAATCAACCCCAGGGAAAGAGGGACAGTGGAAGTGCTCCTTCCTCCCATTTATGGATGCAAGATTGATACTGTACTTTGCAGCGGTTTATTTGTAACCTGGTCACTTTAGAGTCAGTCCAGCTCCCTGCCCAACTCACACCCCCACCCCCAGTCGGACAGGTCCTCTCTGTCCTTCCTCAGCCCTACACTGTCTTTACCCAAGCCAGCCTGCTCTAAATGGACACGGTCAGTGATCCAAGCAGAAACTGAAACAGTAACAATCGGACAGTGTCAAGAGACTCGGGCAGAGATGCCTCGGAGCGCCCGGCCTCCTCCTCTGCCTTGGCACAGATGTTCTTATTGTCCTGGAAAGAAATACGAAATTCCCTCCCCAAGTGTGGAGGGGGGATACTCCAGGGCTTAGCCTCCAAGGACAGAGTTGCTAGCCCAGCCCCAGTCTCTCTGCCCCCTAATTATTCAGAATGGGACAGTCACCATCCCTCTTCCCCAACCTAGCCAAGGCTGGTCCCCGAGCCATTTGTCCCCCTCACTAAGGAGATTAAGGCGAGTGGGGCTGGAGCTGCATGAGGAGATTACTAAACTGTTACGACGTTCTCTTTAGGGACCGTTAGCACATCAAAATACATATTTGGAAAATACAATTAACACTGGGAGAAAAACAGTAAACACAGTGTCACTATGCCAGGCTCAACAGTTTTGTTTTGTTTTGTTTTGTTTAAATGCTAATGGCCTCAAATGGGGAGCAGCATCCATCAGTTAAATAAACAAGCCATTAGACTGAGACTAGAAGTGTCAACACATGACTAATCTACTAATAGGGAGAAGGCATCGCTAGTTAGGAGCAAGGCAGCAAAGCATGCTGGAGATTGTGGAGCGGGCTGCTGAAGCACATAGTATGTGGGTTTTGGAGCCGATGAGACCTGAGTTTGAATCCTACCTCTACCAGTTGTTCGCTATGTGGCCTTCAATGAGTCAAGTTGTTTCATTTCTCTGAACTTCTGTTTTCCATTCTGTAAAATGGGGACCAGCACAGTACCTCCATCACAGGGCTGTTGTGGGGATGAACTGAGATAATACAAGTCAAGTTCTGAGCCTGCCACGCTGTAAGTGTTCCACGCCTTTTAGCTATTACTGATAATAATAAAGTACCTAGCACATGGTATACACTCCCAAAATGGTAGCAATGAAGATGAAAAATAAATGACTTTTGGTTGCTAGATATTAGCCACAAAAGGTGAACATGGACCCCTGGTGTCCCCAGAGCCTCCCAAATATAGCTGGCAAAGGGATGCTGTTGGTTGCTTAATTCCAACTTCTTAAGGCCATACCTTTAACCCGGGATTAGCTCTAGCCCATAAGGATCACTGTCCTGTTCCAGGGTTGCTGGATTCTAGGGCCTTCTGTCCTGGCACCTGCCTAAGAAGCCTGAGTTAAGCTGACTCTCCCAGGTGGAGACCAGCCTGGTAGTGGCCTGGGCGTCCTTCCCCAGCTAACCAGACCCATCCTATAGAGAGTATGCTGGGCTGTTCTCAGTTGCCTTCTTCCTGTTGTGTGTGAAGACAGGTGGGGACCACAGTACTGAGAGGGGCCAAAGTGAGGAGGAAGGGGGCAGGGAGGGGCCCACAGGACGCTCAGGAGAAATAACTGTGACCTAGACAAAGTTGTTGGCCTTTCTTCTTGACCCACCCTCTCCTTTTGAAGCCCGCTCTCCTCCCTGTCACCTGCCAAGGAGGTCTGTCCTCAGCCAAATGGAGTGTCCCTCTTCACTTGCCAGCTCCACTGATACCCCCTCTCCCTTTGTCCCTTCCTGTTTCAAGAGAGTCTTACTCTCAGTCTGGAAGGTTGGTAAGTACTGGTTTAGAAAATTCTCTCTGCACAGGTAAGGAGTTAAGCTAGTACTGGCTTAACATGCCACCCCCTCCCCAGGTCTTGTGGTTGCATAGGAGCCTCTTTAACTTGGGGAAAAAAATCCTCAAGGTGCCTAGAAAAGAATGCAAACAGATGGCAGGGGATTTCTGGGCCTTCAACAGGCTGAGGTGGCATGGGCAGGAGAGAACTTTTACCCTTCGTTGTCCGTGACGCTGCTCTGTTTTGCCTCCTTGAAAATTCTGCCTTGTATTCTGGGCCCTGAGCAGACCCAGCCAACACCACCCCCCCCCCCCAGGCACTCACCCTCTCCTCTCCAGTTCTACACCCGGAGTAACCCCACACCCCAGGAACCAGTTCAGTCCTCAAGCTCCATGCTCCTTCATCCACATCTCCCAGCTGAGCCCTGAAATAGGCCCCCTCCTGGCTCTGCCCTTCACTAGCAAAGAACAGATTAACCTGATCAATTCAGCCTTCTCCACAACTGTTTATTGAGCACTCAAGGGTTAATGTGTTCTCCCTCCTGCCACACCCAACTGGACTGCAGTTCTCAAAGCACACCAGTCAGGTCTGTGCTAGAGTCTATGCAGTTGGCAACTGTTCTCTGAGCCTGGACCACTGTAACCAGGCCCCCAACCCTGTTCTCTGCAAATCAAAGTCTCTTGTTCAAAGGACCAGCTGAACTGCCCCTGCCTCTGGGAAGCTGCCCACAGTGCCCCAGGTGAAGTCATCTTCCCGCCCACCCGCCTGGGTTTACAGCACTCAGTAGTCCCTCTTTGAGGGCCTCCTTGCACATTCTGCCTGGCATAAAAATTAGTTGCTGGCTTGCTGCTCTCCTATGGGATAGATGTAACCTTTTTGTAGCTGAGGAGGGCTTCTGCTTCACTTTATGCTTTGGGTTTCAAACCCACACAAAGGACTAGATAGTACAATGCACCCCCATCACCTAGATTCCACAATTATCAAGATTTTGCCACATTTGTTTCTGCTTCATGTTTGTATCCGGCATCCCACACAAACAGTGCCTAGCACTGCCTTGAACAGCTCTTTCAACAAAGGAGCTGAGGCTTGGTGGGAAACGGTGGGAATTCAGGCTTGCAGAGCAGGTTCCTGGGGGTGATGTGGGCTGGGGGAGTGGGTAATTAATATAAAAAGTTGCCCATGCTTGAGTATCTATTATGAGCCAGGTGTTTTCCAGTTGATCTCATTTCACCTTCACCTTATTGGGGTAGGTTCTGTTATCCTGATTTTGCAGATGAGGAAACAAGACTCAGAGAGGTGAAGGGACTTACCTAGGTCCCCCAGATGGACAGTGGCAGAGCTGAGATTCAAATCCAAGTCCTCTGCCCTTCTGCTATGCTGCGCAGCCTGCCTCGAAGAGTGCCAAGCAGGCTGCCACCTGCTCTGCTTCAGTTTGACAAAATGCAAGACACGCTTTGTGTGTGTCCTTGCACTGTAGCATGCATACACACGTGCACGCACTGATGCATGCACACCCACACAGCAACCTGCATGTTCACAGTAGGATTGTAAAATAATTACACTGATCTTTGTCTGTGGGGTCAGTATTCTCATCTTATAAATCACCCCTTAGCCCTGTAAGCATGGAAGGAAGAGGGGGTACGAGGGGGCAGAGGGCTGAGCAGTGTGTGTGTGTGTGTGTGTGTGTGTGTGTGTGTGTCCCACGGGTTGAGGGAATTGTGGAAGCCTCTCCCAGATCGCCTGGGGCCAGTGTTCTCAAAAGGGAAACAAAGTCTCTTTCCCTGATCCCAGTGTTCTCAAAAGGGAAACAATGTCTCTTTCCTTGATCCCCCCAGTACAGTACATTCTCTTCAGATCTGCACAGTGACCTTGCAACACGCACCCTCCTCTTCAGCCATGCTGCCTCCCTGAACAAACCTTGCTCTCTGCAGCCTTTGTTCTTTTGCACCACCCCCCACCGCACGGGGATTCAGATTCGTGGTGTCCCTCTAGTCTGATACCCTCCCCACCTCTTTCCATACCTGAATTTTCCAAGTCAAGGTTCAAGACTCACCTCCTCCCAGAAGCCTTCCCTGATTCTGACCACCTCTCAACTTTTTCATCCTGTCTGATTTTTTTTTTAACCTGAATCTTGATGCTCTGCTCTCTTGCCTTGTTCTCTAGTTTCTTATAATCTGTTTCCTTGCCCACACTGTAAGCCCCTTGAGCTCACAGTTTGGGCTATAGAGAAATAAAGGAAAGTTTTTCAAGAAAGACACGTGGTCAGCTTCCTTTTTCTTCCCATGGTCCTTGCTTCCTCCATGTTGTCACCTGGGTTTGTAGCTTTGCTGCCACTGACATCTTTTCTATGAAGATCATGAGGTAAAAAGGAGATTCACATGTTTACCTTGATCTCTTCTTTTTACTTTTTCATCCTTGTCTTTCATTTGCTCAGGTGGGCAGAGGGCTAACTGGGGTCTGAAAAGCCTTAAACCACAGAAGATTCACCCTGAAGCTACTCTCTGGCTTTGCGGGTCTTTTTTTTTTTTTTTTTCTAAGCATTTGTGGGAGGGGAAACAAAATCTATTGGGCAGGTTAATACCTGCAATACTACTTCCCATTTCCCTCCCCTTTACCTACTTCACCTCCCTCTCCCCCCTCTCTCCCCCACAAACCGCCCACACACACACACACACACACACACACACACACACACACACACACACACAATTACAGCTAGAAAAAGACAGCTCATTTTCCAGATTTCAGGAACTCCAAACAGCAAAGTTTTGGACGACAGTGTTCCACAGACTCAGAGATGGGGCCACCTTATGCCACCAAAGGAATTCTTTCCACTTGGCAAGATGCTGAACATTGAGGGGTCGCCTTAATCTTTGAGCAGTGATGTTGGAATAGGTTTCCCCTGCCGGGCCAGGGAGGATGGAGAGGCGAGGGTTGAGCCCCCTCCCTTCCTCCCAATACCACCCCTGGAAATTTAAGGGGGGGCGAGGAGCAGTGTCGTAGCCCTTAAAAAGGCCTATGCTAAATGCCCAGTCTTCCAGTGCCTGTCAGTAAAGGCACCAAAATGAATTATAACTCTCTTAGTGTGACGTGTACCTCCCTCCCAGCTGAGCCTGAAACTAGAGATGCTTCAACAACGTGTACCCGATTCTTATGCATTTTCACTTATCTCCCCAAGGAGGCGGGGCCAGGAAGGCTATTGCTGCCCCATTGTACAGGTAGGGGGAACTGAGGCACTGGTCCAATTATCTCGCAGGAAGAGAAATTCCTTTTCAACTTTGGGGAACTCCTTATCCCTCAGGGAGTCCCAGTCCCCTCCGCTGGAGTTCCCAGCACGGCGGAGTTCTGACAGAGCTTCCGGGAATGAAGGTGAAGAGAGGATGGTCCATTCCTTCCTGTAGCTCCAATTCCTTTAACCAGGCGTCACGGGTCGCATCTTTTCCCTCGATCTTTTCTGGCGCCCCTCCAGCAGCTCTCAACACTCCCCGCCCCTGCGCCCCGCCCCTGTTTCCCAAAGGCCTTTCAAGAACCGCCCTACGCTGGGCTGCTCCCTTCCCTCAGCTAACTCGGGGACCCCGGGAAAGGCCTCCGGGCCTGACCCTTCTGATCCAGCAGGCTGAGGGCCCCAGAGAGCCACATGGACGGATAGGAGAGATGTTCTCAAGAGGAGCCAGACTCTCCCCAAGTTAGAACGCTGGCTCTGAGTATCCTCCGTTGGAGTCCTGGACTTGCCTTTGTCTTTCTAGTTAAAAGGTGCCTGCCTGCCTGCCTGCCTGCCTATAGGAAAGTGCTGCCCTTGACCCTTGAAGGGAGGAGGTTGTATCGATTCACCCATATTCTGCCCCTGTCAGCCTTTCCATCATACGGATTTGTGTGATGGAGGGTGAGGGTGGAGAAAAGGCTCCCTGTGCAACACAGATCTGAATTCAGCCTCTGGCCAGGGCTGGGGAGATTGGTCTGTGTGTGGAGTTGAGGGGTCCATTGAGGCCTGGATTAATGGGGTTGGGTTCAGTCTGCAGCCAGGGTTAGGGCCAGGATTAGAAGTCAGGGCAGGTGTCTTATCTTTGGGGCCTCCTATTCAAGAATGTCTAATCATGCTCCCTGTCAGGAGCTGGGTTTAACTGGGATCCCTTCCAGAAGGCAGTGAAAAGTCCCTAGAGTTGGCCTCAGGGGGCTTGACTTCTAGTCTTGGCTCTGACACCCATTTTCTGTGTGGCTGGCCTTAAACAAGTCACTTCCCTTCTTTGATCTTCAGTTTCTTCATCTGAAAAATGGGATCAGTCTTAGTCTCTAAGGTTCCATCTAGTTCTGAGAATGTATTACTTTGGGTCTGTGGGAATGTAGAAAAAGCTGTTCTACTGATCTTGTAGAGTTAAAAATAAGACAACGTAAGGGAAAAGAGTTCAAAAGAATGCAAAAGACCAGAGGAAAATGAAATGCTATTTTTCTTTCATTAAAAACATTATAAAAGTATCACATGCTCGTTGTAGAAATTTTAAAAATACAGGAAACTGTGAAGATCATAAAAAACATTTGTAATCCTACCACATAGCTTACCATCGTTAACATTCCAGTCTTTGTATTTTACTATATATTTTAAATAAAGTGGAATCATGCTGTATATAATTGGTCTGTAACCTACATTTTTTATATAAAATGTATATTGTAATTTTCAATGTCATTAAATATTTTTTGAAAACATGATTTTTAAAGACTTCATACTATTCCATTCAATGAATGTGCCATAATTTATTTACCCACTCTTTTGTTGGGTATTTAGATTGTTTAGCTTTTTCCATTATTATAAATATAGTTTATTATGAACATCTTTTGTGCATATGTGATTTTACGAAAAACTGGATCAAGAGGTATGAGTATTAAAATGTTATGATTGGAACATACGCAAAGGTAAAATAGTTTAACAGACTCCCATGTACCCATCTCCTAGTTTCAATAATAATCAACTGATGGCCGATCTTTTTTCGCCTACACCTTCACCTATTTCTTCCTGCCAATGGATTATTTTGAAGCAAACCTTGTACACCATGTAATTTTGATAGGTGTATATCATGTAATTTTGATAGGTGTATTTTTAATATTTTGACACACAGAACTAAATTGACCTATTAAAATATTTTACTAGTTTACACTCCTACCAGAATGTTCATACCAGCTTTATTCACAATAACCCAGTCAGTGCAACCTGGAAACAACCCAAATAACTATCACCGGGTAAATAATTTTTTAATGGTATATTTATTACAGTGAAATACCACTCAGAAATGCAAAGGAATAAACTCCAATACAGGTAACAACGTGGATGAACCTCAAAAACATTTATGCTGAGTGAGAGAAACTAGACCAAAATACTATATACTGTATAATCTCATTATATGAAATTCTAGAAAATACAAACAAAACTATAGTGACAGAAAGCAGGTCCATGGTTACCTGGGGAGAGAGGTGGGGGAAGATATGGACTATTAAAAGCAAAGTTTTGGGGAAGATGGATATGTTCTGTATCTTGATTGTGGCCGTGGTTTTATGGGTAGATATATATACCAAAACTCATTAAATTGCACAATTTCAATGGACATTAATTGTAGCTAAAGTATCCCTCAATCAAGCTGATTTTTTAAACATGCTTCCCTAAACTCTTACCAACAGAGTATTATTTAAATAACTATTATTAAAATAAATTTAAATGTATACATATATATTTGTGAACTTGATGGGTAAAAAATTCTATGTCAATATCTCAGTATTTGACTTTGCACTTCTTGAGCAATATTGAATATTTTTCCTACTTTATTGGCCATTAGTATTTCTTGTTTTGCAAATTGCCAATTCATGTCCTTTGCCTAGTTTTCTAATGAGATGTTTGTCTTTTTCATGTGGATTTGTAAGACTTCTTTATATATCAGAGATACTTAAACTTTGTCATATATTGTAAATACTCCTTGCCGTCTAATTTTGCTTGTGGTGTTATTATTTTTTAAATATAGAAGTTTTACATTTTTACATAGCCAAATCTATATTTTCATGTCCTTTATTGTTTCTTCGTTTACCTTTACGTCTAGAAAGGCTTTCCCTATTCTCAGGACCAGAGGAATATTCCCCTATTTTCTTCTAGGTTGCTTATGGTCTTATTGTTCGCTGTTCTTTTCCACTCTGGAGCAGAGTGTATAAGTGCAAGCATTAGCTCTGGAGTCAGATGGAGCTGGGACCAAAATCAGCTCCACCCCTTACTTACTAGCCCTGTGACCAAGGGCATATTCATCTTCCTCCACTATAAAGTGGGGATAATAATAGTTTCCAACTTACAGGGTGGTTTTCAGGATTAAATGAAATAATATATGTAAAGAATTTGTAGAGCAATGAGGGTGCCATCTCTGGCTGGAAGGGTGGAAACGAGACTGGCATGCAGAGAGTCCTTAAGGAACCCCCATCCCAGGCTTAGGGGGCAGGGTAGGGAGTGGGGAGAGACAAAGATGGCAAGGGGAACATGTATAGCAAATTGATAGTGCTCAGGAAACATCAGCAACTGTATTTGGACATTTTTTATTTTGAGTTGCTCAGTCTTCAAGCACTCTGATGATTTGAAGCAAATCCCAAGACACACGAAGGCAGATATTCCCTTTCTCTATCCACCAGCAGCTTGGTAGCAGAGATGTGGCCCAGGGTCTGCCAGTCAGATGCTCTCTCTCCCTCTGGACTTTGGAACTTGAGTGGTACAGCACTGCAGGGGAGAAAAGCAATTATTCCTGGAGATCTCAGCAGCCAGACATCCAGAAGAGCAGCAGTTAAGTCTCTGGAGGGGACCATGCAGTCACAGCGTCCTGAGCAAGCCCGTCCTGTGGCATGATCCTGACTGTGCCTGCCTCCCCTGCTTCCTATACCGTTTTCCTGAGGCTGGTTCTTTAACATAGTCACGGTCACAGTGAGATCCCCAATAGCCTTCCAACAAACTCCTTTCCTGCTTCAGTTAGTTCGAATTAGATTCTGTGGTTTGCAACCAAGAACCTGACTCATCAGGCTACTATGATTTAACTATGGAATTTACATTGGCAGATGGCATGAGGTGCTAACTTTTTCCCCCAAATAATCAGATATCCACAAACCATTTGTTAAATAATCCATTCTCTTCCAACCTATTTGAAATGCGTGACATTTTCCACCGAATGAGCTCTTGCTCTTGGGACTGTCCCATTGACTAGAATTCCTTGTCTCTCCTAGAACACCAGAGGGTTTTTCATTCTCTTCTCCACAAGGGAAGTCTCCTGTTCTAGAACCCCAGACTGCCTGCTTCATAATGAGCACTCTGGATATCTAAGGACTTCTCTCTCTTTAAGCTGGAGGACTGCATTAAGAAACATGTCTGCTGACTTTAGGTCTCCCCATAGCAAGACATCTATTTGACGATTCCAGTCCCCATTTGGAGAAACTCAGAGGGGTTAGAAGTGCTTACCTAATGAAAAAAGAAATGCCCCAAGATAAGCACCCACTCCCACTCCACCCACCTCACTGGTTCCTTATTCTGTATAATTCTCATTGTCATCTGTGGCAACACCCAGGAGAGAAGAGGACCTACTAAGCTTCCTCCAGACACAGGAGCTTGATCTATAGCCCCCCTGAGACCTGCCAGTGGCTACAGTGCTTGCCTCCTGGTCTATTTTCTTGTTGACATCAAAACTGAGGTTGTTGGGAGTTCCCTGGTTGCCTAGTGGTTGGGACTCTGGGCTTTCACTGCTGTGGCTCAGGTTCGATCCCTGGTCAGGGAACTGAGGTCCCGCAAGCCGTGAGGTGTGGCCACAAAAAACATAAACAAAAACAAAAAAACTGAAACGGAGGTTGTAGAGCAGTGGAGGTGCCATCTCTGGCTGGAAGGGTGGAAATGGAGTTGGCATTCAGAGAGTTCTTAAGGAACTCACAGCCCAAGCTTAAGGGGCAGGCTAGGGAGTGGGGAGAGGCAAAGGTGGTGAGGGGGAGGAGGAGAGGGTCCTCTGAGGCAGGGACTGTGTTGAGTTACAACATGGTACCACAAGGCCTGAGAATGTCTGGCTGCCAATGAGTGTATGGAAGGGCAGACACTTGTGGAAATGCCCAAGTGAAAGGACCAATGCATGTCGCAGAAGATAACTAGATCTGAACGTGGGGGGTGGGAAACAGGTGGTTCTATAATTGTCTTCAGCAAAGATATGGTATTGCTGGGCTGGTCATGGGTAAAGGATAAAGGAGACGGTAGAACTGGGAGCTTTCATTTATTTTATTTGTTTATTTTCTATTTCCCAGCTTTATTGAGAAATAATTGACATATAACCTGGGAGCTTTTAAAAAGCAACAGGAATCGACACAATGGGCTATTACATGGCCACTAAAATGATGTTTACAAGGACCTTTTTAATAACATGAGGAAATTCTTTTTATAATTTTAAGTAAAAATAAAAAAGGCAAGCTATAAAACGGTATATTGAGTTGAATCACAAACTGTATGGAAAAACTATGCCCTTTTAAAAAGACTGGAAGGAAACGCACTAAAATATTAACCGCAGTTGATTGTCTTTGGATGGTAGTTATTTAACAATAAATACTAGGTACAGGCAAACTATCAAAGACCTATTAAGTATCAGGTCTGTGCTTGGCATTTTACTTAGATAAATTATCACATGTCTTTGCACAACAACCCTGTGAGGCAATTACTCCCACTTTACAGGTGAGAAAATTGAGTCTCCCAGAGGCTAACTAGCTGAAATCCACACAGCTCAGAAGTGGCATAATTAAAAATTATTGATTAAAAATTATGTTTCTGCTTTTTTCTATTTTCCAAATTTTTGACAATGAACATGTGCTTTCTACCTTTTCCCAACTGTCCCTTTCTTCAACTAATTAATCCTTCTTGGATTAGGAACAAAGGGAAGCATTCTCTCCCATTCCTCAGAATTTGTGATCTCTTTCTCAGTAGAGCAGTAGTTCCTGGTGGGGAGGGACTCAGTCCCCAGTCCTGAACACAGAGGGGCACACAGTGATGCTGAATAGATGTTTGTGGAATAAAGGACTGAATGAAGGAATAAATGAGTAACAGTCATAAAAAGTTCATTGTGGTGATGTTAATACTGTGTGTTACAAGGTGTTTGGGGAAGAGACAGCCCTTTCACCAGAATGTTGAGAAGGGTACCTTTAGGACTATACACCTTCCTATGAGACTTGGGTCCCCTTGCCCCGAGCAACCCAGCCAGTCACATCTCAAGTGATATCCCTAATCTTGGGGACTCCATGTACTGGGCCTGCCACCCAAGGCTTGTAGCTACCATGTCCTTCCTTCCACTAAAATACCCTTGTGTTTGTCAGGCCCCAGCTCCTGGCGGGCTGGAGCTGGGAGGGGGTCTAACTAAGGTCAGGGAGATGCTGGAATTTCAGAGCATCCTGGAAGGCCCTGAGGATAACAGGGAGTTGACTGTATTTTGCAAACTAAAAAAGATGAAAGATAAAGGAATTCACACGATTAATATGCCAATATGAAAGGCCTGGGATAGCCAAGGAACACCTGACCTGCTCACAGGGACCTGGAATCTGGATTTGGAATCCCTGCCCAGTGACCCCAATGGTGAGGCCAAGCAGGCAGTGAGAGGGGAGGGCAGGACCAAGGCAAACCTCTCTGTGCCCCTGGCCCAGACTCATCAGTGGGTGGTCACCTCCTAGCCCTGTGGGGCAGGGGGACAGGGGACAGGATACTGACTTCATTTCCTCCTATCCCGTGCTTCCCCAATGGAAAAAGTGGAAAAAGCGGGCTGAGGAAAGTTTTCACTGAACTGGTAGCACTTTGTAAAATTATAGCCAATTCCCAGTAATCAGCATGAACAAGGGGCCAGCAGTAGGGCCTGCAATTAGATCAAGAACAATAGCAATGTTTACAATCCAATTTGTTTTAAAACAGCAGATTTACCTTTATAATTATGAACCAGTGCAGGTTCCTGCTAGAAGGAGCTAGCCTGTGCTCCAGCCCTTCTAATGCTCAGATTAATCCCTCCACCTGCACCTACATCCCCCAGACTCCAGAGCTCTCCTCAGCCTTCAGGGCCATGTTCCTCCAAGAAGCCTTGCAGCTCCTCGGTCATTTCTCCTTCTTCCATACTCCCTCTAGCTCTTTCCTAGTGCTGGGTAGAGTCCTTTCACAGTCAACTCTGACTGTCCGACTGTTACCGCCTCTCTTAGAGCGGAAGCTCCCAGAAGGGAGGTCACAGCCTTTCAGCTGTGCTGTCCGTCTCAGCAGCCCCCGGACCCAGCACAGTGCCTGGCACAGTGGACTCCTCACCCAAACCTCGTTTCTTGTTGCCCAATGGGCAACAGTGTCTACCCCGCGGGGTCCCAATTCCCAGTGGACTTGCGGGGACGGGGGTAGCTCTAAGGTCTGGAAGATTCCGGATTCCCAGGGCCCTGGGGAAGCCCCCATGCGGATAACAGGGAGTTGCCCTTATTCTGCAAGCTAGAAAGGAGTATTTACCAGGCCCAATTACAGCTGATTTTGTCGTTCCAGGAATGGGGAAGCGTCAAGCCTAGCTGCATGGGCAGAGTGAGACAGCGAGGGGAATAAAGGGCTCCTTCCGCGGGAGGACCGGGTCTCCGGCCCTCATTGGATCACTGGTCTCCCCAAGTGGGGGACCTGAGAGTTGAGGCTGGGGAGGAGAGGGAAAGGGAGGGGGAGACCCGGGGCCGCGCTGCCCTCCCTCCGGCTCCTCCTTCTCTCGCGGTCCCCGCCGGCCTCCCTCTTGGGCTCTTTGTCTGTCGGTCGGTCTGTCTGTCGGCTCTCTCGCGCACTGGCTCTCCTGCTCTCGCTCTCGCTCTCCCCCCCAACCCTCGGTTCACGTGACCGACTGCTCTCAACGGCTCCGATCACCTCTTCCTGAGGCAGCACCTTTCGGTTGGTAACAGGAGACACTCGGGTGTTGGGGGCAGGATGGGTTTCCTTCCTCCGTTTTTTCCTCCTCGCCTTCTCGGGCAGCTCCGGCCGCTCCTCTCGGCTCGGCCTCCGGCCCCTCCACCCCTCCAGCCTCTCCCAGCCCCCATAGTGCTCGCTCCCTCTCCTCTCCCCTCCCCTCCCCTCTCCCCCTCACCCCTCGCCCGGGCCTCCCTCCTTCCCCGATGCCAGCCCTCTTTGGGGAGGGGGCTTCTGCGCGGGGGACAGACAAAAGGGCTCGGACGGACTCCGGGGGCACCCCTCTGCAGCTCCCCACCACGTGGCCCCTCCCTCCGCGGGCGGCGTGCAGCTCCCCCGTCCCCTCCCCAGCCAGAGGTCTGGGGAGTTAGGGCCCCCGAGGCACCATCCTTTCCCCGTTCGCGCCAATCGCTCTGCCGCGGGTGCTGAGCCTCCGGGCGCCTCGAACATCAAGGAATGCACCGGGCGCCGGTGGGGGGAGACGCTCCGAGGACCGAGGCAACGCTCTCGGTTCCCAGGCTGGGGAACCGCCAGCCTCACGGGGGAGACTAGGACCCCGCCGTCGGAAGGCTCCTGGTCCTGTGGGGGTGGATGACAAGGTCTGCAACCTCAGGGAGCCAGAGTCTGACGAGAGAGACTCAGTCTCCCTCTCTTTTGCAGTACAAACTCAATGAAAAAAAGGATGAATCCGAAAGTGCCCTGCAAAAGCAGAGCTGGACCTACATATTCGTGAACTTCTGGCAGAACCAGATTGTGTTTCCCTGCCCATCTTGGCCAGCACTTAGCGAACTGCCGCTCCCTGGCCTACCAACCCCCGCCTCCAAAATTTGGAATTAAAAGTGAACTCTCTCTCATTCCATACCAGGGTAAATTTTTAAACAAAGGCCATTTAGAGATGGAAGTTATCAAGTAAATCAGGCAAACCATTTTCAAAGCTGCCTCACTGTAAATGCACACTTAGCTGGTGCCTAGAGCCATGGTACTAGCCTGGCCCTAGATACCATGGGCATGTGTTTTAGAGCTTACGGAGGGACAGTTTCCCTGAGCCCCGCCCCCCCCTACTGACCACAACTTAAAACCATTTTAGTCAATAAAGCTAAATTCCCTCAAGGGATACTGCCTGTGGCCAAAGTCACCCTTGCCGCACCTTAGGCATATCCCGAGCCAATCCTGATAACAATTACCCAAATGCTGGGAGGGGAGGGGTGCCGGAAGGAATTCCATCTCTCCAGGATCTTAGGGAGGGACTTGAGCTGAGAAATGCCCCAGGTTTGATAGGTAACAGGTAACACAATACTTAACTTGCAATTGTGAAGCAATTATACTCCAATAAAGATGTATAAAACTTATTAAGAATGGTCACCACAGCTACAACGTATTGAGCACGTAAGAAAGTGCCAAGTACATAGTACACATCATATTTAATCCAATAACAGTCTCATGTGGTAGGTACTATTATTATCCCGGTTTAACAGATAAGGAAACTATGGCTCAGAGAAGGTAACTTGAAGAGGTCACACAGCTGGTTAGTGGCAGAGCTGGGTTTGGAATCCAGGTCTGGCCAACGCCCAAGTCCAGGCCCTCAACCACTCACTATACTATCTCGCCTCTTTCCCACAGCGAGTGATTCTAAAACTCTCCCAGAAGGAACAGGGACAATCATGGGCCAGGGCACAATCTTGCTGGAAATTGGCTGGCTACCAAAACGTGGGGGGTCAACAGCGGCCCTGGGTTACCCCACTGGCATTGTAAATGCCACAGACTCCCAAATGAAAGTCCAGACTCCTAGATTCCGAACCTAGAATCCAAAGAACACGTCCTGTCTGCCCATCCCCACAGAAATCATCCCACTTCCGGTTTCTGCTTTTCTGGTAGTGGGGAGACTTGCAGGCTACCAGGCCTTCAGTGAGCTTCTTGGAGGCAGTGTTATGGGGGGTGGGGGTGGGCATGATAATGGACCCCCACTGCCCTACCCCCAGTCCTCCCTGGAGGGAGGACAAATAGGCCCATTGATTTGAAACTCTCCCAGAGGGCATTAGAGTAATGACTCTGGACTGTGTGATGCCTACACCCCCTTTGACCTCCCTACTGACCCCTGCCCTGGGAGGTTCCAAAGGCCACAAATCTCGGTTGCTTGTGGGCCATGTGGTTTGTGGCTGTTTGTAGTTTTGGAAGGGAGGGGGAAACTATGGGGGTAGGGGACACTGCTTCTCACTGTGCCTGGCTTCCCGAGAGAACTAGCAAGGGGCGGGCAGGGCCCCTTCCAAACCCTGCCAAGACACACTGCAACTACTGATACGGGCTCCATCATTTATTTTTGAAAGCAGCAGGGCTCTTGGCTCATTTGCATAAATGTTTGCACTGCCTGCTATATTTTGGTTCGGGAGAAGGGCACCAGAGTACAGAACATACATAACAGATTTGTAACTGGGCAGCTTGAGCCTGCCCCTGGCTAGGTGAGCTAGCCAGCCAGCCCAAGACGGCCCCTCCCCCCCCCGTGTCTACTTTTGAAAGCCCCTCTAACTGCAGAGTCCAGCACCAGGGATATGTGGCAACAGAAAGATCTTGCTCCTAAAGGGGTACTTCTAAGCCGGGTGTGTAGGTAGATGGGTAGATAAGAGAGCATTTAAAAGAAAAATATTTATTTATTTATTTATTTGGTTGCGTCGGGTCTTAGTTATGGGATAAGAGAGCATTTTGACTTGAAAAGGGTTGGGAGTCTGGACTCCTGATTTCCATTGTTCAAAAAAGAAACATTTATTGAGTGACTCCTATGTGCCAAGCATTTTATTAGGCACTGAGATCACATAATAAATATCAAGACCCTGTCTCCATCATTGAGGCACTCACAGTCCAGCAGTGCATGGGTGACAGAAACGCGATTTAAAAAAAAACCAGAAAACAAAAACCCTAAGTGCGTTGTGCCATCAGAGAGAGGATAAGAGAGGATTGCTAAGGTAGCACCCAGCTAGTGGGAGGCATGGAGTCTGGAGAGACTTGATGGGGGATGTGATTGCTTAATCTGAGTCTTAAACATCAACCCCTGCCTCCCATCTCCAAGGTGTGTTTTAACCTCTATTACTAATTCCCTGTGTGAGCTCAGCAAACGTCCAAGCTCTCTGGGCTGCCTCGGTTTCTTCATCTTCAAAATGGGAGCAATAATCTGTGAAGTGGGCCCCTGTGTGCCCTACCTCCCACCCTGCTTGGTCCTATATCCAACCTCGACCCCAGGTCGAGAGCATAACTACCAGTTTCATCGAGATGCCACGCAAACATGTGGCGAAGCCGGAGAGTGGGGACTATTGAGAGGTGATGGGAGTGGGTGATGCGGTGGCGTTCAGGGGGTGTGGCCCCAAAGGAAGGTGCGGGGGGGGGGGGGTAATCTCCTCGTTTCGCAGTTAACTATCTTTCCCCGGCGACTTCTCTCCCCCGGCATCTTGAAGCGGGAACTAAGTAGCAGCATCGGGGAGGAGAGTGGGGCTGCTGGGGAGAAGGCACCTCAGGATAGCAGTCGAGCGTCGTCTGCTTCAGGCCCCCCACTCCATGCCGTCTATCTTGAGGACGGAAGCAGAGGGAAGGGTTGTCCTTTCCTACCTTCACCCCTCCGCGATTGGGATCACCTTAGTTTCTCTCTGGAGTCGGGTATTTGCCCACACTTTTTTTTTTTAATCCTAAATCTGGCCCACCTTTGGGGAGGGGGGGTCACTCGTTCCGTTAAGTTTCCTCCTCGCAGAGTAAAGAAGGACTTCCTTTTACCCGTCCTAAACGACCCCCCTAGGGCTTCGGGGAGGCGCGAGAGCCGTGGGCCGGGCCGGGGCCGAGCCGGCTGCGCTGCCCCTCCAGGATTTCCTGCACTCGGCGCGGCGAGGTCGGCTCGAACTTCGGCCTCCGAAGCAGGCGACTCGGCTTCCCTTTAAAATGCAGAAACTCCCGGCCCACACCCCCGCCCCTCCGGCCACCTCCTCCCCTTCCCCCTCCGCCCCCGCCCCGGCTTAAGCTCCTCCCAGAGCCCTGGGCGCGGGGGCCTCCCTGCCACCTGCCCGCTGCCCATCCCACATGCAAAGCGTGACCGCCGGGGAAGGAAGGCGAGCGCGCGCCCACACCGGCCCTGCGCCGCGGCGACAGCGACAGCGAGCAGCTCGCCTACTCCGTCCGTCTGCGCTTACCCAGCATGCACTTCCAGGCCCCGAGCTATCTCGGAGCTGCAGCCCCAGGGTCAGAGCGGCCGGAAGAAACAGGAAGTTTGGGACGGTCCTAGTCGTGGGGCCGGGAGTCCTAAACGGCAGGCCCTTCGCTCGGCTCTGCCGCTCCCTTCCCCCGCCCCCTCCCTCTGGCGGACTTCCCTGGGGTCCGTTTCGGGGGCTGGCCCGAACTCCAAAAATCCAGATGTGTTTGGGGGTCATTCAAGGCGCACTCCCAGGGTTCCCTTCGCCGTAGCATCTCCGGGCTTTAGGGATCGAGGGGTGGGAGGGGGAGGGAGTGCTCCCGCCCTGCGGGTGGGTGGGTGGTGGTAGGCCCCGAGGGTGGTTTGTCTTCTGCCCGCGGAGAGGGAGAAGGACGCTAGGTGGGGTGGAGGTTGAGGGTTGCAGGTTAGCCTCCCACAGCTACCTCTTGGGCAGGTAGGGCAGAGGTTGGAACCTGGTGTCGAGTCCAGAGTTACTGTCTTCCCTCCCCTCCGCCAGTTAGCATCGCTCTAATCTGCCCTCCGCGCCGACTACGGCTACCCCATCAGCAACCATCTCACTAACGTGCATTGCTGTTAACCAGGGCCGCCGGGGCAAGGGAGACAGGATGCCTAACGCAGCCACGTTCCTCGGGCAGAAAACTCAAAGGGCACGCCCTGTTGAAGGCGCTCTCCATCCACACACCCCTTTGGCCAGGCAAGAAGGACTGGAGTCTCAGTTCCCTTGGCCTCCCTCTCAGTCTCCATCCCTCCAACACCAGGCAACCTCACTCAACTATCTGCAACTATGGCTCTCCCTGGCCTAGAGCTGAGAGGGGTAGGGGTCACGGTGGATCCCAGTGGGTGGTGCTGATCCTAGCATGCCACTTGGCCAATCCTTTTACGGTTGTGCAGACAGGCCCTTTGTGTGGAGGCGCTGGTTCTCTTCTCATAGCCTTATACTCCCAGCTGGGAACTTCTCACTCCCAGCTCGCTAGGAGTTTCTAGGTTCTCCTGGTTACCTAGACCTAGTGTGCATCTTCCTAGATTTCCTGAGAAGAAGGCTGGCTAGGAGAACAAGGATGAATATTTTGGAAGTAGGAAAGTGAAGGTGAAAGCTCATTGGCTGTAGAATGATTGTGAGACTGTCACTGTAGTTTCTGTCCCAGACACCTCCAGGCGGAATTAATTGGCCTTTCCTCTGGGCTCCCATAGCATAGGATTTATACCTCTATTATCACATTGTATTGTAATTATTTGTTTACATGTTTCTCCCCCCTGCTAGAGGTGAGTTCCTGGAGGGCAGAAACTAAGTCTTATTTATCTCTGCAGCTCCCCCGCACAGATCCCGGCTCACAAAAGGGCTGTTGAATAAATGAATCAGAAATGGAAGGGATTCAATTAGATGACCTCCAGGATCTCGTCCAGCTCTAATATTCTGTGATGCAATTTAAACACGCACCCATAGTTGCACTCACACACATGTAAACACACAGCAAATAGACAAACACCATCATGCCACAGTCCGGGTGGAAAGCGAACAGACGTTACATGATGCCAAGTAACTGGCCTTTTGAAAGTTGAATCTTCAAACCTAAACATCTGAAGTGTCGACAACCAACGTCACAACTGGTTTGGCTGATTTTGTTTTAAATAAATTTATTTATTTTATTTATTTATTTTTGGCTGCGTTGGGTCTTCGTTGCTGCACGTGGGCTTTCTCTAGTTGCGGTGAGCGGGGGCTACTCTTCGTTGCGGCGCGCGGGCTTCTCATTGCGGTGGCTTCTCTTGTTGCGGAGCACGGGCTCTAGGCATGCAGGCTTCAGTAGTTGTGGCACCTGGGCTCAGTAGTTGTGGCTCACAGGCTCTAGAGCGCAGGCTCAGTGGTTGTGGCGCACGGGCTTAGTTGCTCCGCGGCATGTGGGATCTTCCTGGACCAGGGCTCAAACCGGTGTCCCCTGCATTGGCGGGCGGATTCTTAACCACTGTGCCACCAGGGAAGCCCTGGCTGATTTTTTTTTTTTCCGCTGCTCTGACTTTTTAAGTAGCCATAGCCTTACATGTGGAAACAGTGAACATTTGAGCTGAAAGGGCCCTCTGAGATGCTCTGGTACAAGTCTCTTCATTTTACAGAGGAGAAGGTCCAAAGTCAGACAGGAGCAGAAACGTCAATCCCGCATTCGTGCCACTTGGAGCATGCACATGTATGACACGTTTGTATGCAGACACGGCTGCTGACATGCACAGACGTGGGTGCATCCCTGAAACATGTGCCACCACTACACCTGGGTACACCCTCCCCCCAACACCCACCTAGCAAACAAGGACGCCCCCGCCCCCGTGTGGCTGCTGAGCAAGGAAGGGAGGGCAGGGGTCAGCCGGGCCTAGGCAGCCCTTGCCAGAGTTCGAAGGGGACCTAGAAGCCTACAGGTTTGCAGCTGCCATTAACGTGCTTGGCTCGCCCAGCTCCCCTCGGCTCTCCTCGGTCTGCAGAGGGCGAGGAGAGGAGACATTCCGGGCTCATTCCAGCGAGCCGTGTGCACGCTGCAGGCGTGGTATGTGAGCAAGCGGCGGGCTTCCAGCTGCTGCCTTCGAGGGCTGACAGGCAACCCCCTCCCCCCAGACAAAACTCCTCACCCACCGCTGGCCTCTCTTCACATGGGCATGATTAAGGCAACCAGGACCACTGCAAGCCCTTCTCAAAAGGAGAGAAATTACGGCTTTTTCTCCACCTCGCCTGCTCACCTTTTCCTAGGGGAATCTCCTCTCTCAGACCCACCTCCAAGTGGGAGTCCAGGCGGACTTAAGCCCCCCGACCCCCGCCTGCCCCACTAGCCCTCTTACAACATGCTCCTTTAACACTCCCGTGGATAGCTTGCACCCTAATCATTGGTGCCCACTCATTTCCCGCCATCAGGGTCCTCTCTCCCACCTTTACCCCACTTATCGTGAGCATCCCTTCCCCGCCTTTGAAGGGTGCTTTATAGCTTTCAAAGCGTGTTTTATTTTACCTTTGCCACAACCCTGTAAGGCAAGTATTAGTAGCTTCATCCGACACACCAGGAGACTGAAGCTGAGAAGATAAGCAAGCTGCCCAAAGTCACACAGCTAATACGTGAGGATGGGGCAGGGCCACAACCTCCATTTTTGACTATCAAGGGCATGTTTTGCCCACTCTGCCACCCTAATGCCCAGTTGATGTCCAGCTCCCCAAAGTGAGGGAGGCGCCTTTCTGCTTCTTTTGTACCTCCAGGGTACCTGATGTAGCACGGGCTCTGCACACAATGGGCATTCCGAGGCCTGGGTAGACAACAGACCGATGATGCCACCAGCCAGAGAATCCTGGAAGCTCCAGGAAGGGAGAGGCACTTGCAGACCAAGGGTGTTGTGTACCACCAGAGTCTTTTCAGCAGCCCCCCGCCTTGTCTCTTCTCAGTTCTAACTTGCTCAGGGAGAGCAGTGCCAAGGCCAGAGAGGAGAGCATCTCTAGGGTCTCCCCTCCCCCTCTCTACTGGGGCTTCGGAGTGTTCAGAGCTCATGAATAAAGCTAATATTGGAACTAGTCGTCTACTAGTTCGAGAGGGACCGTTGTCTGGATCCTTCTTTGCAGGGACAGATTGTGCCAATAGAATGCCCCAGGCCCCAGCCCTTTCTTGCGGCTGGCTCAAACCGAGGGCGTCCCCCCTCCTCGCCCCACACCGCCTTTTTATGAGTCTCAGCTGATTTCCCTTGAGGGCCGCCCTCCTCGGCAGCCCCGCCCCTCACCAATCGGACTCCCTCACTGTACCTGGGCCCCGCCCCGACTGTCCTCAGGGGTGGGGCCAGCCCTAGGGCAAGCTGGGGCAGGAAGTGGTTGCAATTACACACTCGCCCCGCACTGGCTGCCACTGCTGGAGCGACAGTGCTAACTCGGCCGGCCCCAAACGTCAGGGTAGGAGCTGGAAGAGGGCTCGGCCGGGGGCTCCTGCGCTGGAACGAAGCTCCTTTCCTGAAGGAAGGGAGTTTCCAAGGCTGGGCAACGCTGGAAGCCTCAGTTGGCTGCTGGTCACATCCAGGGATGAAGGGAGGAGATCGTGGGTCTCCGTCCCCATCCCAGCATGGCAGCCACTAGGCACAATCGTCCCTTTTAAACCTGGCCACTAGCTAAAAGCAGCTTTTCCCTGCTGTTTGGGCCCCCTGCTTGCGACTGCCAGGACTGCCGGCCCTGACCCCTCCTACCAGGGGAGGACAAGCTTTGATCCTCTACTGCTGCAAATCACCAGAGCACAGTGGCTTTATACCCCCTATTCCTCCTTAGTTCCTTGGGCATTCCCATCTGGGGCCAGCTCTGGGCCAGGTGGAGGGTGTGGCTGGTGTGGCCCGAGCCATGTGCTAAATACCACGTAGAGAGAGGGATGGGGGAGTTTGAGAATGTTTGGCTGGGATGGCTTCAGAACGATCTGGGGTGGACTTTCACTGAGAGCATTTTTAGCTCAGCAAATTGGGGCTGTATTAGAGGAATGGCGGGAGAAGAGGGCTCAGTGAAGAGACTGGAGAAATGAAGGGGATATGGGAGTACGGGAGGGAATGGGGATGAGTGAACTAGTCAGGGTTAAAAACAAAAAAGCCTAAAAACCCAGTGGATGCAATGGGGGCTCCTCTTTGCCCTTCACTAACATCTTCTCCTGCAAGACCCAGGCTCCTTCAGTATGTCTGCATCCTGCAAAGCCCGCACTCAGCGGTTGCCTCCTCAGCTTCAAAGCCCCATTTCACATCCTACTAAAAGCTTCATCACACCCTCCTTTCCTTGTTCAATTGAAAGTGCTCCTCTTCTCCCAGCCCAGGCCTGCCCAATCCGCTGAGGTGGTTTAGGGCTCATTTGGGGGCTACCCAAAGAGGAGGGTCTCCCCTGCCCACCCCACCCATCCTGGCAGGAGCCAAAGGCTTTGTGGCCCAGTTTGAGGGGCTACTGATCAGCAGCCTTTTCCCATGGGCTTCCAGGCTCCCAAGAGACTGGGAAGCTGAGTCATAGGCAACTCCAGGCTCCACAGACAGCACAGCAAGAGAAAGAGGGAAGAAAAAAAAGAAAAAGGTGCAAAAACAAACGGGGGGGGGCAGGTTCATTACCTGGGGAGCGGAGTGGTGGAGCAGGAGGGACTCTTAGCCCTGCCTTAGTCTTGCTTCACTCATAGATGGAGATCACAATCAGAAGATTGTCTCTGAATATGAAAGATGACGACAGGACACAGGATCAAATAAAGAAATAAGGATGGAGGTGTTTTGTAAACTAGTAAGTTCTATACAGATGTGAGGGATTACTATTATTATTGCTATGCATTATGAATTTTCATTTTGCTCCCATGGATCTGGTTTATTCAATACTCTCCTTAATAGAGGAGCATGACATAGCCAGGTTAGCCTTGAGGCTTTTGAGGCCCTGAGTGAAGCAGTGTGTGTGTGTGTGTGTGTGTGTGTGTGTGTGTGTGTGAGTGTGTGAGAGAGAAAGAGATCCAGAGACACAGAGGGAGGGAAATGGGAGGGAGCCACTGGGTGGAACCCCTTCCCTCAACATTTGTCCCTGGAAAGATAGGGTTATAATGAACAAGGAGCCATTTGAAGGGGAGAAGACCTCACAGATTACATGGCCAGGGAGAACTAGGAGACAAGTCTTGTTCGTCTCTGCACCCTCAACACCCAGAACAAGCTCCTTCTGAGCTCAAGTGCTCAATGTCTGCCCATTGAATGACTGATGGAAAGGCTGCTGGAAGGAAAGAGCGATGGGTGTGCCCACCCTTCTGTCTCCTCTGCTGCCCTAGTGCTGACTGTGTGCAGATGAGTCTCAGCTCCTTTCAGCTGTAGGAGTCACGTCCACCAGCCCAGTCCCCCGAGAGCTGATATGTCCCTGCAAGTCTGTGACAGTCACTGTACCCCTGATGTCTCTGCCACAACTAGGTGCCTGGTGTTCGGAGGCCCTGCACACAGCCAAGGCCACTTGCGCCACACGTCATTGCTCTTTGAAGCTTCACAAGACCCTCCAGGCTCTTGCAAAGCCTCGGGACCATTCTGAACATCAATCAAAAAACAAATGGGGTCATGGATGGGGAAGCACTTTGTGACCAGCAAAGCCCCATACAAATGTAAGGGATTATTGCATTGTATCTCAAAAAGAGCATTCCGACTCTTTGAGGGTTGTAGTTATTTGGATTTTGGCAAACAGGAGTTTACCACATTATAAAATGTGTGTGTGTGTGTGTGTGTGTGTGTGTGTGTGTCGGGGGGGTGTCTGCACAAGTGCATGTTCAGTGATAAGACCCACAGATAGAAACCTACTTGGCCAAGTAACACAAAGAGTCGTTTAGACCATGCAGAGCCATACTGGTAAGTTAACAAGAATTCGAATTCCCTGGCCTTCTGTCTTTTTCAATATGCTTCTATATAGGTGCTCTCATCAGATTCTCCCACAACACTGTGCCACTGTTAAGTCTCTGTGACTTGAGTTCAGTAGAATAAAGCACACAGTGAGCTCCGAGGAATCTACTTTTGAGACTTGCAGGCTCTGAGAACTTTGCCTGGGAGAAATTTTCAGGCAGAGAAAAACATGGTCTGTGTAGGTCCTGGCAGGGCACTCCAGACCCATGCCAACTTCCCTCCATTCTCTGTCCCCACAGAGCAGCTCTACAATGCCTCCATAACGACCTCCAGACCAAGAAGAAGGCTCTCTTTCAGTCAGTCATTCAATCAACAAACCTGTTTTGAGTGCTTTCCCATCAGTTCCAGGCCTTCTGCTAGACCCTGGGGCTACAAAAATGAAGAAGCTTTCATTGCTCACTATTCACCTCTCGCCTCTCAAGCGACATGTTTTGTAGCATCTTTTCCCCTTCAAGGCTCTCCTTGATGTTCATTTTATTCTGCTGAGTGAAGCCAGGGCTAATGATTTTGAATCCAGCCCTGGTTGTTCGGTCTCTGATTGGGCAACAAGGGGCCCCTTTGGAGAGGGCAGTGCGCAGAACATCAAATGGGGCTCTCAGACATGGGGCGCAAGTATCACAAACCTCCAGAGGAGATGCAAGCCTGACTCTTTTTTTTTTTTTTTTTTTTTTTTTGTCCACACCCTTGAAGAATCAGGAGAAAAATCATGCGATTAGCATTGTGTTGGAATAGCATTCTCACCTTAGGTTTTGTCAGAGCAGATGCTCTGGGTCTGGAAAGCCTCTCTGGTAAGTCCAGCTTAGGCTGTCACCTTTTGGTGGGGGCGGTTAAAGGGCTGTCTTATTGGTCCCCAGTACATGGCCATGTGCATCCTTGGTGGGGAAACTCTAATTAGTTAACTAGAACATTCAAACAGAATGCCTTCCTGGATTTTGGAATTTTCCAATTTAGTAAAGGTTAACTTCCACCTCCTTTCTTGTTTAGCTTCTTGGTGTGGAAAACCTTTCTCACGTGCATGAGACCACTTTCTAGATTGTCAGTAGACTTTAATGAGCAACTCAACAGAACCTCTCTGTTGACTGGGTGTCTTGCAGGGATTTGCAACCAGTGGATCCCAAACTGGGGTCCCTGAACCCATGAAAGCCTGGGAGAGAATCAATGAATTGCACTGGTATTTCATAAAGTCTAGTGAAACGTACCAGCATGAGGTTGCAGAGGTTAACTACAAGGGCAAGTGTTTTTGGCTTTGGCTGGAATTAAATGACCTCAGTGTGACTATCTTGGGCTGATCTGAAGTTCTGGCCCAATTTTGTATGTATCTGATACGTTATTCAATGGAAAATTATTACTTTAAAATATATCCTGTTTAAGTAGATAAATATTTTGAATACAGAGGGTTAAGAACACAGACTCTGGAACCAGACTGCCTGGATTCAGATCCCGACTTCAAAACTTAGTAGCTGGGGGACTTCCTTGGTGGTGGAGTGGTTGGGAATCCACCTGCCAATGCAGGGGACACGGGTTAGAGCCCTGGTCCGGGAAGATCCCACATGCCGCGGAGCAACTAAGCCCGTGAGCCACAACTACTGAGCCTGCGCTCTAGAGCCCGCGTGCTGCAACTACTGAAGCCCATGCGCCTAGAGCCTGTGCTCTGCAACAAGAGAAGCCACTGCAATGAGAAGCCCGCGCACCGCAAAGAAGAGTAGCCCCTGCTCGCCACAACTAGAGAAAGCTCGCGCGCAGCAACGAAGACCCAGTGCAGACCCCCCCCCCCAAAAAAAAACAAAACAAAAACAAAACTTAGTAGCTGGGAATGGATAAACAAATTACTGCACATCCATACAACGGAATATTATTCGGCCATAAAAAGGAATGAAGATACATGCTACAATGCAGAGGAACCTTGAAAACTTGATACTGACCAGAAACTAAAAGCCACATATTATATGGTTTCACTTAAATGAAATATTCAGAATAGTTAAATCTGTAGAAACAGAAAGCAGACAGGAGGTTGCCAGAGTCTGGAGAGTGAAAGGGGAGCAACTGTTTAACAGGTACGGAGTTTCATTTTGGGGTGATGAAAACATTTTGGAACTAGTTAGAGGTGGTGGTTGCACAATGTTGTGAATGTACTAAATGCCAGTGAATTGCACACTTTATTTTTTTTTCAGTGTTGAATTTATTTTTAATGAAAACATTGATAAATATTTTCTGGATTTCTAATTTTTGAAATGGAATGTTTTTATAGAACATTTTGTTAGCTCAAAACACTTTAAAAATTTTTTAATTGAAGTATAGTTGATGTAGCATATTATATAAGTTACAGGTGTACAATATAGTGATTCACCATTTTTAAAGGTTATACTACATTTATAGTTATAATAAAATATTGGCTATTTTCTCTGTATTGTACAATATATCCTTGTAGCTTATTTTATACATAATAGTTTGTACATAGTAGTTTTATAGAACATTTGTTTATTCTTTTTTACTGAAGTATAGTTAACTTACAATGTTTTGACAGTTTCAAGTGTACAGCAAGTGTATCCGCTATACACACACATATATATTCTTTTTCAGATTCTTTTCCATTATAGGTTATTACAAGATAGTGAGTATATAGTTCCCTGTGCTATACAGTAGGTCCTTGCCGTTTACCTATTTTACATATAGTAGTGTGTATGTGTTAATCCCAAACTCTTAATTTATCTCTCCCCCCACCCCAAATTGCGCACTTTAAAATTGTTAATTTAGGGACTTCCCTAGTGGTCCAGTGGTTAAGACTCCGTGCTTCCACTGCAGGGGGCGCGGGTTCCATCCCTGGTTGGGGAACTAAGATCCCGCATGCTGTGTGGTGCGGACAAAAAGTAAAATAAAATAAAATTATTACTTTATTTTATGTGAATTTGACCTCAGTTAAAAAAACCTACTAGCTGGGCAACTTTGGGCAAGTCACCGAACCTTTGTGGGCTTCAATTTCTTCATCTGTAAAAGGGGAAAATAATAGTATTTACCTTATGGAGTTGTTAGGAGTATTTAAAGAGAAACTATTTGTAAAATCCTTTTAAAAAATATTTATTTATTTATTTTTATTTATTTGGCTGCATTTGGTCTTGGTTGCGGCACACAGGATCTTCCGTTGCAGCACGTGGGCTTCTTTCTAGCTGTGGCACACAGGCTCAGTAGTTGTGGCACGCAGGCTTAGCTGTCCCACGGCATGTGGGATCTTAATTCCCCAACCAGGGATCAAACCCGCATCCCCTGCATTGGAAGGCGGATTCTTAACCACTGGACCACCAGGGAAGTCCCTGTAAAATCCTAAAACAGTGTTTAGCACACACTAAGTGACATATAACTGTGTGTTTAAAATGGGGTCTATGAGGGGCAAAATAATAAAACCTTTGGTAGTGAAAAGTTTGGGGGTCCCTGGTGAAGATGAAAATAGAAAAAGTGCTCAATGTCTTTCAGAGGGTCATCTAAAAATCCTCTGGTTCCAACTTCCCTGTAGCGCTTGTTAGAAATTCAGAGTATGAGGCACCACCCCAGACCTATTCAATAAGACCCTGGGTGGGAGGGTGCCTTGGAATCTGAATTCTGACAAGCTCCCCACTCCCCCCAAGTGATTATTGTGTATATTAAATTTGAGAAATTTTGGTGTGAGCATTTAAAGTGAGTATGTACTGAAGGCAGAATGCTGGCTTCCTGGATTTTTAAAAAATCTAAATCCCAGGTCTCAACTTGTTTTTTTAATCATCTTGTGACGACTGTCTTCCCAAAATGGACAGTTCTTCCTCTGGAGCCCCTTGAAGTTTAATGAGCAAGAACAGACACACAAGAACACATATAAACACACAGGCCCGAAATAAGCATGGTATCTTTACCAAGTTATCTACAGCAGCAAAACCATGTGCTTACTCTAGTCTGTAATGTTGGAAGTACTATGCTGGGCTGTGTGGAGGACACAGTAAAACATGGCCCTTGCCCTCCGGATACTTGGAAATTCTAAGAGAGAAGATGGCTACTGAAAAGGCTGGGTGGGGTGTCCTGGGAGTGGTTGATTTGAGGAGTGTGGTACGTGGGGGGGGGGGTCGGGGGGTTGGGAGACAATAGTGTGGCCCCGACTTGAAGGGTCCCATGCCCCCACTGAACACCTACTGTCAAACAATCCCAAAGTATTCCTGGAGCTCTGCCTCCTTGAATGCTCCCAGAAACTGTGGGCGATGCACCTTCTATGACTATGACAAGTCCCTCAGATGGGGAGGTAGAACTAAGGCACAGAGCACAGAAAAGAACCAAGTGCTAAGTAGTACTTGCCATGGGGCCAAGAGTTCAGAGGCAGAAGCATTCAGAGAAAGCTTCATGGCAGCGGGGCTTGAAGGATTTGGCCAGGTGAAGGGGCGCTCAAGTGTAGGCACACAGATAGGGGTGAGAATAGTATGTGTAGCTTCAGCAGGGCACGTCAATCCTGTGCCGGCATCCTGAAGCCGACACAGAATCACCACCACAGCCAGAGGAATGCACCGCTCCAGGAACAGGAATTTGGTGAGCTCCCACTGAATGTGGGCCACTGGACTGAGTGCTATTCTCAATCTTCTTTAGCCTCTTTGGAGGAAGAGGTAATAGTTCGACTGACTCAAAGGTCTTGCTAAATTTTATTCCATTCTCCTCTTCAAAAATACACCTCTCTTTTTCTTTATGTTCAGGTTGTAGCTTTTATTCCCAGGCTTGAATTAAGCAGGTGCTCCCAAGTTCTGAACTCTTTAAAAACTCCTCACATTAAAAAAAACAAAAAAAACAAACTACTATGGGGTGTCTACTAGGGGCCAGGCCCTTTTCTAAGTGCTTAACATACAAGAACTCATCTGATCCTTGGAACATTTTCAGGAGGTATTTATTAGGCCTCATTTTATAAATGAGGAAACTGAGGCTCAGGAGGAAGTCGAGTGTCCAAGGTAATATTGCTAGGAAGTGGCGGAGCCAGGATTCAATCATGTCTGTCTAACTTCAGAGACTGTGTGAATTAAATGGGAAGAGAAAGACTAAAAAGGACCAAGATTTAAAACTGAGTCTTTGGGAATTCCCTGGTGGCACAGCAGTTAAGAATCTGCCTGCCAATGCAGGGGACACAGGTTCGGGCCCTGGTCCAGGAAGATCCCACATGCCACGGAGCAACTAAGCCCGTGCACCACAACTACTGAGCCTGCGCTCTAGAGCCCACGAGCCACAACTACTGAGCCCACATGCCACAACTACTGAAGCCCGCGTGCCTAGAGCCCGTGCTCCGCAACAAGAGAAGCCACCGCAATGAGAAGCCCGCGCACCGCAACGAAGAGTAGCCCCTGCTCGCCGCAAGCCACAACTAGAGAAAGCGCGCACACAGCAACGAAGGCCCAACGCAGCCAAAAATAAATTTAAAATAATAATAATAATAAATTTTTAAAAAAACCCCGAGTCTTTAATAACTGGCTAGAAGGGAAGCCAGGTCTGGGCCTCAGTTTCTTCACTATAAAATAAGAGGGTTGGATTAGATGATCCATTCATTCATTCACTTAACAAACACTCATAGAGGGCCTACTCCATGCCAGGGTGGGGGATGTTTGGAGGAGAGGACGGAGGCTGTGACACACGGATGAGAAATACTGGGTTCCTTCATCCAACAAAGGGAAAATCTGGTTGGAGAGCTAAATAGGCAGAGCATAGAAGTGCTAACTAAAGGGACAAGCTCAGTACTGTGGGGTACCACTAAGGAGGGAGTGAGGAGGTCTTGGGGGTCAGGGAGTGGGGAATCAGGGAAGGTGGCAGGAAAGAGCTGGCTTAAGTAATGGTTGAGTGGCATTTCAACATGCTGAGAAGGGCATAGAAAAAGCTGAGGGAGCAGTCAAGGAAGCGCTCCTCTTGTCCAAGGAATGGCAAGAGGGCCAGTTTGGTGAGAACAGAGGCCCTGTGAGCGACATGGGAGGAAAGGAGGCTGGAATCGGATCGGGGAAGGCCCTGAAAGCTAGGTGAAGGCTCATGGACTTGATTTTGTTGGCAGCTTGCAGCCACAGCCAGTTTTTCAGGAGGGCAGATGATTTCTTAGAGTTCCTTCCACCTCTAACACTGTCTGTTTGATTAAGAACCTTGTTAAGTGCCTAGGAGTCTTAGGGAAGGGGGGAGGCTTGACCCAGAGAGACCTCTGGGGTGATTTTAGTCCCCTTCCTCATTTCCCCCCCTTTGGCTATAAAATCCAGAAAGGTTGTTGGTTGTTTACAGAGTTAAGTTTAACCAGACATACTGTCTCCCCATCTAGACCCGGGGCTCTGAGAGGGCAGAGACCAGGCCTTCCTTAGCTGCAGTGAGCCACTGGAATGCTTCTCCAGCAGCAACCTGCTGCAATAGGGTTTGTGCATTTGAGATTTACGTGAATAGGGGGCAATGAATTTTCCCCTGTGGCCCCTCCTAGAGCATAAAGTGAAACACTTGAGAGCACATAGTGTTTGTAACTCATGGTCAGTCTTACTGACCTAGTACCAGCCCCACTCTTTTCCCACATTTGCAAGGTTCTTTCTGTACCCCAATCTCCCCTGGTCTGCTTTCAACTGGGGTGACTTAGAATGAGCCCTTCAGCAGTCTTGAGACCCTGGGTTCCAAACGTGACTTCACCTTCAACTGACTGGGGTGCAGGGGATGAAGGGATGACCAGAAGCTGCAAATGTGCTTCATTCTGACACTCTAAAGATCTAAACCACTGGGATTTTATTGTTGTTATTGTTGTCATAGGGCTGGGCTGTTTTACCAGAGAGACAAGGCCTGTGATTGCAGAATAAAGCAGAGAATTGAAGCAATTATCCTATGAATTTAGCCAGAGGTTGGTTTGGAGCTTAAATTACCCTGGGACCCCCCCCACCCCCAAGTGCCCTGTTTTGTCTGGTAAGCTTCAGAAAGGTAGGGCCCAGGCCAGTGTCACCCCTAGGTCTCTGAGCTACACCTAGGGAGGCTGGTGGTGCCAATGCTGATAATAATAACTCTTGCATGAGCCCAGTGGTTTACAGTGTACAAAATTCTTTCCCATCCATTATCTCATCTGATGCTCAGGGGTGTCCCTGTAAGGGAGGTATGACAGGTGCATTGATTTCCATATTTTAGAGCAGGGGGAAGACCCAAAATACAGTACCGGGCATCAGGCTGGCACTACTTAAATGTTAGGGCTTGCTTGAGGTCACACTGCTAGCTATCGACAAGACAGGACTGGGATCTGATTCTTAGAACTCTCCAAACAATCCTCTTTCCATTACACCAAGCTGCCTCTCTGAGTCCAGCTGTTATCGATGGGAGAAACAATTAGAAAAACAATCCTGCCTGAAAAGGAATATTTTGACATGAAATGGAGGCGCTATTCCATATTAAAAAGAGCTCCGGATGTGGAAACAGGACTACTGGGGTTGAATCCTGGCTCAGGCACTCACTAGCCATATGACCTTGAGCAAGCCACTCACAGCTGCTCATGGACTCAGTTTCCTCAATTACAACATCAAGAGTTGTAGTGAGAAACAAATGAAATAACACAAGTGAAAGGGCTTTGTAAACACTCTGATGTTGTACAAAGGTAAGGTATTATTATGATGATGTTGTGGTTCCAGCCTCAAATAAAAGAATCATTAAACTCTACATTCTTTACGAGGTTTCCCACAGCTCTCCCCACCCTGCTCCTTGGTTTCCCATCATCTCCTGTAGGGCAGGAAGTGTGGCCCCCCAACAGGAAAAGGCTCAGAAATGCTAGGGCTTCAGCCAGGAAATAACCATCTTGCCCCAACCTATATTTCGCCAGATAAATGATGCAGCCAAATGGTGAGACACAGACGAGTGGGAACGGAGGTGTCCAGAATCTGTTTCAGCCTCAAACCAAGGAGCAAAGTAGCCCTAAGGCCCTAAGGGCCTTAAGAGACGTGGAGATTTAGTAATTACCAGATTAATTAAAATCAGTGAAGACAGCCAATTTAAATCAAAGCAGAAGTGGTGGGGCCTGCATTATCAGGCCCGATAGAGGCAATTTCCCCCCTTAATAATGCATTTCGAGTTCATATGTTGATTAGCTTAAACAAATCATTTCCCAATCTTCACTTTCCCTTGGTGCAACTTAGGCCACTTTTTAAGGTGTGTGTGGGGTGCATGGCAGGGCAGGAGTGGTCAAGTAAAACAGCTAGTGAAGAGGTTCCCAAAGCAAAGCAAAATGGCAAGCGGTATGTCCACACTGCTGGCAACAGATTTTGACGTTGGTGAGGACAAGCAAGAGGGGTCATAGAACACCAGGCCTCATCCAGCAGCGAAGCCACTGCAGCCTTAGTGGCTTGCCCTCCTCCGCAATACTCACACACATCCTTCAAACCAGGTGGGGGAGACATACCAGGCAAGTCTCAACTGCCATCTCTAAAGTCCTTCCAAAGGAGAGAAGGAGAGAAGACACCCCACAGCTTAGAGATGGAACCTCTGGGCCTAGGACAAAGGAGGGGGGCGGGGAGGAGGGGAGGAGGAAGACATTAATCCTGCAGGGCTTCCTTCCAGTCCACATCACCCTCTGGCTTCCTTAGTATAGATAAATATATAATAAATAATATCAATATATCTGCACATTAAAGATTGTTTTTTCAAATTCCTGCTATTCATTTCACATTCCGTTTACAAAGCCCTGAACCCTCCAGGAACTGCAGGGCACCTCCCCTAATACCCTCTAGGTTGAGGCGATGCCTTTGAAGTCCCCACCACCGACTCAAGGTTGGAGCTGCTAAGATAAGAAACACCCTAAGACTGAAAGTAAGTCCGCCCGGCAGCTTCAGCTCCATCGCAAGCTGCTCTCCTCAGAGTTAATGTAAAGTCATCAGAGTTCCAATGTGGACCGCAGGCTTCTCAGCCCTTCAGTGCCGGGGATAGCCTGGGATGTAAACACATACGAGGATTTATTCCTTTGGCCAGGAGAGGAGTCGTTAGGGTAAAGGGTAAGGGTCAAGGGGTTCAGTTTGGTGACTGAGGAGCCCGGGGAAAGAGAGCCAGGTTTTCGGCCCGAGTCGTGCAGGCTCCCCCCTTTACAGACCTTTCGTCCCCCTCCTCCTTCCTCCCTCGGGCCTCTCACTCCTACCCGCCCCCCCACCCAGATGCCTCCACGCCCAGGCCGGGGGCTGCCCTTTGAGTTCTGCCCAGGGGGGCTGCAGCCCCGGCCGTTGCCACGAAGGGTGGGCCGCCCCGGAGACGCGAGGCGAGGCAGCGAGCCCCGGCATTTTCCCTTCCCCAGCACCTGTCCCACTTCGGCGCCGGGGCTGGGGCTGCACCCGCGGGCGGCCTCGGTGCCCGTGCCGGAGCCACGCACCGAGGTCGCCCGGGTTAGGGAAGTGGGGGGCCGGGAGAGGGGCGGGGCGTCCGGCGGGGCGTCCGTCCCCCCCGCAGGCAAGACCCTAACCCCCCCCATACACAGAGGCTAAACGGAGAAAGAGAGAGCCACACATAAAGCTCGAGCGAAAACGCTTGCTCTCCGACCCCGAGCGGCGTTGCTCGCCCCCCCTCCTTCCTGGAGCCAGGGGCTGGCCGGGGAAGGTGGCTCCGTTCTTCCCCCGTGGCCAGTGCGGGGTCTGCGGCTGCCCGGCGAGGTTCCGGCTTCCCCGGGGCTGGCAGGGGGAGCCCCGAGAACTGCAGGCCCGCCCCCCCTTCCTCCTCCTCCTTCCCCTCCTCCCCCACGTGTCCTCCCGGAGCCCAGCGGCCTGATCCCAGCACCCCCCTCCACCTCCCTCCTCCTCCCGCTTCGCCCGCTTCCCCGGCAGCGTGGAGAAGAGCAAAGTTGCGACAGCGGCCGAGGGGCTCTGCCCAGGTGAAGGGGGCTCCGTGGGAGCGGGGAAGGGGGGGGACGGCGCGGCCCTGCGGCGGGGGCGGAGAGAAGATAAAGAAACTTGCTTTCCTCGGCCCCCACCCCGCGCGGGTTCGGATCTTGCGTGGACCCAGCCCTCGTGGCGAGACGCGGCAACGCCGCCGGGACCGAGGCCGGCACCGGGACCGGGACCAGGACCGCGCGCCTGAGTCGGCTCGGCGGGCGCAGGCAGCGGGCCAGGCCGGCACCCAGGCAAGGGCGGGGTGGGTGGCCGTACACCGGACCGAACCGGGGACTCCGGTGGCCTGGGCGCGGGCCGAACCCGGATCGGGCCGAGTTGGGTGGCGAAGTAGGACGTGGATTCGGGGGCGGGGCGCGGCGGGAGGGGGAAACCAGGCCCGGCCGGACTGGCCTGGGCGTGGGGGCGGGGGGCGAGTTCGGGGCACTTGCTGGGCTCGGGACCGAGCAGTAGGGCGGGGCGGCGCTAGGGGCTGGGCCGGACCAGCGGGGAGAGGGCGAGGGGAGGGGGAGCCGGGGGTGGAGTAGGGGCGTGGAGTTGCGAGCGGGGTCTGGCCTCGGCCGGGGGCGAAGGTAGATCGGCGGGGCCGCCAGCGGAGGGAGGGAGGCCCGCGGCAGCGCGGCGGCGGCGAAGGCCAGCTTCCGCGGAGTTTGTGCCCGGGCTTCCCGGGCTCCGGCAGCCTCAAGCGCACAAATGGGGCTAGGGGATTGACTGGTAAGCAACTACGAGTGTTAGACGGTGTTCGGTGGCGATTCCGGGAAAAGCTAGGAGAGACACTGTCTGCAATTATGCCGCACCCCCCCCCCCACCCACCTCTTTAGCATCTGGATTCTGCTCTCAGGGGGCCGCGGACCCTCCCCGCCGCAACCCTTTCACTCTCCAGCACTCCCACCGCCTCCCCCCGCCCCTTACTCGGCCATCTGACTCTCCTAGGGTTGTGTGTTTGGGGGTGGACGACGGCGGGGGGGGGTGTAATACTTTTCCTCTCGCGGCGGCAGCCTAGTTCCTATCTTATTCCTACATGTAGCGTCGCTTCGAGTAGCATGGACATTGGGGTTTAGATAATCTACCCCCAACTAACGCCCCCCCGCAAGCGATTTGATGGCTTTTAAGGAAGGGGACGAATCCCTGGATTTCCACGCCTGGGATGAGGTTTGAGGATTGGGATTCACCCCCAGCTCACTTCCACTACCAACCCCTCTTTCCTTGTGAGCCATTTCCACGGGGATCCGAACTTGAGGGGGGGGAACGGGAGAATTAATGTGCTTCTCTGTCTCTACACAGGGTCGGCGTGGCCAAGGACGGCTAGTCTCGGAGGGAAAGTAGCCACCAGTCCAACTCGGGTCGCCCCCACTATTACTTCGGTGAGGGGGGCAACGCTAAGAAGGGGATACTGGTGGGTAAGGGCCCAGTATAAGGGAGGGGGCTGGGTAGTCGCCCCCGAGGGACTCCCTTTCTTGGCTGGGAGGGAGACGCGAGCCCCGGCTTCAAGGGAGGGGTTCCGGGGAGGGAGATGGGGGGTGGCGATGAGGGGGGGCGGGAAGAAGGGGGGAGTCACGCCCTGCCAGCAAGGGGAGCCTCCCTCAGGCCCCTGGGAGAAGGGGACTGAATGTGTCTGCTCTGTGCTGCCGGGCAGGGGAGATCTGGGGTCTCCGGATTTGCACACTGGATCCAGCACCAGTGGCCTGAGAAAGTCAGGTCGGGGCATAAGGTGGAGAGCGTTGGAAGAAAGAGAGAAACCCCTGGCCGTGGTGCACTGATCATTTCCCTTCCTCAACCTCCCCCTTCGTGGGGCGTACGGGGGGGGGCGTGGAGCTCCTGCAGCCTCTCGAATTGAGCGCCTCCGCCTCTCCTGGGAGTCTAGCTTTTTGCCCGGCTTGCTGCAGCCACCGCTGCCTCCCTCTCCGGAATCCGCTCGGTCCTCGCAGCGATCCCCTCCTCCTCCCCTCCCCTCCCAGTGTCACCGGGGCTGCTTGGCTCTGCCCCCTTCGCCGCCGCTTGCTCCCTGCTTTCGTCCCTCCCTCTCTTGCTCTCTCCCTCCCTTCGCCTCCTCCTCCCCATTCCTCCCCCCGGACAGGCGGCATTCTGGGAGTTGTAGTCCCGCGGAGCGGTGGCTGGCGCCGCCCGCGAAGCCGACCGGACTCCACTTCCCGTCGAGCCTTGCGACCGGCACCCACTCCACCAGGCTTCGCTCGCACACACAGACACACACACACACACACACCGCTCTCCCCCTCACTCTTTCGCTCGCCGCGGCTGCTGCCAGTGTGTGGCTCTGTCTCTCCTCCGCTTTGCTGAGCCCTCCCTTCTTCCTCTCAGTTCCTAGAGTCCGACCGCCGCCGCCGCCGAGAGAGAGGAGAAGGAGGTCGGTGGCAATAAGGGGCGGAGGGGGCATCAGATCGGGGCAGTATTAGGCGGGTGGTGGCTCAGAGGGGGTAAGAGGGAGTCCGGGTGGCGGCCTGAGCCTCCCCGCGGAGCCGACTCGGGAACAGGTGCGTCTTTTTTTTCTCTCCTCCAACCCCTCCACCCCTTTTGACTCCCCGGCTTTCTCGTATCCTCCACCCGCTCCTTTCTACCTCAAGCCTTTCCCCAACCCTGTCCCTTCTTCGCCCCGCGGCCGCTCTGCTTGCCCCCCGGGGGCGCCGTCCTCTTCGTGTCCCCGGACGTAGCGCTCCCTGGAGCTCGCTCTGTCCTCGCCCCTCCCTTCGGGACAGCTCCCCTCCACTTCCCACCTTCGTACCCCATTCTTGCCCTACCCTACCCCCTCCTCACCCCTTCTCCCTTAGCCAGGTGAGACTTGTTCGCCACGATCTGAGAGTCTTCATCCCGGCTGGGCGGGGGTCTCCATGGAAACGGGGGTCGGGTTGATCCTGGGGGGGGGAACCACTGGAATTACCCCACTCCTCGGAAAGGGAGGTGAAGGCTACGGTCTTGTTAACTACCTGGCCCCAACCCCCTGATACAAGGATCCGACGATCCGAAGGGAGGCTGGCCAGCAGGGCAGGGCGAGAAAGGGCTTGTTTTTTTGGGGGGGGGGGGCTGTCCGTGATGAAGTCCTGAAGAGACCAGGAGAAAATACCCTCCAACCTCAGAGGGGAGGTGCGACGGGTGCTCTTAAGGGCTGCTTTCTCCCTGGTGTCGGGGTGCAGGAACCGTAGGGTAAGGGGTACCCCTAGGTGGCGGCGGGGCCTGGGTTCGGGAGTGGGAGTGCTGTGATGGGGGCAGGGGCAATTATCCGAGTCCCTGGAAAAAAGGCGGGGGATGACTTCGGAGCGCCCTGGCTCCGCTGCCCTCGCTCTAGGGGCGGGGGCCGCCGGGCCGGGCGCGGCGGGGAGGGGGCTTAAATTGAAGGAGGATGAGATCGGGGGCAATTCATACTAGCCCCGGCAAGCCAGGGGGGGGATCCGGCGTGCAAGCTCTCCACCCGCTTCGCGCCAGGCCTGGAAGCAAGGGGTCTGAGAGCGAAGCTGAGGGCTGCAAGGAGGGAGGCTCCGGTTACTGGGCCGGGTTTCGGGATCGGGGGCAATCCCCCAGCCCTTGGAGAAGGAGGGAGAGGGATGGCCGCGAACCCCAGGGCTCCCCCACCCCGGGTCCTAAGGGGCGTGAGGAACGGACAGCAGGCCTGGCGGAGCTGGATTCGAACGGATCGCGGCTGGGGACTGGGGTGGGGGGGTGCTTAGTGGTGGGCTTTGGGGGGAGCAGTCCCGCGGCGGGGCGGGCGGGCGGGGCGTGGGGCTCCGGCGGGCGGCGGGGCGGGGCCGGGGCGGCGCTGCTGCCGCCGCCGCCGCTGCCGCCGCCGCCGCTGCTGCTCCTGCTGGGGCCGCCGCAGCCGTTGCCGTCGCCGCCGCCGCCGCTTCTGGGCGGGGAACGGAGGCCAAAGGGAGTCCCGTGCCGGGGCAGAGGGCGCAGGCGGCGCGCGGTGGGGAGGGGACCGTCCTGGGGGCGGGTGCAGGCGGGGGGTGGAGCCCCCGACGGGGGGCGGTACGAGCCGGGACGACGACGACGAAGAGCCCCGGGGGCCGGGTGCATGGAGGACGAGGTGCTGGGAGAAGGAAGCGGGGGGTGGGTCCCGCGACGGGCCTCGTGGGCTTGGCTTCTCGAGGTTCTGCTTCGGGACAGAGCCCTGCGGGGGTGCCCAGAGGCCCGGGAAGGGACCGGGAGGTGAGCTGGGCGATGGAGGGGGCCCTTCTTGCTGGGGTCCCGCCGAGAGGAAGGCTGGGCCAGAGGGACGTCTGGGGCAAGGCTGGGAGGAGCCGGCCGCACCTCAGCTGGGGATTTCGAGTTATGGAGGTGTGAGAGATTGTTGTAGGGAAAGACGTGGTCGAGGGGAAAGGCGGGAGGGAACCACACTGCAAACCTGGGAGACCGGTGGGGGTGCCCTTCTATTCCGCCCGCCCCCCCCCCCAGTGGAAGCACTCTGGTTTTGTTTTATTGTTTTGAAAAATTTAAGTGTTGGCTGTACGAAGCTGTCGATGCGGTGATACTTATTTATTCTTGGTGTCTCCTAGAGTAGACAGTAAGGACAGGCGTACCTTGGTGAGGACGCATCTAGCCCAGGGTTTAGGGGCTCTTTATGCGAGTGTGGGAAGGGGGCCCTGTAACTTCTGCGGCAGCGGAATACTCTCAAGGCAGTTTGGAGGCAGTCCCCGTGGCACAGAGGTGGAGTACAATTGCAGAAATGTTTGGTGAGACTTCTGGGGGTGCAACTGTAGGTTTGCATTACCCTGGTTAGCCCGTGGTTCTTTCAACTTAGAAGGCTATTTCTCAAAGTCACACTGCTGAAACGTTTTTCGGGGGAAATGAATGGGGTATGTATTCGGGGTTGGGAGTAGATTAGGTTGATAATAAAATTACAAGGTTGGAAGGGACTTTAAAGGTCATCTAATTTTCTGTTTACCTGTCCTGTCCTTGAATGTTGGGAGAGAGGAAGCTTTATTTGGGGAGAGATGGTAGGCAGCACAATGGAGCAGAGTTTAGGGGTACTTAAATTGGATGGTGATGTCACCATGTAGTACTGAAGAGGACAGTATGTAGGAAAGAAATTTGGAGGATTCCACTGGAGGATTAAATGGGGTAACCTAATCCCAAGAATCATCCAGAGCCTCCAAATAGAAGCAAAATGCAGGGGGAGGAACCTGTAAATTTTTGATGGAGAAGCGAAGTTAGTAGGAAAGACTGGGGGAGCTAGGAGGAGCAGGAGGCTTGGTGATGCAAGTTAAGAGAATCTGAAGGCTGATGGAGTTGAGGAGGGACGTGGCCATCTGACTAAGCTACGTGGACATTGCTAGGCAGTCTCATCTTTTGATACGGCAACTGAGGCAGCTGCCCTTGGGGTGGATATAGGGGACAAGAGTCACAGGCCATGGGGCACAGAGACTTACTCAAATTGATGTTAAGAGGGTTGACGCCGTTGCTAGCTTTACAGCAAAGGTAGGTAGGTTTCTTTTTGTTTTGGCCCTGAGAAGTTGCTGATGAAGGAAGGGGAGAGGACTCTGATGTCTCGGTTAAGGAGGACTAGTTCTTGAGGCCACAAGGAAGAGATGGCAAATTGTTGGGACAGGGCAGAGGAAAGCTAAGTCCCTGGGAAGTTCTGCAGTTGGAGTCTGGATTGGGCAGAGTGGAGGGGATTTCCACAAGAAATGGTGGCTGTACCAAGGGCACTTGCAGAGCTGATTGTTTTGATTTGCCAGGAGAGGATAGGGAGGGAAGGAGGATCCCTTTCTTTCTCAGTGATGTAAACTTTCTTGGGAAGCAAAGGGGGTTCCTCCAGAGGTCTCTTTGCTTCACTCATGCTACAGTTCACTACATAGGAAAAAAAAGGTTAGTACAGGGGGCAGAGGATCTCAACATGATGAGTCTGGATTATGGGTTTTAGAGAGGGTATTCTTTTAGGGGAACAGAATTATGGGAGAAAAGGACTTGAATACTAGAAAGAAGGAAGGCGGAAAGAGAAGTCAGAAGTGGGTTGGTTGGACAGTGAAGAGGGAAGAAAGGTGATGACACTGGTTCCATGTTAGGGCTAAGTAGGAAAAAGTGGAACCTTGAAATCTCCAGGATAATGTTTTCCGAAGTAAAGTTTGAAGAATCTTTAAGGCTCTTTACACTTCCATGCTAGAATCAGTAAGGTTTGGGCAAGAGAGAAGGATGATCTTTTTTTTTTTTAATTTTATTTATTTATTTTTAGTTTTGGCTGCGTTGGGTCTTCGTTGCTGCGCGCGGGCTTTCTCTAGTTGCGGCGAGCGGGGGCTACTCTTTGTTGCAGTGGGTGCTCATTGTGGTGGCTTCTCTTATTGCGGAGCAAAGGATCTAGGTGTGCAGGCTTCAGTAGTTGCAGCACGCGGGCTCAGTAGTTGTGGCTCACGGGCTTAGTTACTCCGCGGCATGTGGGATCTTCCCGGACCAGGGCACGAACCTGTGTACCCTGCATTGGCAGACGGATTCTTAACCACTGTGCCACCAGGGAAGCCCGAGAAGGATGATCTTGGGTAAAAATAGGGCTACAGAGAAACTGATATGTAGGAAGAAATAGAAATATATTTACACATAAGGAAATAGGGAGTTTAGAGATACTATACAGGCTGAAAAATGCAGAATAGAGAAAGAGGGTGGGATAACAAGCCAAAGGAGGAAGGTGTTTATTCAGATGTCATTGGGAGCTGGTGTGGGGAAGGTAAAAACTTGCCTTTGATAGCCGCTGCCCTGGGAGGGCCCAGGAAGCAGAGGTTAGCTGGGATCCAGGGCTTATAAGTCTAAGCATGAATTAGAAAATCTAGACTAAAGTAAGGATATTGAATGGGGGAAGGAGTTAACCGTCATAAATAGAATGGCCTTGAAAGAATGAGAAAGTGGGAATACACCAGTTTTTCCAGTCTGCAAGTGGGAGGAATCCTAGATATATGGAGATGGATGATGGAAATTCCAGAATGAAACAGGATAAAGAACAGTGGCCTGAGAGCCTTGGGCCAGAATTGGAGGGTGGAGTGGGGGCATGGAGGAGAGGCGCTAATCAGGGGTTGGACAGCTGGAGTGGTTCATTGCTTCTAGGCTGAGCTAAGTTTGAGATGGACTAGAATGGCCTCAGAGGGTAGAGAGCTGTTTTCCAGTGTCAACCAGCATCTGGGATTGAGAGAGGAGGAGTTCATGGTTGAGTTGGGTGGGAAAGTGAACACTAGAGTGGAACGGAGAGAGTGCTGGGGAAAGTGGAAATTGTTGGGATAAAATAGACAGGGAAAAGGAGAAGCCACTGATGATTACATGGGGGGGGGGGAAGGAAGGCCCTAGACCTTTGAGTTTTCCAAAAGAAAGGAAATTTCTTAATGTTGGAGTTCCAGTTGGGTGTGAGTCTCTGCTTGCCAGAAGATTTAGCGTCTGACCGGCCAAAGAGGGAGGTAATAAGAAGTAATCTACCTTTCGGCCACTAGGATGCTATACAGTATTTTATATAATCTCACATACAAACTAGGCTTTATTAACGCCAGTTTTTGAATGGTCATCCTTAAAATAACGTAGAAACTGTTCTCCTTCTAAATCATACGCTTTCCTACTGTTCATAACTTAAAAGCACTCTTTTATGATGAAAACTTTCTTTGGTGAACTAAAGTTGAATTCTAGTCAAGAGTAAAATTTAACTCTGTTTCTATCCCCATCATTCCAATATGCTGTTCTGGTTCCCTCTTTTTTTTTTTTTTTTTTAAAGCAGAAGCCACCCTTTCCCCATGAAACATTCAAAAGTGAATCATTGTTTAAAAAGTGGCTGCAGGCTGCATGTCAAGGTCATATTCTCCCTGCCCAATGGATTGTGATGAATTTGAAGAGAGATGATTTATTATTTGTAAAATGGGGTAATTTTTAGCTTATTCATGAGAGTATGTGACGCAGGATACATCTTCATTTGGATTTTAAGAAGACCTTAAGCTAAGTATCCATGAAGAATTGAGAGTACTGAGGGGCAGGCAAAGTTTTGTGTTATAGGCTTCTTTGACCGTCTGCTAAGAAACAAAATTTGGTTACCTCATTGCTAAGGTATGCCTAGAAATCTTAGTGTTAGTGCCATTTAAGGGTACAGTCGAGTTTTGTTATAATGCTGGTGTCCGGGGACAAGGAGAGCAAGCAGGTTTTCATTTTTCCAAGTTCTATAGAGAAGTGCACTACATGTGGCTCTGAGCCCAGGAGTGAGTGGATGCACTCTATACCTGGACCTGAGAGGTGATTAGGTGTCTTACTATGATGAGGCTTTACTCAGCGTGACTTGGTGGTACCACGCACGGGTTAGTGTGGTCCAGTGGTTCTCAGACTTTAGCCCGCATCAGAATTACCTGGAGGCCTTTGGAGACATACAGCCCTCAGTTACAGTCCACATTCTTCTACTTCCTAGTCGTGTGGAACTTTCTTGGGCCTCAGTTTTCTCATCTATAAAATGGAGATGATAATCCTAGTCTCACAGGGCTGTGAGGATTACACAAGATGATGCATCTATAGTGCCAGGTCCATAGCAGGTGCCCAATAAATGGCATCTATTATTATAGTATAATCTAGTTTTTCTTATTCAATTGTGTCCTATGACATTACCTTTTTATATCACACGATGGTAAACATGGTGGCAGAAAGAAAACTATCAATAGCTCCTGAGTGCTCCCCTTATATCTTGATTCTCTGTGCTCTTTCTCCATATTCCTGTTGTATTAGTACACATTTAGCATTTACGACGTGGTAGGAGGAAAGAGCTTGGCTCATCACTGCATTATTGCATCCACCTTTGAGGTGGAAGTGGCAGCTTCTTTAACAGCTCTGCTGTAACCCTGCTTAGTATTTCAGAGCAGGAACTGAAGGGTGTATATCCAGTCGAAACTTCAGGGCACATTTTGGTCCGTGCTTTAGAAATGACCCAAACGTAGTTTACCAGGGTGACATTTTAAAAAGCCATTGCTTTCTGAAAAGGGCTGCTGTGTTTAATTATGACTGGTTGGGCTTTCCAGCTGTCTCTGACATCTGGAAGTTCTACAAGAGCTGGTAGATAGAGCCCAGGTCTGGTATGGCTCTATGGCAAGGATGTTCATCAGTGATTGGATGGGAGAGATTAACATCTCAAATAGCTCAGGTATCCCCAAACCAAACTTTTGGGCAGAGAAAAATGATGGGCTGTAAAATATAGTCCCTCTCTGCAGCCAGAGTGAAGTTTGATGCCAACAATCAGCTATGCCAATATAGGGAGAGTGTGATACCAGGCCAATTTAAAACTAGATCAGTAAACAGATTAATAATTTCTGTTTGACTTCAGAAATGCATTATTATTCTCTACCTGTCCCCCTCCCCAGCAGATCTACCTTCCTATTTATATTATGCTTAGGCAAATATTAAAATGAGTTGTTCCCTGAGCACACATCTACTGTAAGTGGCAGAAGGCAGTCCATAAGTCGGCTGGGTTTAAAAATTAGCTGTGGCTAAGCTACAGATAATTGGAAGTTGACTTTATTGTTTTGCCCCAGCCCAATTTTATTTTATTTCTGTGGTTTCTTTATCATGGAAGTAAGGAGAAGAAAGAAGAGAAAGTTTATGAGAGAGCACGGGAAGTAAAAGGAATTAAAAAACCCAATGCTTTTTTAAAAAAATTAACTAATTAATTAATTAATTAATTTTTGGTTGCGTTGGGTCTTCGTTGCTGCACATGGGCTTTCTCTAGTTGGGGCGAGCGGGGGCTACTCTTCGTTGTGGTGCGTAGGCTTCTCATTGTGGTGGCTTCTCTTGTTGCGGAGCACGGGCCCTAGGTGCGGGTGCCCAGTAGTTGTGGCTCGCGGGCTCTAGAACACAGGCTCAGTAGTTGTGGCGCACGGGCTTAGTTGCTCTGTGGCATGTGGGATCTTCCCAGACCAGGGCTCGAACCTGTGTCCCCTGCATTGGCAGGTGGATTCTTAACCACTGCGCCACCAGGGAAGCCTGACCCAATGCTTTTTACATGGGGTTGTTCTTGGTTTCTGTATGGGGTAGAGGGAATTTTAGTTTTTCCCCGTAGTTTAGCAAGTAATTATCGAGCGCATATTGTGTGCTTTGTGTCATGCTAGACACTATTGGGAAGAACTATTAAAAGAAGTAGAAAATATTTTTTCTAGCCTTGAGAAACCTATAGACTGGTAGCAGGTTGAGCCAATATTGAGAGTTTGAAATTCTGTGAGCTAATTGTGTGTGTGTGTGTGTGTGTGTGTGTGTGTGTACCTTTGAATGAGTAAATATATAAAATGAGTTAAGCCCATATTCTGGGGTGAGAGAATAGAAAAAAAAAATAGGCTGATATGGCCTCTCCAAATATTTGTGTAAGAGGTCCAGGAGAGCTTTTTTAAAAAAGGCCAAAGTTTGGTGAGGAGGAATCCTCTTTAGGTGAAAAATTCCATATCATGAATGCTGTATACTGAAATGGAGGACCTGAGAGCCACTGTCACAGTTTATGGCAGGGAGGAACACAGAAGCATCACAAAAGGGACTGAAGTCTCAGATTACAATGATTCAACTTTGGAGTGTGAAAGATACACCAAATATTCACATGGTCCTGCTGAAGACCAAATTGAGGAAAGCCAACTCATTTTTTTGATCTAGTAGAAATGAGAAGTGCTCAAAGGATGACCCTACTTACCTAGGGTTACATTTTGAGGTGGCTTTGGAAAAGGACTGATTAATTTCATGATGTTTAGGTTTTCTAGATATCTGTGACATCTAGAAGTTGTACAAAATCTTGTTCCTAGAGCCTAGGTCCAGTTTAAAGCTATGATGAGGTATTTTCCTTAAATGGAGTAAAATAATTTCCTTGCAGCAGGAAATGGAAGTGAGTACTATTTGAATAATAGGAAAAAAGTATCTTGGCAGTGGGTGGAAAAGCTAAAATGATCTGGTGGTATGAAAATATACGTGAGAGATTAAAACTTTTGTTTTTGCCTACTTCACTGCTGAAATCGATTACCTTTGGTCCGTTCAAGTGCTTTTGTGTTATTCTCAGTTTTTGCAGATGACATAGTAACTGCACATAGTGAGATGTCTCAGATGGTTGAGAAGTGGGGGCTGAAAATACCCTCCAAGTTTTGCCCCCCCACAGTTTAGGCTTTGGGTACTAGCGTACAGCCGTCCCTTGGTATCTGCGGGGTATTGGTTACACGAACCCCCGTGGATATCAAAATGGAGACGAAAATCTGTGGACACTCAAGTCCCTGACGAAAAATGGCGGAGTAGAAAGAACACAGTCGGCCTTCCGCATCCTCGCGGGAGGTTCGCATCCTCGCGGGAGGTTCACATCCTCGCGCGAGGTTCGCATCCTCGCGCGAGGTTCGCATCCTCGCGCTAGGTTCGCATCCGCGCACGAGGTTCGCATCCGCGCACGAGGTTCGAATCCTGGCGCGAGCTTCACATCCTCGCGCTAGGTTCGCATCCTCGCGCTAGGTTCGCATCCGCGCACGAGGTTCGCATCCGCGCACGAGGTTCGAATCCTCGCGTGAGCTTCACATCCTCGCGCTAGGTTCGCATCCTCGCGCTAGGTTCGCATCCGCGCACGAGGTTCGCATCCGCGCACGAGGTTCGCATCCGCGCACGAGGTTCGCATCTGCGCACGAGGTTCACATCCGCGCACGAGGTTTGCGTCCCCGGATTCAGCCGACTGCGGATGTGAAACCCACGGTTACCGCCGGTAAACTGTATATCATTCTTCAAGGGTATTGCCGCTGTGTGATTAGATGATTCTGAATGGGTTTTGGCAGTTTTAAAACATCAAAATGACTCTGAATGGATGGATTCAGCGCTCGTGAGGAGACTGAAAAGGCTGTGAGTTGGATTGAGAAAGGTTTGGATGGTAATGCGCACCGGGAGAGCTCCAAAGAGATCGCAAGCCTTGGTCACTGCTTCGAGATGAATGTCTAGCTTTCCAAAGTGACTACTTTGTCGGTAACGACATTTATTCATTTGAATGAGTAAGCTCTCATGCGTTTAGCAGGTAGTTAACATTCCTTTGTATCTAAGTCTCATAAATGTTTATAACTCAGGGTTTTCAAACATGGAGGTACCCAAGGAGTCTGTGAAGGTGTCTGTGCTAGAGCCGTGTGCAGACAACTCCTTAGCCTTCTCGGTAAATACAGGAATGAGTGCATCTGGGAACAGGGTGCAGTGTCCCTTATAAGACTTATCCCTTGGAGTAGAACTCGTGGAACTATTTGGATAGAAAAAAAAACCTCAGGGTAACCAGGAAGTGCTAGAATAGAAGGTGGGGATGAACAGTGCAAAGGGCCCCTTCTTCTTTCAATTGCCCAGCAGATTATTTTCAGTTGATTTTGTGTGTGTGTATGTTTGTGTGTGGTGGTGTATAGTGGTAGAGGAACCTGTTTTGCATAAAGGGAAGCAAAGTGATTGGGGCATGTATACGGGACTCTTCAGTTTCAAGGAATGGTATTTGGTTAATGGTAGGGAAAGAAGAGGGGATAGTGATACTGAGTGGAAAGCTGGAGGAGAATATTAGAATATCATATGGGAAATCATTAAATTAGAACAATTTAAGTTGGAAGAACTTCCTCATTGGGGGGTGAGGTTTAGGATACGTAATTAAGTAGGAGAAATAGGAATGCTAGTCCTACACGTGGAAGAAGGCAGAGGGACAAGGAGGGTAAGACCTGTGGTGAGGGTTCTATATCTAAAGTCAGGTAAAGTTATCCTTGTTGGGTATGTGTAAACTTTCCTGTTGAAAACAATGATTTTGAGACATTTTGACATCCCTCTAAAGGTACTCCAGTGACTGGGTGGAAGCCGAGGCCTTTTCATGTTCCCTAGGATCTCAATGCCAGTGATCACGTGGATCTCCTTGGGGGTGTCTTAGATGCTGCTTTTCCCAAAGTGGGGTAGTAGGGTGGCCTTTCCTTTGCTTCTGTGAAATCAGAATGTGAATACCTCTGTCTTACGGGAGCTTTCCCCAGGGCTCTGGATTTCTATTGGAGCAGTAGGTCCCAAAGTTGGTTTTCTTTACTTATTAGTCATCACTGACCCAGCCCTCCTTCTTTAACTGTCTACTGGCCACGCCTATCCTCTTGAGGACAGATTCAGGGCCAGGCTTCAAGAGGAATATTTTCCGGCTCTTTCATTTTTTTAAAGTCATAATTGCTTCCAGGTCACAAGACAGTGTGAACCAAAAGAGTCCTGGGGGAGTACTACCAGATTTAGTTTAACTGAGGCCTTCTTAATCGAGTTTCTAATTTACTGTCTGGATGGTAGAGTCCAAGCAGGAGTAAATGGGCAGGCTTCATGCTATGTGTAGGGGTCCTAGTTGTATGCCATGCGTTGCCAGCACCAGTTGTTCTGCATGTAAGGGGTCTTTGGCCACAAAAGGAGCTATGTGATTCTGGGGAACTGGTCCACTAGACTAACAAACACCCTGTTTGGTCATTTTCTTTTCTTTCCTTTTATTTTTTAATATATTTATTTATTTATTTTTGGCTGCATTGGGTCTTCGTTCTTGCGTGTGGGCTTTCTCTAGCCCCGCGGTGAGCGGGGGCTACTCTCCGTTGCAGTGCATGGGCTTCTCATTGAGGTGGCTTCTCTTGTTGCGGAGCTCAGGCTCTAGGCACGCAGGCTTTGTAGTTGTGGCTCACAGACTCTAGAGCACAGGCTCAGTAGTTGTGGCGCATGGGCTTAGTTGATCCGCGGCATGTGGGATCTTCCCGGGCCAGGGATCGAACCTGTGTCCCCTGCATTGGCAGGCGGATTCTTTTTTTTTTTTTTATAAATTCATTTTATTATTTTATTTTATTTATTTATTGTTTCTGGCTGCATTGGGTCTTCGTTGCTGCGCGTGGTCTTTTCTCTGGTTGTGGCAAGTGGGAGCTACTCTTTGTTGCGGTTCACGGGCTTCTCATTGCGGTGGCTTCTCTTGTTGCGGAGCACGGGCTCTAGGTGCATGGGCTTCAGTAGTTGCAGCACGCGGGCTCAGTAGTTGTGGCTCATGGGCTCTAGAGCGGAGGCTCAGTAGTTGTGGCCCATGGGCTTAGCTGCTCCGCGGCATGCGGGATCTTCCCAGACCAGGGATCGAACCCATGTCCCCTGCACTGGCAGGTGGATTCTCAACCACTGCATGGCAGGCGGATTCTTAACCACCGTGCCACCAGGGAAGTCCCCTGTCTGGTCATTTTCGGGGGTAAAAACTAAAAGTTTTCAATAATGTCTACTTTCGTAAAAAAAAAAAGTCAGATAGATGCTCTGTTACCTCCTGTCATGTCCTCCTCTTCCTCACATGCAGGATGAGCATGCTTTTGCTTGTCCTTGTTGTGAAATCTACTTGTTTTGGCATCTTCCTTTCAAAACAGAACCAAAGAAGTCTACCCAATCTGTACAATCTCCTTTGAGATTTTAGTGCTGACTGTCCCTTATTACCAACTCCCCCAACCCTAACTTGGGCTACAATTCGATGTTCTTCCCCTTTTGAGAACATATTCTCTCTAAACTTTTCTAAAATGTCTGCCTTCAGTGCTTCCCCCCAGTGTTTCAGTTTGGCCCACTATGGTGAAATATTTCAGGTTCCCCTATTTCATTTTTTTCCTTTTTGGTTGTTATATGCTATGGGCTTCTCTTTTATGCCTTTCACACCTGCACTTGTCTTCGAGCATTTTTTTTTTTTCCGTTTGGATTTTTGGGGGAAAGAGTTCTGCCTCATCATGGTTTTTCTCCTACTACCTGCTCGCCCTCAGCTTAGCTGCTCTTTTCACCATTTTAAGGTTATTGCTCTCCTGTTAGTCCATTTCTCTTTGGTTTCCCCTGTTTCATAGTGCGGTGATTGTGCCTGGCTACCTGCTTTTTGCCGCCCGCTTCTTGGATTCATTCCCTTGTATCTTAGTCCTTTTACTTATGTGTACGTGTGCCTTCTAAATCAAAAAGTTTTCTTTATTTATATTTTCAGCCACACTTATCACTTTGGATTGGTGGAGCATGTGTTCTCCTTTGTTCTCACCACAAGTTGGATGTGTCTTTTGAGTTTTTCCCCCCAAAGTGGGGACAGCTCACAGTGGTCCTGCTGCCTTCCAGGCAGTGACCAGCATTTGATTCTGGGGCCGTGCAGCTGTTCATTTCTTAGCAATTACATGGTTGTGACATCTGGGAAAATCCTTTGCGGTATTTCGTATCCCTGTGCCTGTGCTTCCTGGGTCACTTGAGATTACCAGGTTTCTTCCAAGTTCCTTTTAGGAACTTCGCCTTTTGCCTTTGATGTGATGGTTCCCATCAGAGAGGGAGTGAGAGAGAGATTGAGAATTGTACACCACACATGAGTGCAGGCACTACGAGCAAAAGCAAGCTGGGCCCCAAGTGTGTACACCAGTGAAACCTACCAAGTGTGGCGCGTCTGTAGGATTTTTCCTTTCTGCTCACCTCTCCTGAGGCGTAGTGTATAGCTGAGTGGTTATTAATTTGATCGGATATGATAATAACAAAACAAAACCCTGGGCCTACTGGATCAGAAATTCCAGGGCTGGGACCTATGAATCTGTATTTTGAACCAGCACCTCGGTGATTCTGACTTGGGAAATATTGGTGTGCATTGTCCATCTTGACTCCTCCTGTCCTATGTGGGCATTGACGCCACCGGTGCCTCTTTAGAAGTTCCCTTTGCCTACTCTCTGGCTCAGGAGAACCGATCTTTGCTTCTTGTGTAGACCACTTAGCTCTGTGCTCTCCTGACTGCGCTTTCTACCCCTCCCCTCCCCTCCCTGACTCCGCAAAGGCTGCTATTAATTAGCAGCAGAGGACTTCACGTAAGAAGAGGTGTTGGTCTGACAAAATCATAGTGGAAGAGTGGGAGGCTGAGATTTAAGCAGATGCTCTATCTTCAGGATTTTGTGAAAGTGGGGCTGCCTAGGATCAGGTTTGCTCTCTAGGTAGTCATAAAATGCACATTGTATGGTAATTATTTTGGTTTTTACTTGCTTTTCTTGTTGTTGTTATTGTTATTTGGGGATTTGGGGGGTCTAAAAACTCCCTTATCTAGGTAATGATATTTTATACGTTATTCTGTTTCCAAATGCCAGGATACCCCCTCTGATTTCTGTCCCAGGCTGGTCAGCCAACAGGCTGAGCTATTGTTTCCTAAACTGGGATATTCCAAGATACTCTAAGAAACAGTCAAAACTTGATCAACCGGGATGTTTAGGGAGTGGGATCCCGGTGACCTGATGTGACGCAGACAGTCAACCCATTTGTCTTACCCCTTGTGGAAATCTCTAAAATTATGTGTGAGCCCACATAACTGTTTTAGGAATGTTAAAGATAACTTTCAGAAAAAGATAAAATCATCAGTCTCTTACAGATGTAAAAATGAACACGTATTAAAGATTTTATTTTACTCGTTAATCAGCAAGAGAACCAGACAGATGTTATAGCCGGTTCAAAGAAAAAGTCCAAAAAGCACAAATTTATATGGAGTAAAGGAATTGAATTGCAAATGGAGGCAAAACTGGTTTTTCCACAGTGGGGAGGAAAGTCAATCCAAACTGCATGGGACAAGACAGAGTTTGCATATCCATCAGTTACCTGCAATTTACAAAGGTGCAAAATAACTCAAAGACAATGAACTGGGCTAGAATCAGGCAGCTTGGAAGGGTGTGCTATAGATAATGCATAGCGTTTTCATTGAAATACGTTTTTTTAAAATAGTAAGCATGGTGAATACTTTTTAGGGAGGTTTCTTTTGCTTCATGTAATTTCTCAGGGTCACCACCTCAATTCTCATCCAGGTTTCACTTCCATATAGCACGTATATACTGAGTACTTACTATACGTAAGATATTGCAGAAGAACCAGAGACAGAAAAGACAGTATTTCTTACCGTAAGTAAGATTGTCTGGGGGTGGGGGCAAGACAGACGTGCCACATCCCCAACTAACCACACAGCAGAGGGACTAAGAATCTGTGCTGTGGTAGGGGTGGGAATGAAATGTTTGAGGAGAACCAGAGAGGGAGGAGTTAACTGACCAGGGGCTGGGGCTGGGGAGATGACATGATGACATTTAAGCTAGGCTTTGAGAGAGGACAGAAAGGAAGAGGGGACACAGGAGAGGCCACTTCAGGGAAGGGCCAGGAGTCGGGGTGGCAAGGGCGCAGGGAAATAGCAGGATGTGGCTGAAGAGGAGGCTAGAGGGGAGGTTTGAGAGCAGGTTGTGGAAGGCCCTGAATGCTGTGCTAAGAAATGTGGGCTTGATTCTGAAGACAGAGGAAAGCTATTGAAAGCTTTGGAGGAGGGAGGGGGTGATGTGATCGAACTGGTCCTTTAGAAGATGAATTGATTGTAGAATCAAGAGATTGGAGGCAGAGGGACTAGTTAAGAGGCTAGTGTAATATTCTGGTCGAGAAATGATGAGGGTCTGCATCAGGGCAGTGGCGAGAGGGGTAGAAGGAGAGGATGGAGATGGCATTATTAAGGCTTGACTCCTGATTGCATGTGGGTGGTGGGGGAGAGAAGGAGTTGAATGCTGAAATTTCCAGGCTAGGGGATAGTGGTGCTATTAACTAAGATAGGAAACACGCTGGGCGTGGGGGTGGGGAGCAGGTTTATGGTAACATAATGAGTTCGGTTTGAGACACATTGAGTTTGAGGGGCTCGGTGGACAGCCAATTAACAGCAAGTTGCTGGCAGCTGGAAATTCTGGTCTGGGTCTAAGGAGAGAGGTCAGGGCTAGAGATACAGATTTGGGAGTCATCAGCGCACGAAGGGGTGAGTTGAAACTGAGAGCTCTTGAGCTAAGCGAAAAGGAGGGGCAGGACACACACACACACACACACACACACACACACACACAAGGGGAGGGGGTTTAGGGCAGAGGGAGGGGGGCGGAGGGGTTGGGGAGAGCCAGTGAGAGCCAGACTTGAGCTAGAGAGACAGGAAGAGGAGAGACAGAGGAAGACAGAAGGACAAGAGAGGGAGACTGAAGGCTGAGGCCCGAGGACTAAGAGTAGAGGGGGGGGGCAGCGGGGAGGGAGGAGAGAGTGGAGCCTGAGGGGAAATAAGAAAAGTGAGATAAAGGAGGGAAAGGACAGGGGCAGGAGGGTGGGAAAGGGGAGAACGTTGGAGGAGAGGGGACCGTGGCAGGGGAGGAGAGAGAAGGAGAAGAGAAGCAGAGGAGAGGGGAAGAGAGAGAGAGCTGGGAGAATAATAGGGGGAAGGGGAATGATGAGGAGGAATAGAGAGAAATGGGAGAGAGAGATTGAGAGAGGAGGGGGAAGGGAAAGAGAGAGATGAGTGGGGTAGGAAGAGAAAGAAGGAGGGAAGGGGAAGGGGGGATAGGAGAGGGTGGCAGAGGTGAGGAGAGATGGAGGGCCAGGTTTCTGGGGTGGCAGGAGAGAAGGGCCCCAGATAGGCCAGCAGGCACTGGGTCTGCAAAGCCAGGAAAGGGGCAAGTACAAAGGAAGGGGCGAAGGCAACGGTATCCTATGCGACAGGGACAGGAGTAGGATGAGGACTGAGGAGAGAATGGGGGATGTGGCCCTGCTCTCCTCTCACTGACTCTCTCCCTTGTCTGCTCCCTCTGTGCCAGCCACACTGGCCTCCTGGCTCTTTTCTGATCTTAGCAGGCACCTCGTGCCTTAAGGACCTTTGCAAGGTTGTTCCTTCTGCCTGGAATGCTCTTCCCCAGATATCCACATGGCTCACCTCTTTGCTTCCTTCAGGATGTTTAAATGTCTCCTTCTCAGCAAAGCCTACTCTGATCACCCACTTACACATTGTAGCCCATTCCACTCCCCGCCCCCCACCATCGCCCTTGCCCCTTAGCCTGTGTTATACCACCTTCTAACATACTGTAACACAGACTCATTTAACGTGTTTATTGTCCATCTCATCCCACTAGAATATAAACTCCATGAAGGCAGAGATTTCTGGTCTTTTTTTGTTAATTGTTGAATCCCCAGTACCTAGGACAGTGCCAGCACATAGTAGGTGCTCAATACATATTTGTTGAATGAGTAAGTGATGTTGTGTTGCATATGGATGATCTCTGAAAATTGTATAAAGGATAAATGAAACAAATTCCTGAGGTGACTGTATTTTACTGTGGTTTACTTCTTTGGAAAGTGGAGAACAGCATAAAATTCTGATCACTGTAGGGTTTTGTTCAGTTGAGCTTTGATGAATAAGGCTTTTAGCTAATGAGTGAATTTGAGTTTGAGGGTCTCAAGACAAGCTCATTGGATAAACCTCTTTCTCTTGATGCCTCATTTTCTCTGGAAGGTGAATTGGCTGTGCAGTGGTTGTCAACAGCGAGAACCCGACATTGGCTGGTGAAGGGGGCGGTAGGTCATGGGGATGACAGACCGATAGGAAGGGACAAGGGCAGACATGTGCGGTTCTTGCTGGAGCATTGTTTTCTGTTTGTGGTCAGAGCGCAAGGAGTATGGCATCTGATCTGAAGGGCAATTTAAACCAGGTTAGGTATATGCATTATATCTGTATAACTCCTAACTTGAAATTAGAATGAGTATTTTTGAAGGGCTTATAAAGAAAGCATGTGCTTCCTCTGGAGAGCTTAAATTGGTTATGTCACTCAAATACTTCAGTACTCATGGATTGGAGAGTTGACAAGAAAAAGATTCCCCAGTAGTCTTTCGATGCCCTGTTCATATATGGGAATGACCCCCTAATTGTAGTTGGTTAGACTAAATGTGTGTAGAACAATATACTGGCATCTCACTTGTCTGAAATAGATTGAATTTCCTCGAACACTCATGCATATCTCTCTTTCAGATAATTTAAAAATCACTCTAGGTGATTAACAGCATCCTCGTCTCCATCCTGAAACCTATGGATTCCTGGAAAGCTGGTGCTCCCTCATCCCCATTTGGACCTTAATTTTCCATAGCAGGCTGGCTTGTGAGAGAGACTGCTTTAACATTTTGGTGCTCTAATTACCTTTATTTATTTAAATGTTTCCGCATAAAAGGTGGTTAAAGCAGCTGTCCATGTTACAAGTTTTGATTTTTGGGAGTTCTTTTTCCCCAGGGGGAGTGGCCACAGCAGGTCCTAGCTGGTGGTGAGTGGCTGTCATGATCTCTACAGCACCGCTCTACAGCGGCGTGCACAACTGGACCAGTTCTGACCGGATTCGCATGTGTGGCATCAACGAGGAGAGGTGAGGAGGCTGGGAAGGTGGCCGTCGCCGGCTTCCAGTGAGCGGTGCCTGCTCCCTGGCGAGGTAGCTGCAGCAGCGCCTGAGGGGGGACCTTGGGGAGGGGGCTGCTGGTTGTTTCTAATTTTCCTGAGATGGGCTGGGGCTGGGGCTGTGTGAGTGGCCTGCTCTGCCATGCCGTCCCTGTTCAGATGAAAGTGAGGAGGCCAACAGATGACCTTTTGCCAACTAGTATTTGTCTACTCATTAAGAACTGTCAGACTGTGGATTAAAGGGAAGCTCAGGCAATTGCAAGTTTTATTTGCTGCATCCATGTTCTGTGCTCAAGGATACGTGTAAGATATTTTTGGTCCTCGATCTAAGCCTGGAAGAAAGGCGATTTTGTCATTCAGCTTTATACTGGAAACTGTTAGTGGGTATTCTGGTGATCAGCACTTTCCTGCCTCACGAGCTAATGATGATTCGCAGTGAGATCCTTATGAAGTATCAAAGGAGGATCAAACTGCTTAACGTAGTTTTTGTATGAAATTGAGAGTTGGTGATGCTTGCCTGATCTGCGTGTGTTTTCAGTTTTCTGTTCACCAAAATACTGGGTTGACCAGGCTGTTCCATTTCCTGATCATGCCCCGTATGAAGAGCACTCAAAATGGCCTTCAGATTCTACATTTGATTTTCATAACCCTTGGCCAAAGAGCTGTGTGTGATGGTTGCAATGCCTCTCCCATTTTTAGAGAAGGTATGGCTCCCCCATGCTTGCTGGTTTCAATATATCGACTGTTGAAATCCGAATACATCAAATCAGTCACCTAGAACACAGAACGGTATGGCTTTCCCTGGGATTCAAGATCTGGCATTTCCTTGGGGAAATCTTGGAAGTGTGTGCATGGGTGTGTGTGCATGTGGGGGAGTGTTGGTAATATTGAAGGGAAAAGGAATGGACGTCTTTGTGTGTATCTATTTTCTTCTTCTGTTCTTAACTGGAGAAGTATGTACTTGTGTGAGGTTCAGGTTAGGAGAATAGACCTTTTTATTATTTTTTTAAAGCCATTAGCTCCTGATGGTTTAATGCTGTCTATACTAAGGAACAAGTTAGAGATGGACTTAAAAGGAATTTAATTTTAGAATATAAAAATCAAGATCAAGGAAAATAAGACAAAATTCTTCTCAGATCTGCACGAGAAAGGTATTTTCCTTTGCATATGAGGTATGTCCTTAGATAATAACTAAGAGATGATCTGGGGAAGGCAGAGCGCTGGTATTGACTTGCGTGAGTATTCATTGGCAACTAGTTATAAGTAGTTGAGGCTTTGATGTAGAGATCTGGACTAGAGCCTTCAAAAAATCAATGAACAAGTTACCTTAGTTTACTGTCTATTCTAAATCCCCTCTGAAAAAGGACCAGGAAGTGGGCCCGAACCTGATTTTCCCTCCTTATGGACTTTTCTTGGGATGTTAGACTACCAAATATGCCAAGTGGTTAAGATGACCTTTTTTAAGTGTTGTCACTTCTGATCTCATCTACCCATTGCTGTCACCTTCCCACTACAGCCCAGGCCATGCTATAGCTGATTTCCAAAATGTGATCTCACCTTATTTAAAAACCATCTTCCTTAGCCCTTGACCACCTGTAGAACTTCGACATTTCGGGTGTAAAGCTGCATCTGGGGGTTAACTCTTGAAGTTATGTTTGAGAAGCCTGCCCAGTGCCATCAGATGTAGCTGAGGACTGTAGAAACTGGGGACAGGGGCTCTATGCTGGCCTCAGGTGGCCGACTCTAGACAAGCCTCCAGCTAAATCCCTCTGTTTGCTTGCTTGCTGCTTCCTTTCTTGTACCCATTCATGCCATCATTCACCAAACATTTATTAAACTCAATCAGAGCAAACCAGTAGTCATGGGATATTGGTGGTAAGTGCTGTCGAGTGGCATGTACAGGTCCCGTGGGAGTCTACAGGCCAGAATGAAAAACTTCCTGGGGGAATAAGGGAAGGCTTCCCAGAGGCAGTGACCTTTGTGCCGGGGCTTGGGGGATGAGTAGGAGTTTCAGGTGAGGGCTGGTATTTCTCACATGGTGTGTGTGCGGGAGACCTTGGCTGGAATGAAGGCAGTCTTGGGGTGCTATGGGAAGTCTGCCGGGGCTGGGATCTAAGCGAGATGTGTGCCATGTAGTTAGGGCCCAACAGGAACTGAAAAAGGTCTGGTTTGACAGTGGTGCTAGCCCTTAATAATTAGGGAAACAGCCCTGAAAGGTTATGGCTGTTTCTGGTTTAGGTTCAGCAAAGCCTTGAGTATAATGGCCCAGGGTCATCTCTGTTGGGGAGAAAAGGTGGGATTGATTTTCAGGCCTGACTGAAGCCTGCTTTGACCCCTGCTCCCTTCTCCCCGCCACCCACACCCTCCTAATCTTGCCCATTTGACCCTCCTCTCCCCATGCACCCCTGCCCTGCAAGCTGTCTTTGTCCCAGGTTCTTCTCTCAATGGAGCAATTTAACGTTTGCTTGGCTTTACACACCTCTCTCCTCAGAGGGTTTGAAACGTGGCCGCAGGACATTTTCCCAGAGCCTTGGGGGCTGGCACTCAGGTGTGGGTATGGCTGGAGTAGCCAGGACTGCTGTTGGCCGCTGCCACCTCCAGAGTCTCTGGGCCGGTGGCTCTGCCGTTCTCTGGTGGCTGCCTTCGAAGGCAGGGTTTCTACTTTCAAGGTGACTTTATGCAGGGTGGGAGCCGAGCAAGGAGGACCAAATATGCAGCTGAACTCCCCCTGTGTATGGTGAGGACGGGGGAAATGGAAATAGTGTCTCCCCTCTGCGGTCCCTCATGTGGGGTTGGTGAAGGGGGGGTTCCCTGCCGCTCCTTTTTCCTCGTCACCATCCTCCCCACAAAACCATCCCTGGCCTGGCCTAAGGCTGGGTATTGGTCTTGCTTTTCTGGGCTCTCAGGGGTTGATGTCGAAGTATGTTTTCCCTTTCCCTCAGGCTCCCCTTCCTCCCCTTCCTTGAGACCCCCACTGCATCTCCAGCCCGCCTCTCTCCTTACGATCATTTCTGTTTGTCACCAGCAGTCATTGCCAGCAGTGGAACCCTCCCACTTCTGCCAGCCTAGATGCCTTTTAAAGGGAACAAGCCTTTCCCCCCGGTTAGTCCCTTCTGGAGCCCTGAAAAGATGGGGAGAGGCCCGCGGTGATCCCCTTGCCTTTTTTGCTTCTCTTGCCCCAGGTACAATTTTGGGGTCCGTCAATGGTGCCCTGTTCCAGTGGGAGGGAAGGAGTTAGTTCTTGTGGGGGTTGGTTGTGGGCGCCCTGACTGCCCTTTGGTTGGGATGGCTGGTGAGGCAGGTGCTGGCTTCTTCCCTGGCTGTTGCAGAGCTCAGGGCGAGGCTCTGAAGAAGGGGGGCAAACCCCAAGGCAGTCTAGCTCCCCAGAGGTGCACAGAGCATTCCTGTGCTTTGCACCCTAGGAACCACATCTCAGGGCTTCTTCTGGAGCTTTATTCTTGCACCTCAGCTTTCCACTTGGCCACTCACACCATGGCTCCTGCCCCACTGGTGTCTTCCCTAGGGCAGCAGTGGCACGTTCTTGCTATAACTCAAAATACCAAACTTCCAGTGGGTGTTTGTTTTCTCTTCAACTTCACCCTCCCAGTCTGACCTTTTTTTTTTTTTTTTTTTGGTCAGGATATACCATTTCCTAAGATTCTTGCCCAAATTTTAGAGAAGACATTTTGAGGAGGTGAGGGTACAGTTGAGTTTTCCTCCTTTGGGAACCAACTCTCTGGCCTTGAGCATTTCCCTCTGCAATATACCAACTTGAATTCGGGGTCTGTAGCTTTGAAGGCTTCCTTCCCTTTGCCATGGGAGAAAATGCAGTGGTGCTGGGAGGCCAAGCGGAGAGTAGGGGAGCTGGCAGGGGATAGGATGCAAGCAAGAGCAGAAAGGTAGGAGGGAGGGTGCTGGCTTGAGCTCTCTGGTACCCTAGAAAAGGGGAAGAGATACCCTAGAGGGAAAGAAGTCGTGCCCTTGAAATGCCCCTTGATGCTCAGTGACCTGCCTCAAATCAGTATCATTATGTGCGCTAATAAACGTGTATCTGCTCTAGCCAAGCTCATCAGGTGACTAGGTGATGATTTGGATTTAGAACATGAACCACAATGGAGGTGGTTATTTGTTTTAGGAAAGGGTTACCCTTATGGTACCTGTAGCCAGCTTTCCTTGTAGACTTAAAATAAGATCATATTTACGAGGAAAGCAGTTTTCATGCTTTTGGGATCTTCTGTGAATTACCTCTCCCCTTCTGGCCATGCCCAGTACCTCCTGGACGGTCACCTTGATGGATAAGCTCTAGGGACAAGGCAAAGGTGCTGGGGTCCTCCACACTCCTGGTGAGAGCCCTAGAATACACAGCCCAAAGAGGGGAGTCTAGTCAGATCAGGCTCCTTTGCAGGAACTTGAAAAGCTGGGCACGGAGGCTCCGGTTTGCAGCCTGGACCTCCCCTACCCCTAGTTCCTTGTGATTTCCCCCAAGCCACCAAAGGAAGCGAGACAGGAGGGTTTTATGGGAACCCAGGCAGGCAGGGGGCGTTCTGGGGAAGGTGGTGGTGGCCTGAAGACTAGGCCTCATGTCCCTTTTCTGGTTGTGTCTCCCATGCTAGAAGAGCACCTCTTTCTGATGAGGAGTCCACGACAGGTGACTGCCAGCGCTTTGGATCTCAGGAGTTTTGTGTCAGCAGTTTTTCCAAGGTAAGGGGCCATGCAGAACCACATGCCACCTGCCAACGGGTAGAGCTGAACTGTTCAGGCAACGTGCCCAGCCTGCCATCCCAAGAAGGGGGCCAGGAAAGGACAGGGTGTTTCCCAGGAGTTGCTGTATGTGAGACAGAAATTGGCCAGCTTCTCTTTGCTTCTGCCTGGTTGGTCGAGTTGCAAAGAGGACCAGCAGTCACCTCTCCTGGGCCTCGGGACACTTGCACGATCTACAGAGAGCTCGCTAAGATGGGCACGCTGCTCTGTCGTTGCAGGTGGAGCTCACGGCAGTTGGAAGTGGCAGCAATGCCCGGGGGGCAGACCCAGATGGCAGTGCAACAGAAAAACTTGGGCACAAGTCAGAAGACAGGCCTGACGACGCCCAGCCGAAAATGGACTATGCTGGGAATGTGGCAGAGGCAGGGGGCCCCTTGGTGTCACTGAGCAGCCCGGGAGAGGGGCTCAAGCTTCCCACTTCCGACGGCCTGGAGGCCAGCAACGGCACGGCGGACTGCTCCTGGACGCCCCTCAGCACCCAAATGAGCAAACAGGTGGACTGCTCGCCAGCTGGGGCGAAGGCTTTGGACTCTCGGCAGGGTGTCGGGGAGAAGAATACTTTCATTTTGGCAACTCTAGGAACTGGCGTCCCCGTGGAGGGCACCCTGCCTCTGGTTACCACTAACTTCAGTCCGCTGCCAGCCCCCATCTGCCCCCCGGCTCCCAGTTCAGCCTCTGTCCCCCCATCTGTTCCAGATCCATTCCAGGTCCCCCTCTCCATCCCCGCCCCAGTGCCCCATTCCGGGCTCGTTCCCGTCCAGGTTGCCACTTCGGTTCCGGCCCCTTCCCCTCCCTTAGCACCAGTCCCGGCTCTGGCTCCGGCGCCACCATCAGTGCCCACACTCATCTCCGATTCGAGCCCTCTTTCGGTTTCGGCCTCAGTCTTGGTGCCCGTGCCAGCTTCTGCTCCCCCGTCGGGCCCCGTCCCCCTGTCGGCTCCGGCCCCTACCCCCATCTCAGTCCCAGTTTCAGCTCCTCCCTTGGCTCTGATCCAGGCTCCCGTGCCCCCTTCGGCTCCGACCCTGGTCCTCGCACCTGTCCCCACTCCAGTTCTGGCTCCGATGCCGGCGTCCACGCCTCCGGCAGCTCCCGCCCCTCCATCGGTGCCGATGCCCACCCCGACCCCGTCCTCTGGCCCACCTTCTACCCCCACCCTCATCCCTGCCTTTGCTCCCACGCCGGTGCCTGCACCCACCCCAGCCCCAATCTTCACTCCAGCCCCCACGCCCATGCCGGCTGCCACGCCCACTGCCATTCCCACCTCTGCACCCATCCCGGCGTCCTTTAGTTTGAGTCGAGTGTGTTTTCCTGCAGCTCAGGCACCAGCTATGCAAAAAGTCCCCCTGTCCTTTCAGCCAGGGACAGTGCTGACCCCGAGCCAGCCGCTGGTCTATATCCCGCCTCCAAGCTGTGGGCAGCCACTCAGCGTGGCCACACTGCCAACCACCCTGGGAGTCTCCTCCACCCTTACACTCCCTGTCCTGCCATCCTACCTGCAGGACAGGTGTCTCCCTGGGGTGCTGGCCTCCCCAGAGCTGCGGTCTTACCCATACGCATTTTCTGTGGCCCGGCCTCTGACTTCGGAGTCCAAGCTGGTGTCTCTGGAGGTGAACAGGCTCCCCTGCGCTTCCCCGTCCAGCAGCACCAGCACCCAGCCGGCACCCGATGGGGTCCCCGGGCCTTTGGCAGATACTTCCCTCTCCACTGCTTCTGCCAAGGTGCTTCCACCACCACAGCCTCTGCTGCCAGCCCCCAGCGTGAGCTCAGCCCCACCGCATCCTGCCAAGATGCCAGGTGGCAACGAGCAACAAACAGAAGGGACTTCCGTCACTTTCTCTCCCCTCAAGTCACCTCCACAGCTGGAGCGAGAGATGGCCTCTCCGTCCGAGTGCAGCGAGATGCCCCTGGACCTCTCCTCCAAGTCCAACCGGCAGAAGCTCCCGTTGCCGAACCAACGCAAGACGCCTCCCATGCCCGTGTTGACCCCCGTGCACACCAGCAGCAAGGCCCTCCTCTCCACGGTCCTGTCTAGGTCCCAGCGCACAACCCAGGCTGCCGGCAGCAATGTCACCTCATGCCTGGGCTCCACTTCCTCGCCCTTCGTCATCTTTCCTGAGATCGTGAGGAACGGGGACCCAAGCACCTGGGTGAAGAACTCCACTGCGCTGATCAGCACCATTCCCGGCACCTACGTGGGAGTGGCCAACCCAGTGCCTGCATCCCTCCTGCTGAACAAAGACCCCAACCTGGGCCTCAACCGAGACCCCCGCCATCTCCCCAAGCAGGAGCCCATCTCCATCATCGATCAAGGAGAGCCCAAGAGCACTGGTGCCCCCTGTGGCAAGAAGGGCAGCCAGGCTGGGACTGAGGGACAGCCAAGCACAGTCAAGCGTTACACCCCAGCCCGCATCGCCCCTGGGCTGCCGGGCTGCCAAACCAAGGAGCTCTCCCTCTGGAAGCCCACGGGGCCAGCAAATATTTACCCACGGTGTTCAGTCAACGGGAAACCCACCAGCACCCAGGTCCTGCCTGTTGGCTGGTCACCATACCACCAGGCGTCTCTGCTTTCCATCGGCATTTCTAGTGCCGGGCAGCTGACCCCCAGCCAGGGGGTGCCCATCAGGCCCACCAGCGTCGTTTCTGAGTTTTCTGGTGTGCCGTCCCTTGGCCCTGGTGAGGCTGTGCATGGACTTCCCGAGGGGCAGCCACGGCCCGGGGGCCCCTTTGCTCCAGAGCAGGACACGGGCACAAAGAACAAAACTTGCCGGATTGCTGCCAAGCCTTACGAGGAACAAGTGAACCCTGTCCTCCTGACGCTCAGCCCTCAGACAGGGACCCTGGCACTGTCTGTGCAGCCTAGCAGTGGGGACCTGAGAGTGAATCAGGGGCCTGAGGAATCAGAGAGCCACCTCTGCCCCGACAGCACTCCTAAGCTGGAAGGCCCCCAGGGGGCTTGCGGCCTGAAGCTGGCAGGAGACACGAAGCCTAAGAACCAAGTGCTGGCCACCTATATGTCCCATGAGCTGGTCCTGGCCACCCCCCAGAACCTGCACAAGATGCCCGAGCTGCCTTTGCTACCTCATGACAGCCACCCCAAGGAACTCATCTTGGACGTGGTACCGAGCGGCAAGAGGGCCTCCAGCACAGACCTTTCACAGCTCGGAAGCCAGGTGGACCTGGGGCGGGTGAAAATGGAGAAGGTGGATGGTGATGTGGTCTTCAATTTAGCCACCTGCTTCCGGGCCGATGGCCTCCCAGCAGCTACCCAGAGGGGCCAAGCTGAAGTGCGGAGTAAGGCCGGGCAGGCTCGAGTGAAACAGGAAAGTGTAGGTGTCTTTCCTTGCAAGAACAAGTGGCAGCCAGACTCGGTGGTGACCGATGGGGTGACCGAATCTCTGCCGCCCAAGAAAATGAAGTGTGGCAAAGAGAAGGATGGTGAGGAGCAGCAGCCACAAGCCAAGGTTATGGTCCGGAGTTCCCATGGACCCAAGGTGAGTGCTGGGCTGAGGTTGAGGGCCGGGCCGAGACACCAGGGGTCTGCTTTGTCCTGCAGACGTCAACCTCGTGCAGCGTTCTTTAATTTTATTTATTTATTTATCTATCTATCTATTTATTTATTTAGTTATGGCTCCATTGGGTCTTCGTTGCTGTGCGTGGGCTTTCTCTAGTTGCAGCAAGCGGGGGCTACTCTTCGTCGCAGTGCGCAGGCTTCTCATTGCGGGGGCTTCTCTTGTTGTGAAGCACAGGCTCTAGGTGCGTGGGCTTCAGTAGTTGTGGCACGTGGGCTTCAGTAGTTGTGGCTCGCGAGCTCTAGAGCGCAGGCTCAGTAGTTGTGGCGCACGGGCTTAGTTGCTCCGCGGCATGTGGGATCTTCCCGGACCAGGGCTCGAACCCGTGTGCCCTGCATTGGCAGGCAGATTCTTAACCACTGTGCCATCAGGGAAGCCCTCGTGCAGTGTTCTTGAGTAGCTCTGTGAACTGAGCTGATTGGAAGGCTTGTGTAAAGTGAATCATGACCCTTACCAAGTAACATTCTCCATATATGGTGTTTTAGCGTGGGGAGGGGTGGGCTTCTATTTTGTAGATGTGGGAAATGATTCGGTCCCTGAGGCTAGGAAAGCCATTGTCCCAGATGAGGTTGGAAAGTGGAAGAATACCGTACGATACGGGGAGGGAAATCAATTAATAACAGGCCCTTCCTTGCATGGCCATTCTTCCTTTTCCTTTTCTAAGATGACTGCTGGCCTTGAGAGCTTAGGGTCCAGGGAGGCAAGGGGCCTTTGACAAGGTTGTTCTCTGCACCACCGGGGTAAGCCTGCTCAGGATTTGCTTGGAGTTTTGTGGGGCTTGAGCCAATTCAGCTTCTGGGCAAATCCACCAGTTTCCTATCCCCCTAATGCTTGGGGTGGCAGCTGTGGGTTTCAGCCCATTGGGAATTTGGTGTCCAAGGCAGATGGGCATCTGGGTCTGGGTTCTTAATAGGCTAAGGATGATGGCAGGGTTCTAGGCCAAAAGGCGGGCTAAGAGGACTTGGCCTGAATCCAGTGTTCCTCCAAAGAGGATCTGAAGGCCACTAGTGATCAAGGAGATTCTTGAAGCAGTTGAGGATAGGGCTTATTCAAAATATGGAGCAATTTGAGGTTATGTTAACAAGCCTTCAAATTGGATGTTGAATAGATCTCTAGCCAGAGCACTGTGAATTTGTTTGTGGCAGAAGCTCGTAGTCTTTTTTGGACCATAGAGCACTTTGGGGAGCTGATGAGAGCTGTGAACCCTGCTCCCTGAAACATGGCCTCAGAATTTTGCCCATAATTTCAAGGGGCTCATGGACCCAACCCGCTCCCCAAAGCCCACCCATGGACTCCAGGTTAAGAACCCTGGGAGTAGAGTTTGGGTGGGTTTTTCTCAGTGACCCCATGACCACCTCAGTATGGCAGAGACATGCCAAGTAGGAACATAGGTCATTACACAGTAGAGCATATGTCTAGCATTTGCTCAGGTAACTGCAATCTGCTCTTGGTGGTAATAATAATAGCTCATGTCGTTAGAGTTGTTACCGTTTGTTGAATTCCTACTATATACCAAGTGCTTTCTACATATGTTATCTAACTTAATCCTTCAAATAACCCTATGAGGTGAACACTACACCCAATTCACAGATAAGAAAATGAGTAAGTTGTTACCCAAAGTTACACAGCTACTAAATGACAGAAGTGGAACTCAAGCTCCAGTCTCATTGGTTCTGAAGTTCACATTCTAAAACAACTATACCCCAATTTAAAAAAATTAAAAGAAAAAAAGAAAGATAAAGTTCATGTTCATCTTGAGCTATGCCACACTGTCTTCCACTCTGCTTATGTATAGCTGTTTCACTGACCATTTAGCAAGTGTTTGTTGAGCGTCTACTATGTGCCAGGCCTTGCCAGGCAGTGGGAATACATCTTCAGGAGGGCAGTACAGCATTTTGGTGAGGAGTATGCTCTCTGGAGCCAGGCACAGCGCCTGAGTGTGAGTCCTGGTTCTGCTTCTTCCTAGCTGTGTGATATCAGTCAAGTTACTTCATCTCTCTCGCCCTCAGTTTCCTCATCTATACAATGAGACAGTGATAGTACCTACTCATAGGGCTGTGTAAAGATTAAATGAAATGATGATGTGAAATGTCCAGAATGGGCAAATTGATAGAGACAGAAAGTAGATTAGTAGTTGCCTAAGGCTGGCGGGGATGAGGAATTGGAGAGTGACGGCTTAATGGGTACAGGGTTTCTATTTGGGGTGATGAAAAAGTTCTAGAACTAGATAGTGATGATCCTTGCACATTTCCGTGGTTGTATTAAAAACAGTTGAATAATAAACATAAATCAGTGTATGATATATCTCAGTAAATTATATGTCAACAAAGCTATTGTTAAAAAAAGATAAAATGAAGTGATATGTGTAAATGCTTAGAACAGTGCCTGCCACATAGTAAGTGCTCAGAAAGTGTTAGTGGCTGCTGTTGATATCATTAGTATTACAAATAGGATAGACCCTCATGGAGCTTATGTCTTGCAGGTGACTCGCTGACAGGCAGGCACTGCCCCTTCCTATATTAGATGAACAGTTCACTGGGCCCACTGACAGATGCAGAGGGCAGAGAATAAAGTCACAGCATCAGGAGCCTTGAAGCAGCCCTTGGCAACTGCCTGTAATGATTTAGTAAATGTCCGTTTTTCCGGAAAGCAAATAACTTAGATCTTTCTTTTCTTATGTTCCATTTTCCTGAGAAAGAAACCATTGATAAGCAAAACTAAGATCAGGGGTCGATTCAAAGCAGCCCCTTTCAGGGTATGGCCAAGAATCAGAATACTCTCTGTAGTGTATACAGCAGTAGGAATATAATGTTATGTACATGAAACTTATATAATGTTATAAACCAATGTTACCTCAATAAAAAAATTAAATAAAAAATTTTTTTAAAAAAGAATCAGTCTCCTGTCTCCTACACCACCTGCCCCAAGGCTGCACGGAATCCTGAAGGACCTTCTGAATCATCAGCAAAGAAAGTTCTGCTTCATCTGGTGCTGGTTGTCTTCTCATCTTTTGGAAAATTCTTTGGAAAACCCTTCAAAACTCTGTTAACCAGAACATTCATCTTACATGGTCTGTTCATCATCGCAACTTTTTGCCTAAGTTGGAGTGTGCGATATATTTTTACTCTGAGTGTTGCCCTTGCAGAACATACAGACACAGATCCCTTCTAGATGTTCTGTTTTCCTTGTTTTTGTCTCTCTTAGGAAGTAAAAGTTAATGATCTGTACTTGAAAGAGCCAGCTAAAAATGATATTCAGAAATAAATACGACATGTTCAAATTGACATGCACTGAACTTTATTCCGCCTGACTTGAGGTAGTTGTTCTGTGGCCATACCTGAAGGTCACACTTCAAGCAGCAGTTGCCCATATTCCTCTTTCCTTCCCATTTCTTTCTTTCTCCTAACACTTTGGTTTGTAGGAACTGGCAGCAAGTAAAGGGAGAAACTGAATTTTCAACTCAGCCCTCTGCTGAATAAGAAGCAGGAGGAGTTCGTGGGATAGCAGGAGTCCCTGGAATTTGATGGGGAATGGTGACTCTATGGAGACATGTTCCCCCCACCCCCCTGCCGGAAAAATGTTCCATCAGTACGACATCTGCCATCCCCTTAGCTGGAGCTGGACCATGATAACTTTTTAGAATGTGGCGTGCGGGTCTGCTTAGGGGGAAAACAACTCTTCCTTTCTTCCTAGGGCCCGCTGTCATTGTTAAAATGTTTTGCTTACTCTGCACTCCCTGGATCCTACAATACTAGAAATCCCTACCTTGCCCTATTTCTTGTTGGGTGGCATGGAGAGATCTCAAAGCTTGTGAGAATCTGTGACTGCTAGGCTCAGAGTGTCCTTGCAATGTGTAAGCACAACCATTGTGCCTACCCCATGCGCCGGGCAGTAGGTATGAGTGCGGATGACCAAAACCAGTGGAGGACACAAGTAAGGAAGAAGAGGAGTGAGAGCTGAGGTGAAGAGGCCCGGGCTGGGTGCCAGGAGCCCTGGGTCTTAGTCCTAGCTCAGCCGTTTTCTCACTGCAGGCACAGAGCAGCTAACTTGCAGGTTTGCCTAGTCCCTGACGGCCCCTGAGCAAGTGGACGCCTTGGGCTGTGTTGCCCTGGACAAGTCATTTAACCTCTTATCTTGGAGGCTCAGTTTCCTCGTCTGTTCAAGGGTGTGATACTAGCTTTTTCTCTCTGGGTTGTTGGGAAGAACAAATCGAATATTAGAGAGACTCTTTGGAAAAGGTGAAAGGGCCTCAGAATGTAAAGGGTCGTTATTGAAAATGCCTGGGCCTTTTCGGTGTCTTTCCTAAGTACGGGGAGATTGGAATTGCTGCCGTGCTAGACTTTTCTTCTTGCCTTAGTTGAATCTTTTTTCTGGTATTAATCTACACGTGAAAATAGATAATTTTTCTTGAGTTGGCCCATATGGGAATTAGTTTCAGTTGTTGGTGTCAATACTATTCACAGTGAAGTTATTTGAACAATGTAGTCATCCAACTTGCAGAAGAGGCATTTTTGTTTTCTGTCCATCTCTCTATTGCTGTTCGGATATAGAGAGTATGGGGCCTGACTTTGCACCTTTTCAAATGACTTTGGGTGTTTATTCGGCTTGTGAATGCAGACTCTGTGGACGTGTTTCAAATGATGGGGTATGGATGTCTATGGGGATTAGCTAGGGCACTGGATTCAGTCCAAAAAGCCTCTGTAGCCCACTGTGGAAGGCAGCGGGCGGCCCCTTTCCCCAGCCTCCACCTGGGCAGCTCGTGTCCGTGTGTCAGTATCAGGGCACAGGGCTCAACATTAAGAGGGCTTTCTTAAGAAGTGAAACTGACCTCAGGCCTGACTCTCTCCACCTCTCCACAGTGCCGGAAGCCACCTAGTGACCCCCAGGAACCCACCAAGAAAAGCCCCAGGGGGGCTTCAGATTCAGGAAAAGAGCACAATGGAGTCAGGGTAAAGCACAAGCACCGGAAGCCAACAAAGCCAGAGTCCCAGTCTCCAGGAAAACGAGCCGATGGCCACGAGGAAGGTAGGCCCCGTGGGTCCTGGCCCTCTTGATGGGCTGCAGAGGGATCCCTATGGCGGGTGGGGGGGGGAGGGGCTCTGAAACTGACCAGGAAAGTGAGACTTCCTCACTGTGGGAGAAAGATATAATTTGAAAAAAGTATTTATTTATTTATTTGTTTGTTTGGCTGTGCCGGGTCTTAGTTGCGGCACACGGGATCTTCGTTGCAGCATGCGGGATCTAGTTCCCTGACCAGGGATTGAACCCGGGCCCCCTGCATTGGGAGCACAGAGTCTTAGCCACTGCACCAGCAGGGAAGTCCCAGGAGGAGGATATAATTGACACCTCTGAAATCTAAGCGGAGGGAGAAGGGAGCCGGGAGTGGGGGCTTACGCTGCTCACCCTGGTTGCTAGAATAAGGCACACTCTGAAGTGGTGCTTTTCAGACAGACAAGAGTCAGTCCTACAGCAGAGTAGCCAACCTGTTACCCTGCAGTGGGTCTAGGCTCAGAGAAGAAATGGGTTTAATGAGGATTAAGACCAAATGGGGGTTATTTACACTGTTTTCTCTACCTTTGGTATATTTGGAAGCTCCCATTATAAAAGTTAAAAATTAATAGCTAGCTAGCTAGAAGGGTTAGAGGAATCCTAAACCCTTATTATTTAGGGACACACAGGATGTTTGGGTTGGGGAGGTGTGTATGTAACCCGTATGCTCTGCCACTAATAGTGCCTTGGCGCCCTCAGCAGAGAGAAGCCCGCGTATTCCTGCCCATAGTAGCCAGTGTTCATAGCCTTGCCTGTCTGAAGTGACCTGCCTCTTTCTAGTCTGTTCTTACATAGCAGTTTTCCGCTGTCCGCCGCTCCCTGCTCCCATCCTCCTGCCTTGCTCCATCCTCTACGGTTCATGGAGGTTGCCCTTCTCTGGGACCTGCTCCAGCTCAGTTATAACGCTGTGGAGGCGCAGCAGCCTCACAGTCGTCCAGGCAACCGGGCCTTCCACTTTGTGGCGTGCCGGCGAATCGATGCCGTGCACTGCCTTTTTCGGTGTCAGCAAAAATGACCCAACTCCCAGTTTTCAAAAACCACCGGGAAAAGCTCCTTCTCTAAAAGAGATACGTAGGTGATAGCAGCATAAGGGGAATTAATAAATGTAATGCAGGGAGAACACAAACCCTCCCTTGAGTTTTCCATTTGAGCCTCTTGGGTTGGGAGGGTGGGGGAGGCTTTCCTGTCCTGAGACTCTGATTGTGATATTCCTGCCTTCTGCCCTGAAACCACACACCACTCCAGGTTCCTTGGAGAAGAAGGCAAAGAGCAGTTTCCGTGACTTCATCCCCGTGGTCCTGAGCACCCGGACGCGCAGTCAGTCTGGTGAGTGACCCTGAGGCTGAGGCCCATCTTGGCACTTCTCTGCAGAGAGGTAGAAGTCTGGTCGAGCGATTTTGCCATTGGCCCAGGTGGAGAGTTGGAAATTTGATTCACCGTGCCAAGATGCCCAGCTCCTTGAAGAGACGAGAGAGCCCAGGGTAGGAGCTGGGTCGTTGCCCACGATTTTAGGATGATTTACTTAGCTTTTCATAACAGAGATTTGACATCTCTTGTTGGCAGCCAGTGGTGGAAAGAGGAAAGGCCTGTGCCACTCAGGAAAACTGGTTCTACTCCAGGCTTTGGCATCTCGTGATTTTTGGGGCCAGTCTCTGGCACAGACATTTAACCTTTGGGCCTCTGTCCTCTTGCCCTGTGTGCCAGGCATCATCCAAATTGGAAATGGTCACTGAGTCGTCAGGGCCAGCAGAATCACCTCTGGTCCCCTGCACTTGTATTGGTCAACCCCCAGTGTCCAGAAAAAGATAGCCCTTTATAGCTACTACTGTTGTCTGCTAGCCTCCAAGTTGGTATTTAGTGCTAGAAATGGTTGCCCCAGTTCACCCAGATTTCCATGCAAAGTGGATGGAATGGGGAAGCAGGGCACAGTGTAAACTCAGTTATCTGACATTCTATTAATGGGCACCTCAGCACATGGAGAGCGCGGTGGTAATTGGGGCTCGTAATGACAGCCTGGAGGCCTCGAAAAATCCTGAAGTGTCCTCTGAATCATCAAAGAACGATTACATTACGGCCGTTCCCATTTTAGTGTTAAACACATTGTAGTGTATTTGATTCTTTGGAAATTGGTGATCCCTGTGTGATCTCTATGGTGATTCGTGTTAACCAGAATATTAGATTAACTAGAACACTTCATTCCCTGCCTAGTCTGTATAATGGAAAGTTTGCTGGATATTTGCTGTCTTTAAGCGGTCTGACTGACTTGAAGCTTTGGTCAAGAGCCACTGCCACTCTGTTGGCCTCGAACCTTTTCTTTGTTTTTTTGGCTGCACCGCGCGGCTTGTGGAATCTTAGTTCCCCAACCAGGGGTTGAACCTGGGCCCTTGGCGGTGAAAGCACGGAGTCCTAACCGCTGGACCACTAGGGAATTCCCTCGAACCATTTCTTTCTTCTGCTGACCTCACTTGGGTTTGGGGATTGTCGAGTTAATAGCCGGGCCTCGAGAGAAAGATGGTGGTATCTCAGAGCTGCTTCTGAGAAAGATGTCAGATCTCCTGGATCACTAAACCGGGCCAATTTAGGACTGTGCTTGTTGTTAGCAGAATTGAAGGCAGGCGTGGGGAGGAAAATGGCCTCTTGGCCGGGTGGCAGAGGAGGGTAGTAAAGGTCCCATCATCCTGGGCTGGTGGGGAGAGGAGGGGGAAGTGCCTGCCTAACGGTGAGGAACAGCTGCAGCGGGGCGGGGGGGGGGGGGGTGTGGAGCTGGGGAGAAAGCTCCACCCCTGGACTCTTGGCTGCTCAATAGGAGGTGGGGTCAAGGAAGGGAAGAGGGCCTGGCTGAGGAGCATTTGGGCGGGACTAACGCAGGCTATGTCACAGGAAAGGGGCTCCTTCTTGCTTCACTTTTCCTGAGACTCTTTGGTGACAACTCTGCTTGCCCAGGGTGGCTCTGTCAGCAAGATTGGGGGGGGTCACATAGTGAGCATGGGCGGGGGCGCCATGTCAGTCTGCCCTCCCTCACCCTCTACTAAACCCTGTGGCCCTTTCCTGCCCCTCAGACAAGTCTCGGCACCGTATAAGCACAAAGTAAGAGTTTGTGGAATGAATGAAAGTGGCAGGGCAGCGTGGATGAGGAAGGGTGTGAGGTTTGGATACTTGATAGCTGTGTAACATATTGGACTCTGTAAAGCGCTTAAGGGTGAATTATCTCATTTGAGCCTCAGAACAGTCCTGTGAAGTCAGTAAGGCAGAGAACAGTATTCTCATTTTATAGACGAGGAGACAGAAGTGAAGGAACTTTCTGAGAGCATACAGCCAATAACTGGCAGAGCCTGAACTCGAACCCACCTTCAAACTCCTAATCCAGGGCACTTGCTTCGACACCATACTCTTGGTCCTTTGAAGAGGTACCTGACCGTCCTCTGTACATCCCGTCCACAGGAAGCATCTGTAGCTCCTTTGCTGGTATGGCAGACAGTGACATGGGAAGCCAGGAAGTCTTCCCCACCGAGGAGGAAGAGGAGGTGACCCCCACCCCGGCCAAGCGTCGCAAGGTGAGAAAGACCCAACGGGACACCCAGTATCGCAGCCACCATGCCCAGGACAAGACCCTGCTGAGCCAGGGCCGCAGGCACCTGTGGCGAGCCCGAGAGATGCCCTGGAGGACAGAGGCTGCCCGGCAAATGTGGGACACCAACGAGGAGGAGGAGGAAGACGAGGAGGAGGGCCTGGTGAAGAGGAAGAAACGGAGACGGCAGAAGAGCCGAAAATATCAGACTGGGGAGTACCTGACTGAACAAGAAGAAGAGCAGCGGCGGAAAGGGAGAGCAGGTAAGGCCGGCCAGGGGCTGCTGCCCCAGGGAGCTGCTGTCCCCCGTCCCCAAACCACAGTGACTCTGGCTTCTGGGGACCCTCGGGCATCTTGGGTGTTCCCACCTCTGCCTCCTCTACGCCAGCCAAAGGCCTCTGCACCCAGAGAAACATGGTGCTATGAGCTCCAGCTGCCAGAGGGGGTCACTCAACTCCATTCCCGAGGTCTTGGCTTGGGGTTGAGATTGAATGACATTGGACTGACCTACAGGTGAGCTGAGGACATGCAGCCCCGAGCTCTCCAATTTTTTATAAAAGTCTGAACCTGTGGGCAAGGCCACAGTGACGTCCTTGGTGTGGGACAACTCAGTACCAGGGAGTTCTCTGGTTGGCTTGAGGGAGTTGGGTCTTTTGGGAGGTTGGGTTTTCTCTCCTAGAATCCTGGCTTCAAGAAGAAAGAGGGTATTGGCTGCCTTTCGTGGGATGCCTCCAGCCCCTAAACTAAAAAGAAGCACAATGGTTTCCTCAACCCAACAGAAGAACTTCAAGTAGAAGCGGGCACAACTTGGCTTTCTTGGTTAAAGCCACAAAGGTTATTAAGAGGCAGAGTGAAGCTTTCAGATGACATCATTTTTGTTGGACCTGCAGGCATCATTTTTGTTGGAAAATCAGGCAGCCCAAGGAGAGAACACCAGGCTTTGTTTGGCCACGTTAGACGCTATAATATGTAATCATGGAGGCACAGACTGTCACCAAGGCTAATATCAGTTTGTTCTGCTAAGTGCTCTTCGGGCCCATTCCTATAGTGGATTTCTAGATGAGCAAAAAGCACATCTCTGGGTTCAATGAGAACACCTCTGTCTCTCACTCTCTTTCTCTGACCTCTGCCCTTGAAACAACAATTGATTGGCTCCTATAATGTATTCATCCTGAGCTGCTGGTAAATATCTGCAGTCTCCATATTAGTGAAAACTGAATAACCACATCTGAGTGGGTAGTAGATTCTGGGTTTGCTATAATGCAAAGAAGGCTAAACCTCATTTCCAGCGCTGTTTAAGTAGAGATATATACAATACCTATTCCTACACTTGAGAGTGATCGAGCCAATTTTCATCAACCGTGTGAGAGAGTGGGGATGATTTTCCCAGTTTTCTGCCATAGCCATATGGATTGGTCAGGAATGAGTTGTCAAGCAGTTGGCCTCAGCCACTTGTGTTAGGATGAAGAGGAGCTTTTGTATCACCCAGTCTTCTCTAATGAGATCTGGTTTCCTAGAAGCTTGGAAGCTTCTTATGGAACTTACCGGCTTTTGGAACCAGAAGGACCTTCGAGATTACCTGGCCCAGTTTTCCACCCAATGCGGAGATCTCCACAGCACTCTTGACAGGTAGCCTCAACTTAACCACCTCCAGGAGCATGGGAACGCCATTCAGCAAGGCATCCTGCTTGTTGTGGAGGCAGCTCCAGCTGTTGGAAAGTAGATCATTCTCCCTTTGAGTTGAGTTTGTTGGCTTTGGCCTGTGGTCTGGTCACCTTCCTCTAGATCTGATGGTGACTCTTCATGAAGGAATTGCCTGGCAAACATCTCTTTTCTCCGAAAGCTCTGATCCCTGCTATTTGCTACCCTCTTTCAGGTTGACATCAGAGAGTCAGGCAGAGACCAAACTAGACAGGTCACTTTACTCCTGTCTGGGCCTCATGATCTTTCCTTTCGTCCTTGGCTTGGGTCTCTCTTTTCTTGATTTGCAGAAGGGGATAGGAAGAGCCATTGCCACTCATACACCTGCTACCTTCACTCTCTGTTCCTTTCTGTGCTACTGTGAGGCTGCTCCACTACAGTTGAATAAACTCCACAGCCTGCCCTGCCCTGAGTACATAGGGAAGGGGCTGCTGCTTTTTCTGTGGCATTGAACGCTGTAATATGGCTTCCCTGTGTTTCCTGAGGTCCTCACAAGGCATGGTTCTGTTCCTTCCTCTTTTGCCTCAGCCCAAACTTGTTGCATCAAAAGGCCTGGTTGAGAACGTGCTGGCTGGAAGTGCCATTAGAAGCCATCCAGCACAGCAGTTCTTAGACAGATGTGGGGACCCACTAGTGGGTTGGAGCTAGTTGGGAGGAAGGGGTGGTATGGCAGCTGGCCTTCTAAGAGCTGTGCATAACCTGCAGACAATTCCTCATGCTGTAATGATGGTTCCTACATCCGGATCTGCCCTTGGCGATTTCACACGTAAGAGCGCGTGCAAAGGTCAGGGGAGGCGAGTTGAGAACTCTTGGATCTTGCTCAACCCCCTCGTTTCACAACCTGGAGAAACTGAGGCTGCAGTCACTCACTTCACAGACATACTGATCTTTTGCCGTGTACTGGGCACGGTGGCCAGTCCTGTGGGGGAGATACAGAACACATGGGCATGGCCCTACCTAAAGAGCTTACGCTTAAATAATACGATAATGATACCTTATTCTTTATAACACTTTATAAAGGGGTGATGTGGGTTATATGCTCCCATTTTACAGACATGGAAACTGAGGCTCAGGGAGATTATGACCTGCCCTCAGCAGTCACACAGCTAGTGGCCAAGTCATGTAACACTAATGCTAAGAGATAAGGATAAACTCAATCTGTCCCCCTACCTCTGGAGTTTAGGACTGACCCTGTGGGATGAGGCTCTTGGTAATGGAGTTCCCAGCAGGCCTGTTTGAAACTGGAATGTGCTCTGTTCAGTGAGCTATGGCTAGAATTAGAGATGTTGCCCAGTGTGTCCCAGTGACTTGATTTCCAGCCACGGAGGGCAGCAGGTTTCTGTGATTGCCCACCAGTTAAGTCGGCCCATGGCAGCTTCTGGTTTCAGGGAGTTTCTGTGGCTTTGATCTTTGTGTGCTTGGAGAGAGACCAACAGGGCAGTCAGGCGGGTAGAGCTGAGGCTATGAAGGAAGCCTTCTACCATTTACTCCCCACCCCAGTATACTTCATATTATTTCACTTCAGCAGAGCTGCTAAATTTGTTTTCATATTAGAGTGGAAAAAAAGACAAAGTGGGGAAAAGCTGAAAAGAAAGTTCTCATTTGCTCTGGGCTATGGGGAAATCCTTTTAAAATTACCCTCATCTTGGGGACAGCCAGATGGGCCACCCCCTGCTAGCAGGGCTGGGAGTTGTCTCCTGCGTGTAGAAGAGGGACTTTGATGCGGAAGCACAGTGTCCATTCGAGAAGCATTTAGTGGAATAGTCAGCACCGTGCCAGATATGGGTAGCGAATAGTTACACAACTTTGTACTGAGGTTCTAATCCCCAAAGTCCTCTGATTCAGCTTAGAGGAAGGCGTTGCTTTTCTGTGTTCCATTTCCCTGACATCCATTCTTTCCTGTTTCTTGCCTTCAGATTTAAAGGCCCGTAAGCAGAAGACTTCCTCCCAAAGTTCGGAGCACCACCTCAGGAACAGGAACCTTCTCTTGCCCAACAAAGCCCAGGGGATTTCAGATTCACCAAATGGTTTCCTCCCAAATAACCTAGAGGAGCCAGCCTGCCTTGAAAATTCAGAAAAGCCATCAGGAAAACGAAAGTGCAAGACCAAGCACATGACGACGGTCTCAGAAGAGGCAAAGGTACATTACCAGCCAGGGGAGCTGTAGAGGAGGGGCATTGTGGCGGCCGGGGCCAGGCTAGGTTGGCACATTTTCCAGGCAGGCTCCTCAGTCAACAGTCTTCTGAGTGAGTGAGTACACGGGGTGGGGGGTGGGGGGGTGGAGATCAAATTAACCCATATTTATTAAAATATTTTAAACTAGTTCTAGAAGGGTTGGGGTGTGGATTTGAAGAATGGGAACTAAAGCTAGAGCTAACAAGAAGCATCTGCAAACTCTGGGGTTTGGCCCATGATGGGTTTTCCTTGACAATCCTTGAATCTCCTTTGAGTTAGGGAAGAGCTAAAGAATATGGCAGGATGTTACCCTGAATAGCTTGTTAACATCCAATCAAGAAGCTTTTGTATGGGCTTAACTCACTGGAAACCAATCAGGGAGCTTTCTGAGTCAATCAAGGTAGAAAACAACTTACAGAAGCAAGGATGTTGATGTCCAGGCCAAGGTTGCCTAAGGGTGGGGCTGAAGGAATTCTTCCACTTGGGCCGGTCATAGCTGTACTTCCCCAACCCCACTCCTCAGTTCCTTTGCTTCTCATGGAAGCAGAGGAGCAGGTAAGTGGGCACTCACCAATCAATAGCCAGGCAAGCGTTCTAGAACCCCTGTTCAAAATTGACTTCTCTTTTGGGTCTGATGTTCATGGCACTGGTGTTGAGTTCCGCATTGCACAATTCAAAAAAAATTACACCGTCCTTATCCTGGGTGAGCTGTACATTTGAGAGAAGTGAGGTTCAGGTTCAAATGTTTACCTGTAATACGTGTTTGTCTTGACAACCAAAAAAAAGGTCATATTGGGCTTGTTTTGGTGGTTGTGATCCTTACGGTTCTTTCCAGCTCCAGAGCAGGGATCCCTGTGTGGCACTGGCAAAAGGTAGGAGACCCAAGTGCTTGAGTCCCCCCTCCTTTCCCCTTCCTCGTTCTGGAATCTGGTTCCAGCTCAAACAAAGTACTCAAGCCTATTTCTTCTTCTTTAAAAATGGAGATGATACTTCATGTCCTTTCCATCTCAAGAGGGTGCTTGGGGGAAGAAAGGAGGCAACGGATGTGAAGGGCTTTGAGAACAGTAAAGTGCTCTCTCTGAGGCTGGTGTACATCCTTGAGTTTCAGGCCGAGGTAAGAATGAGGAGACAGAGGCTCGGAGAGGCAAGGTAGCAGTGCCAGTTCCCTGCGACCCCCAGAGGAGGCCTAGGCAGGAGAGGGGAAGTCTGGTCTGTGCCAGGTGCTCTGCTTGCGTGATCGCTCTTAATTCCCACAGTAGCTGTCCTCATTCTGTGGTGAGGAAACTGAGGCTTGGGGAGGTTAGTGGACTTGTTCGAGGTTACTCGGTGACCCGAGTGAGAGACTTGGGGTGTGAGGCCGGCCTGGCTGCCCTTGGCGCACGCCCCCCACTCTTTGCCTATGTCTCCACCCTGTGAATGGGTGGCTTCTGTCTATCTGGGAGACACTGGGGGAGGGGGCAGCTGGGCAGGGAGACACTGCAACCCTGAGCAGCTCTGGGGAAAGGTGGGCGTCCCCTTCCCCTGCTCTTCCCCACACACTCAGATGGCCCCGTCCCACACAAAGGTGGCCAGCCGCCTGACGTTCAGCAGCACACGCTGATGCTTCTGTCTGGTTATTCTGCCTGGCGGTGTGTCCACTGACATGTTCTCCCAGAGAGGTTTTCTCCCTTCACAGGGCCTCCCTTTCTCCCTCCCGCCTTTCTTTCTCTCCTAGTCACCACCACCTGCTCCAGTTGCCCCCATGGCACGGTGCTTTGTAGTGGGAAGCAAGGTGGTGGGAGGGCGGGGGACGCACGTGCAACACTAAAGCTGGGGCATCGGCCAAAGGCTTCTTCCCACAGGGGTTCCGAGCCAGGGAGGAAGGGGGGAGGGGGAGGTGGTCCCCATTTGCTCTTGCTCCTCCCTCAGGCAGCCTCCCTTGTCTCTGGCAGCTCTGGCCCCTAGAAAGAGAGTCACCCTTTGGCTCCCGGCTTGGCTTAGCAAAAACCTGGGTACTTTACCCAGCGTCCTCCAGTATCACCGTAATACACCTCTATCCTCCCGGCAATAAAGCAGCATTCTACACTCGTAGCCGGTGCCTTCCTGCTAGCTATCGTACCTCTCTGCCCTTTTGGGATGTGGACATGTAGCAGCTCTTGTCTTGGGATTTACCAGAGGAAACAAATGCCCTGGGACCTTGTCTTTTCCCTGCTGCCATTCCTTTCCTGGCTTCGTGTCTTTCTAGGCAACTCTTCTGGCTGCCCAGGGCTCTCCCTATAGCTGCCTTGGATCAAGTCAACAAATGCTTGTTGCAGTGATGTGCCCAACCCCGAGTTAAGTGTTGTAAGGAACAAAAGAGAAGATGACAATGTGAACCCTGACCCCGGGGAGCTTCAAACGTAGCAGGAGAGGCCAGACTTGTCCGTGAAACAACGGGAGGAAATTGACAGTCAGACATAAGGCATTGGATTATGTGATTCAGACTAGGTGTTCTGGGTGTTGCAGAGAAAGAGGGCAGTGGGGACCAGAGTGTTGTAGAATGTTGGAGAAGACACAGGATTTAAGTGAGACCTTGATGCTCTAAGGGACTTGGGTAAGTGGGATGTATTAGTTATCTATTGCAGTGCAACAAACTACCAAGAGTTAGCAGCTTAACCCAACAATAAACATGTATTATCTCGTACACTTTCTGGGGGTCGGGAATTCAGGAGCAGCTTCGCTGTGTCTGGCTTGGGGTCTCCCGTGCGTGAAGTTGCAGTCATGGTGTCAGCCAGGGCTCCATTCATCGGAAGGCTTGACTGGGGCTGGAGGATCTGCTTCTAGAGTGGCTCCCTCACATGGTGGCAAGTTGATGCTTGTTGTTGGCAGGAGGCCTCCTTTACTTGCCCTGTGGGCCTCTCTAAAGGGATGCTTGAGTGTCCTCATGACCTGGCAGCAGGCTTCCTCCAGAATGAGTGATCCAAAAGAGAGCAAAGCAGAAGCAACATTGTCTTTTAGGACCTAGCCTTGGAAGTCACACACCGTCATCTCTGCCTTCTCCTGTTGGCTACACAGATCAGTCCTCTCCAGTGCAGAAGGGGGCTACACAAGAGCATGAATATCAGGAGGTGGGGATCATCAGGGGCCATCTTAAAGTCTGATGAGGGCACATTCTTGTCCTCGGGCCCCCCAGTGATTCATAGCCTTCCACATGCAAGTCATACCCTCCTCTCCCAAGGCCCCCCCAAAGTCTTGTCCACTTACGGTATCAACTCCAGGTTTCGAATCTCATCATCTAACTTAGGTCCAGGTGCAGATGAGGCGCCTTGGGTCTGGTTCCTCGAGTACAGCTCCTCGAACACAGTTCCTCCCCATCTGAAGTCCCCTCCCTTCATCTGAAAGAGACAAGTTACCTGCCCCTATAGACTCACTAAACCGTGCTGGGCCAGGCATGGGAACTTGCTCTAGACATTCCAGTTCAAGATGGGAGGATAAAGGAGACATGCAGGGGTCATTTCATGAGGAAAGGACACTAAGGTTTTGTGAGCACCCACCTTGTGCATTGTTCTGGAGCTGCTCTAGTTCATTATCTCAAAGACCCCGCAAGGGAAAAAGCGAGGCTCCGAGAGGTTGGGTCTTGCCCCAGGTCTTATAGCTAGCGGCTGGCAGAGGCAGGATTCAAAACCCGGTCTGTCTGCTTCGTGAGCTTGATCGCTTTCCACCAGCCCAGGTGGGCATGAGTGTGATCGGGGACACAGTGTGGTGAGAGGTGGGAAAAACCTGGTGAGGGTTGGATGTGGGGGGAAGGTTTTTGCAACAAGAGTGAAGGCTTCCACAGCCGTGCCTCTTTAGTCAAAGCTAGCTGTCTCCACTTCTTCTCTTTACTCTGAGAGTTTGCTCCCGCTTATTTATCGAGATGACTTGTAAAAACCACAATAAACGGGGACTGAGGCAGGTAAAGAAGGCATGCAGAGTGCTTGAGAGAGGCTGGGATGTCTCCTCAACCTGCGCTTTCCAATCCTGTCGTTATTCCTTGGTTTCTGGGGTTGAGGACTTGAGCCCCTTAGCGTCTGCTCACCAGGTAGAAATGAGCGGGGACCTGTGCTGATCTAGGACTGCGTCTCTGCTTTCCAGGGTAAAGGGCGTTGGAGCCAGCAGAAGACACGCTCTCCCAAATCTCCCACCCCAGCGAGACCCACAGAACCATGCACGCCCTCAAAGTCCCGAAGTGCTGGCCTAGAGGAGGCCTCCGAGTCACCTGCAGCCCGGCAGATCCCCCCAGAGGCTCGTCGGCTCATAGTGAACAAAAATGCTGGCGAGACCCTCCTGCAGCGGGCGGCCCGTCTTGGCTATAAGGTAAGGAGCCGCCCCAGCCACAGGATGCCATTGCCCGAGCATCTGTGGAGAAGCTTCTCGCCACTGGCTCTTCTGTGGCCTGGGCAGGGCTTGGTTTGGGGCTTGAGCCCAGGCTGGCCTCCTCCTACTGCGCAGACGGCCTCTGAGGCCGCCTTGACCCTGGCGTGGTGTGTGGGAATGCAAACCCTTTTGAAAGGCAATTTAGGATGAACAGAATTGAAATGGTAACACAATATCATCCAGTACATTCCTAGGCCAGAAATGGGATTTGGGGGTTTTTATGTCGTCTTGAATTTCCCTGTGCCGTGGCTCCCCCACTCAGGGACGGGGGTGATCATTGCTCACTCTTTACATCCCTCTCCAGCTTCCCCTCGTTTCGGCTTCTGGTAGTGAGGGGGTCAGGAGTACATTGGAGGGGCAGAGATGAGCTCACCCGACCTTATGCTACTTCCCTATGGATCGAAAAGAAATTAGGAAAGGAAGCTGGTGTTTATTTTGTCGTGTTGAGTTCTCATTACGTCGTGTCCTTTCATCTTCACTGTAAGCCTATGGCAGTAGGTTTTATTAACCCCATTTTATAGGTGAGAAAATCAGGGGTTAGCAATGTTAAGTGATACATCCACAATCACTCAGCTACTACGTACATGTGAGTCTGAATTCACACCAAAGTCTTTTTGATTCCCAAATGCCAAGGTAGGGGCAGAAGCCTGACTCATTTGCCATCATTTAGTTACCTTGTTGGACATTTTTGTTGATATGAGCTCCTTGACCATGCGCCTTTGCCCGCCACACCACTTATTTCCCCAGGATTTGCTCTGAAGGGTGGAGCTGCTGGGCTTTAGAGTAGGCCCTCTTTTTTTTTAAGGCTTCCGACACCCATAACTGACTCATTTAAAGACAGCTGCACTCCCAGCCAGCCTGGTTGGCACGGGAGAGCCGCTTTGACAGTGTCTTACTGGCAAGCCACGTATCTGTCTCGAGCACCTTGTGTGGGGGCCTGGGTAGCTGCCAAGGGAGATCGAAAGAAAAAATGATGACCAACACTTGCCCTTTAAGTGAACTTCTTTTACCTGGGGCCAAAGCAGCCAACAGGAAACCACAGGCCAACCAATCAGGACAGGGCAAGAGCAGGTTGGACAGCCTGTCATGGGAGGGAGGGAGGGAGGGAGGGAGGAGTAGTCTGGGGCCTGGAGGAAGAGGCAACATCTGCACTGATGAGGAGGGTAGGGGGCCTTGTGGTCCCCTGGGTAGAGGCAGTGGGCACACACAGGCTCGTGCGCTCGCTAGCTCTAGCCAGCCAGCCAGTGAGCTAGCTGTCAGTCAGGACGACTGAGTCCCATCTCACCAGGGCCTGGGGGAGTTGATGAGAGGCCCCTGGTAGCTGCTGTCAGCCTCTTTCCCTCAGAAGAGGGGCTGCCTCTCCCCTCCCCGTCAGCGTATTCACCAGCTTCATCCTAGACTAGCTAGGCTGCTTCTCGGCCTGGAGTCCCACTTCTGGTCCTGTCGTCTCAGCCCAGGGAAGCTAATCATTACTATGGATGAGTGACCATACTGGCTTATCCTCGGAACAGTCTTGATTTGAGGGGAGGGCTGGAATTGACTGCCCAGGGATAAACATCCAGCGATAGTACTTAAAACAATTAAAACCAGCATCCAGGGATAGTACTTAAACCAATTCTTTCTTCCTTGTTCTCGAATTACTGCCAGGGGCTGTGCTTGCCAGCACATGTCTCATTTCTCTGGTCTGGGGCTGTCTCGAAAAGCCCCAGACTACAGAAAGGGTGCTCAGACACTTGAGGCCTGAGGGTGTAAGCTCTGGGTGGGCAGGTGAGCCTCTCTGAGGGCCTCACGCCAGCAAACCACACCCAGATGAGTATTCTCGGTCACTGGAATTGCCTCCCCACGGCTGAGGACACGGCCCAAAGTTGAGCCCCTGGCGATGGCACCTCAGGACTGATTTTGTTGGCAAAAGATTTTGAGATTTGCCTGTCAGTCTCTGGACTAAAGAGCAGGTTCTGAGACTCTGGACATTTGGAGAGCTTCACACCTAACTCGGGTGATTTCCGGAGTTCGGCCTCTGTTTGCTCACGGTGCTCTCCCTGTTCCCACAGGACGTTGTTCTCTACTGCCTCCAGAAAGACAGTGAAGATGTGAATCACCGTGACAACGCTGGCTACACGGCCCTGCACGAGGCCTGCTCCCGGGGCTGGACTGACATCCTGAACATCCTGCTGGAGCACGGTGCCAACGTAAACTGCAGCGCGCAGGACGGCACGAGGCAAGAAGGCTGCTCCCCTTACCCCCCGCCAGCCCCCCCCCCCCGCGCAGCCCCTCCCTCAAGAGAACCTGCCCCGGTTCGGACAGGTTGAGGGCAAGGCTGGATGAGTTCCTGCTGGCCAGTGCACACTGCTCACTGAGGGGAGGCTGGTGTTGTCTAGCGATCATCCTGTGCACCTGTCTCAGGCAGAATCTCGGGCTTTACGAACTGGGAGGTTGACCTTAGGGTAACATCCCAGATGTGATTCTTGAATTGATGTCTATATACTTAAGAAAAAAAAAAAAGACACCTGCCATTGTCTTAAAGAAATTACACCCGTTCTCCTGTGCTCTATTCGAGGGACTACTTCCTGGGTGAAACTGACACAAGTTGCATACCGCGTGGGGGGACTTGGGTCAAAGGATGTAGGCTCTGCTTGGCCACCGGCCTGGTGTGTGGAGCAGCTCTGCTCATCCCTGCTCTGGGGCAGTCGTCTGGGTTTTTCCGTTCCTATCCCCCAGCATCTGCTCTTAAGTTTATCCTCAGTCAGGGGCCCGTTCTCTCCTGAGCTCCAGAGCTAACAGCGGAGCTCCATTGTGCCACAGGGACTGTCCCGTCATGGTGGGGGAAAGATAAGAGAGAGAAATGGGAGGGAGGAGAAAGGTAGGGCTAGAGGGCAGTGCAGGCCAGCAAGTGGTTCCCCTGCCCTAAGTCTTACCCACGTTACACTGGGGTCATCTCAGTTTGCTTTCCCTGATGAGGTGGCGTGAGGCCTAGACACCCAGCTTCCCACTTGGGCCCTGCTGTTCTCACCCTGTATCACCTCGCAGGCCAGTTCACGATGCGGTGGTCAACGACAACCTGGAAACCATCTGGCTCTTGCTGTCCTACGGGGCTGACCCCACGCTGGCCACCTACTCGGGACAGACGGCCATGAAGCTGGCCAGCAGCGACACCATGAAGCGCTTTCTGAGCGGTGAGTACGGCCCAGACTCAAAACCTCGTCCCTAGGTCTGGCCTCTGATCCCTGAGCTCCCGAGATGCCCTTCATCTCCCTCTATCTCAAGCACCTCCCGTGAGGGGCGTCAGCCCTCTGCACGGGCTTTCCTTCTGGCGGCTCAGAAATCTCTGTGAACTTTAAAAAGTCAGAAGGTCGCTTCCTCTTGTCCCTGTGCTTTGAGTGTCCACATCACACGCATCCTCTTCAGGGCCCTGGTAGCCCGCGGGGACCCATTTCCCCGCTCGGTATGTGGGGAGGCCTCCCTGTGGGACAGCAGCCCCACTAGTAGATTTAGTTGGGGGCAAAATGTGTGGACTTGTGCTTTGAATGGTATGTCGGTTGCAAAGAAGTGACACTTAACATTTTGCTTTTGTTTTTGCACTTTGTACTTTCTCCCTGTTGGTGATCAAAGTCCAACCCTTGGGACCCCTCCAGTGCTTTCTTCCTCACACTCTGTGGCGACTGTGATGTTCCCTCTGCATCCTCCTGCTTCTTTTTCCTCCTCCCTCACCTGCCCCCTCTGGAAAAGTAGTGTTAAGGCCCATGGCAAGGGCCACAAGCCAACTTGCATTTATTTTCTTATTAGCGGATGACAGCTGTTTGTCTGCAGTTAGATAGCTCTGCCGAGTTGGGCAGCGGGGAGGAGGGAAGGAGGGAAGTCTAGCTTGGGCATGCTCAGTGGGAATCTCCTCAGACTTGACCTCCGAATGAAGGAACCCCGCCTCCTTCGTGACATCACAGCTTGGCCCTTGCACTAGCGGTGACTTCTTCAGGCTGCCTGAGCGGCAGTTGGTCAGATGGAGCAGCTGGGAGTTGTGTCGCTGATCCTCCGCGGAGGCTTCAGTGTTTGTGGTACAGCCCCTCTCGCCTGGAAGCCCACAGGGCCAAGGATTCGCCCGAGGCCGCTCCCTCTCTCCCAGGCTGTGGCCTCAGTCCCCAACTCTCCCCACCCCCTGCCTCCCCCAGTACAGTCCTGGGCTCCCAATCAGGGGCTCATTTGTTTATTGAACAAAGGTTAACTAGGTAGCTGATGATGGAGGAAGAAACAAAGGAACCTGAGCTAAAGGTCCCCATGGAAGGAGGACTAGGTGGGGATTGCCTTCTAGGTACTAATAAAAGCTGGAGGGGGAGTGACAGGAGGCCGCTGAGGGAGCCCTTGACTCCTGCTCGGCCAGCCCCCGTCCAGTCCGCAGCCAAACCAACACATCCCTGCTGGCCACCCGCTGTGCGCAGGCCTCCCGCCCGCAGCAGGACCCAGCCTCTCTGGCTGCAGCAGGAGGACCGCCTCTTCCCTCTGCCAGCTCGGGGGTCCCAGGCCCCTGTCTGTGAGGGGTGGAGCCGCTTGGGGATGCTCCTTCAGGCCTTTGTTCTGGGGCAGTGAGGACTCTTGTTCACTTTAGCTGGACCATCACCGGGGCGCGGGGCTCGGGGCAAGCCACCCTCTGTGGCCTCTTCCTGCATGCCGTGCACCGCACGCACTCTCCTCCACGCGCACACATGTTGTCTGCACTCCACACAATTCCCAGGAAAAGCTGGCACACAGGAACATCTCAACATGATAATAGCACTGCACGAAGCTCTCCTTTGATCAGCAGGTCTCATCTAGGGGTCTCTTTGGGCTAGAGACTGCCCTCCTGAGGGCTTGGGGCCCTCTGGGTCCAAATAAAGCTGTCTCTGACCACCATTGCACGCAAAGTCTTTTCTTCCCCGACCCCTTCTCCAAAATCCCCAAGGAGTTTGAATGTTGAAACCATTTTAAGTAGTTAAAGAATTAGAAATAAACATGTTTTTCTCTCTTCTTCTCATGTCTGTTAACTAATCCCAACTACTAGAAAGCCTTTTGATGCCTCCTTAAACTAACTTGAATGCTAGTCTGTGTTGCAGACGCAAGAGAAGACTTTTCTTAATTCTGGCACTTCCTAGCCTGTCCAGGCTGAACACCCTCATTCAAATCTTGACATTGTTTCTCAACTTTATGGGCATGGAGCTATAACTTCATAGTGGGAGCCGGGAGCTGAAAGGAGTGTTAAAACTGGGCCACCTCTTTTCCATGCAAATACTGAGTGCCGATTGAAGACAGAGCTCTGACTGGCTGTTAGGGAAAGTGCTCAGTCTGGCTAGGACCTTGGCAGCTGGGAGATGCAGGCACCGGGAGGAGGGACTTGAGCCCAAAGGCTGTTTTGGGGGGATGAGAAGTATTACTCAGGGCCTTTTTTAAAAAAATAAATGTATTTAGTATTTATTTATTTATTTATTTCTGGCCGCATTGGGTCTTTGTTGCTGTGTGCGGGCTTTCTCTAGTTGCGGCGAGCGGGGGCTACTCTTGCTGTGGTGCGCGGGATTCTCATTGCGGTGGCTTCTCTTGTTGCAGAGCACAGGCTCTAGGCTGCACGGGCTTAGCCCGCTCCGCGGCAGGTGGGATCTTCCCGGACCAGAGCTCAAACTCGTGTCCCCTGCATTGGCAGGTGGATTCTTAACCACTGCGCCACCAGGGAAGTCCCCCCCCCCACCACCTTTTTTTTTTAATTGAGGAGAAGCTCACCCAACAGGACCATTTTGAAGTGAACAATTCAGTGGCATTTTGTACATTCACGATGTTGTACAACCATCACCAGGAGCTTTTTCGATTCCTTGAACCGGGTATTTCTCTTTTTTCATCTCCATAGCACTCCCCTGCCCCAAATCTCAAGGAACCACTGGGTAGAGTGGCTGCAGGAAGCACCATGAGGTTGAGGGTTGGGGAGGCCCCTACACCTAGATGCGTCCGTGTGGACTTCCGGATTTCTTTTTACCTTGCCTGTCTGGCCGAGGTAGTTAAAAAGCTTTTTGCTTTTCATCCCCAAGCATTTGCCTGACCAAATTCTCCATAGATTAATTGTCTTCTTCCTCCCCTAGTGGAGATCCCACTGGGCAGCAAATGAAGGCGAGTCCCTGTAGGGTGTAAAGGGCAGAAATGGCGAGCCAGAGAGATTATCAGGGTTGTGCCTCATGTAGAGCATCCCTCGTTTTGTGCAAGTCCCCTGCTCTGGAAAAGTCTGGGAATCAAATCCTCTTTTAAATACAAGGGGATGGTATCCGGTAGTGAATTCTTCTGTAAAGCAGAAGATGCTGGTAATTTGTGTGGGTTGAAAATGTGGATTTTCCTACATTGGCTTGGCTTAACACGAGGCCCATTTCTCCTGAGATCCTGAAGGGTATAGCGGTGCTCCTTCATGCGTTCGTTCATTCGTGAGTTTATAGAGCACCTGTTAGGTTTCAGGTACAGTTCTGGGTACTGGAGGTCAGACAGTGAACCTTTTCTCTCTCGTCCTTGGGCTCGGAACACCAAGCCATCCAAACCCTCCGAGAGGCCTTTGGAAGACCTCCTCCTTGGGCCAGATTACAGGCAGGCATGTGACCGATTTCCCTTTGACCCTTTGAAGAAAAGAATAATATCCAACCTACCCAAGGGAAAACAGATTCGTTTTTTGTCCTCTGTCAGAAAGAATGTGGGAGCTGGGGGGAATTGTTGCAGTTTGGGTTGGGGCATTGGAGGAAGTATCAGGACTGCTTTTCCTTCCACTGATGAAAGGGCTAGCAATTTACCACTTGAGGTCACTGAATCACAGGTTTTTGTTTTTCCTGCCAGAGACCTCAGCCATATGACCCCATGTCGAAGACCGCTTGTTTTTTGTTTTTCTCTCCTTTCATGTCCCTCAGCTGGTGACTTGGTTGGAGGAGATGGGGAGGGGTACGATGGGACCCTGGGACATAGAGAAACTCTGATTGCCAGGGTCACGGCTCACATTGAGTACTTTAAAAAAATGTTTTTTTATCAAGGCAAAATTCACATAACATAAAATTAACTATTTAAAAGTGAACAATTCAGTGGCGTTTAGTGTGTTCACAGTGTTGTACAACCACTACCTCTATCAAGCTCCAAAACATTTTCATCCCCCCAAAATGAAACCCCATACGCATTAAGCAGTTGCTCTCTACCACCATGCCCCGCCCCCTCAGCCCCCTGGCAACCACCTGTCTACTTTATCTCTATGGATTTGCCCATTCTGGACATTTCATATAAATGGGATCATACAATATGGGGTCTTTTGAGTCTCACTTCTTTCACGTAGCATCATGTTTTCAAGGTCTGTCCACGTAGTGGCATGTTTTTAAGGCTGAATAATATCCACTCGTATGGATAGATCACATTGTCTCTTATCCATTCATCAGCTGATGGACATTTAGGTTGTGTCCACCTTTTGGCAGTTGTGCCTAGTGCTGCTGTGAACACGCGTGAACAAATATTTGTTTGATTCAATATTTGTTTTCAATTATTTGGGGTATATACCTAGGAGCAGGATTGCTGGGCTGAGGGTTCTTTTTGAAGGCAAGGTAAGAGAAAAGAACTGAAAGTTAAGGGGACGGCAAGGGAGAATCAAGGAAAAGGAGTCACTCCTCATCCTGATTGTACGAGAAGACGTGAGGAAACGTGCCTCAAAGCTGCCCCGTCAAGCAGACCTTGATGGTTCCTCTTGTAAGCCACTCGTGGGCCTGTTCCGACTTTGGCATCTTTGCCTGTGCCAGTTAACTTTGGGCTGTCTCAAAAAGGCAAATTCACCTGCAAATGACAAAGATCTGTTGCCAGCGAGGAAAATTAGAGGAATGTGCTGGGGGCTCTGAAGGCAGCTCCAAGAGAAGCTTGGAGCCCCAGGAATGTGGTGAGCAAGGGCTGCTCTGATGGAGTCCTCGTGTGACCTGTGCGGGGGACAGCAGTCACTTGAATGCATATGTTCCGGACCCAGGCTGAGTAAGCACATGACTTTATAGTCTCGCCTTACAGTAATTTCTGCCCCGCCGCCCACTTTTTTCCCCATGTGTTTATTATGCTCTTACTGTGTGCCAGGCACCTGGGCTTCGGTACCAGGGAGGCAGTGATGAACAGGACAGACGTGGGCACTGCCTTTAGGGAACTTACGATCTCATTCCTTTATCTTCCGGGACACCTAGCACAGGGCTAGGCACAGAATAGACACCTACCTGACAGATGCCTTTGGAAGGAATTACTTCCAACTCCCAAATGGCACAGGGTACAGAAGAGGAAATAAGCTGGCAGCCGTGACCTCAGAGTTTTTTCACATAGAATGCACAAAAGATCTAATGTACATGATGAAAGGTTTTCCGCTCTGGCTGCTCGGCCATTACTTGAATGCTTCTCTCTGACTGCCTTTTCCTCTCGGAAGAAACCCTTCATCTCCTAGAAGGTTGCTAAAAAACGACTGCTTTCAGTAGCTCACAACAGCTGATGGGCATTTTTGCTGATAGAATGTGTGACCCAAAGGGAAGGTATATTGGACCATGGCGGTGCCTTCCATCCAGGAAGCTTAGCTCTGCTCCTTTAAGAGTAGCTGCCAACTTCCTCCTGGGATTTGGTTTTCAGGGGGCACCCTCACCTCACCTGTGCCCTTTGGACTCTCTCCTGTCCTGTTGCCCAGGTGTCACAGCTAAATCAGCTTGCCAACTGTACTACGTGGCATATTGGCAACCACTGGGCCATGTGCCCACAGATGACACAGTTGAATTTGTCATGGAAACCTGCCTTTTGTCCACGTGGGGCTGAGAGGTGAAACAATTCACCTAGATGATGCTTAGCTAGGGAACAAGGAGGCTAAGGGGTGACCTGATGTCTGTTCTCAGATCAAGTAAGCAAAAGGTTTAAAATGGGGTTTTTTTGGAGAATTTGGTGGTCCAGTGGTTAGGACTTGGTGCTTTCACTGCCAGGACCTGAGTTCAATCCCTGGTAGGGAACTAAGATCCCACAAGCCATGTGGTGCAGCCAAAAAAAAAAAAAAACAAACAAACCACTGAGTCCTAACCCCTTAGCCTCCTTTTTTCCTAGTTTCATCCATGTTATATAGTGTGTAACAGTACTTCATTCCTCCTAATGGAGGATTGGATAATATTCCATTGTGTTTATCCACATTTTTTTTAATCCCTTCATCAGCTGAATGACATTTGGGTTGTTTCCACTTTTTGGAGATTGTGAATAGAGCTGTTGTGGAACATTCATGTATGAGTTTTTATTTGAATACCTGTTTTTAATTCTTTTGGGTATATACCTAGGAGTGGAAGCAATAGGTTTTCATGAGGATAAACTTGGCCATTCCCCTCCCCACCATGTTTTCAAAGATGAAACAGAAGGAATTATGCTTCCTTATCTTACTTAGAATTGGCAAGATCGCGATTGGATATATGAACATTGTGACCAACAGGGAATTGAAATCCTGGGATAGGTCTAGGATTCTGCTTGCAGAGTAATTCCCTACATCATTTGAAGCAGGGGTCGCAGGCCTAAATGCCTTCAGGCTGATTGTGTTAGAGAGCAGAGCAGGCTGGGTGGGGCCTGCTGAATTGGAGAACGCACATGTCGCCTCTCCCTCCAGCCAACTGTTGACATGTAGGAATGTGGATGCAGTGTTGCCAGATCTCCTGATTTTTTTTTCAAGAAAAGTTGGAAATCCGAATTTTTAAGTGAAATTTCCCGATTTTAAAATGTTAGAAGTTAATTAAATTATAGGGGTTTAAAACACTGGACCAAAACCTAGACAGTAAGCGGGCTAGATTTGGCTGTTGGCTGCTGGTTTGTAACCTCTGATGGATAGCAGGAAGCGGATTTCTCTTGGGTCGCTCCCAGCCCCTCTTATGGTCCTTCCTTTCCATCTTCCGTTCTCCTAACCCCATATGGATATACTTTGCTTCTAGATTCCTTCTCTAACCTACCTCCTTTTCTCACTTCCCTCTCTTCTTTCATCAGATCACCTCTTGGATCTTCAGGGCCGGGAAGAGGGTGATCCTGGCGTTTCCTGGGACTTTTACAGCAGTTCTGTGTTGGGTAAGCTTTAAGTGGGATTCTTCCCACCCTTGTCTATGGCTCAGAGGTTTGGGATCTGCTTTGGGTTTCACTGATTCTTCTCAAAGCTAGGAGTGACCTAATGGAGGTAGCCCTTCTTCACCCATTAGTAGCTTACAGACCCTTTCAGCCCACACTCTAGCCCATGCCTCCCCCAGACTCAGAACTTGTTGGCCAAAACCAGGAGATGCCATTGATTTGGAGAAAGCCATCCGTCATTAGCCCTCTACCACTCCCCACCCTGGGTACTTTAAAAATTCTCTCTTTTCCAAGTCCCTTTCTCCTCCGTGGCTTTGTCCTAACCCTGCCAGAAGTGCCTGTGTGCGTTGTCACCTCTTCTGGTATTGCTCACACTCCAGAGGGACCCAGCCCCTCATCTGGCAGCTACCATTCCCTCCCTGCCCTGCCCCCAAGATGCACACAGAGTTTCTGAGATAGCTGCTGTCTCCCGAGCCCTTAGCCTTCTTGCCCGAGCTTTCCTTTGTTGGAAGAGCAGTGAGCCTTTATCTGTGGCCGTCATCCGGCATTCACGCATTGGACCAGGGGCTGCAGATCGAGGGAGGCACCCACTACTAAGCTTGGGGGGAAGCTGGAGCAGGAGAAACAGGCCACACCCGAACACACGGCTGGGGAAGGGAACAGGCTGAGCCCCCTCCGGGCTTCTGGGGACGCCAGCAGGCAGTCTGGTGGCTTGGGAAAGCTGCGGTTTGAAGGGCAAGTGTTTTCCCTTGCCTTCGACTGCTGATGACATCTTCAGGCTTCTGTCTCCAACAGTTGGGCAGCGTATCCTTCACACCACCTTGCTTTTTTCCGGTTGAAAGGTGGAGGAGTATAAGGAATCTCTGGCCACAAAGTACTACCTCCCAGGGCTAGAACTTTCACGTGCCCTCCCAAGGATGTGAGCCACGAGATGAGAGACATTTGGCCCTGACCGGGGATCTGGTTGTTGGTCTCCTGATCACCCACCGCCGCACCTCTTTGTCTTGTTGGAACATTTCTTTTCTTTGGTTTTATGCATGTAGCTAAGTCCTAATTCCCTGTATGATGTCTTTACAGAGGAAAAAGAAGGGTTTGCCTGTGACCTCCTACATAATCCTCCTGGGAGCTCCGATCAAGAAGGAGATGATGTGGAAGAGGATGATTTTATGTTCGAGCTCTCAGACAAGCCTCTTCTCCCTTGCTACAACCTCCAGGTGTCAGTGTCCCGCGGGTGAGTGTTTGAGAGATCTATGAGGACCAAGCACTAGCAGCCTGGCAACCCTGGCCCGCCTCCCTGCGAATGCTGGAGTTCTCCAGAAGGAAGCTGAGACCTGGAGAACAAGTGCTAGAGCATAGGAAAGATAATATATGACCAAGTCCAGCCTGACTTTCCAGCCCAGATTAGATATGTTCAGAATAGCTCTAGGTACATTGACTATGTGTGTTTTCCAAAACCAAAATCTAGATTCACTCTCTGAAGGATTTTTGCCCTGTTCCTGGGTGTAAGAGATGATCTGGGAGATATTTGGGCTGGTGAACTATTAGAATCTCTGGAACATTTTTGTGGTTTCTGGGGACAGCCAGACAGAATATTTGAAATTGAGATTCTTGGAAAAGCCGGGACATATGGTTGCCATAGCTATGGGGCCACCGGGGTCCTTAAGTAATCCACAGGCTGGTTTCTCATTGCCTTAATGTTGGCGAGATGATGGCGTGGCCGCTGTCCTCTCAGATTACCGTGCACATTATAACGAGGATCACCCGTTTGCGGAGGCTAGGATATACTTGATGCTTAGCATTAGACTGAACCCAATTTAACCTTTATTTGATGATTCAGAAGGGAGTTCAGCAGCCTGCAGGGCCGTGGCTGTACTGGTTAGGAGGATGCAGGATACACTGTCCTTTTGTTCTTGGCCTCCATCATTAAGTGTCCTCTTCTTGGTATCTTCACATATTTCAAATACCTTTGCAGACACTTTTAAGGATACTTTTTCTTTGATATCTATTTTTAAAATATCAGACCCTATTTTTTTTAAACGAAAGCACATGAAGTGCACTTGATAGAGAGACGGGGAGGAGGGGGCAATGGATTAGGAACCCTGTGAGGGAGCCCCTCAGTTGACGACTCTAACCACTAGACCACAGTTTCTTTGCATCCCTTCCCCCCTGGCCTGATAAGAATAAAAATAGCCTCTATGATGACACTAGTAGGGATCAAGTTTCACGGGGTTTTGGTCCTTATTCTTCTGGGCATAAGCTGATCCCTGAGGGCGGGGCTGGGCCTCTGGGATATAGTATTGCACAGTTAATTAATTCCTCCAAAGTATTCAGCACCTCCTTCTCTGAAACAGGATCTTGGGCCCCAGGCAGTAAAAGGACCGGGGTAGTGTGCTTTAGGTGCAGACAGAACACGGGGCAACCGAGGGCCGCGCACCACTCAGCAAGCTGGGCGGCAGGCAGGTTTTCCGTTGAGAGCTTGGTACCAGCAGAGCTGGTTTTCCTGATGTTACATCCTCCAGCGCCACTTCTGAATCTGCCCTTCCACACGGCTACAGCACGATGTGAACGTTTATGTTCTTAAAGAAGTGTGTGTGTGTGTGTGTGTGTGTGTGTGTGTGTGTAGAATGATGACTCCGAGGCCCTGTGGCTTTCAGAAGTGGCTTCTGACTCATCAAAGCAAGACTGAATTGTGATCACCAGTGTTAATGTTCTGAGGGGGTTTTTCCTCCATTCTTTGAAAGCGATGTCCAAGTGTCTGGCATCTGTAGTCCCTTTCCCTTAACCCAGAACACCCCATTCCCTGATTGTGTGAGATGACAGAGGTTATTGTCATTTGGAAGAAATGCTGCATTTTAGGGATGAGGACTGTGGGTCTGGGTAGAAGTTTTAGGTGCTGTACAGAACATTCAATTCCAGAAACATGTCTTAAGCAGTTGTACCAGGTCAAACCCTGAGGGCTAGAATATAGCTCTGGCCTTCAAAGAATCTCCAGTCTGATAGAAGACACAGACAAGTATACCATTAACTCTAATAAAAGACCAAGTTCCTAAGCAGATTTATTATTGTAAAACACTCAAACAGTTCAGAAGGATGTCAAGTGAGATGTAAAAGTTCCGGTCCACCCCAAGTCCCCATTCCTGTGCCACAGAGAGAACCACAGTTTACATTTCTTTTATATTCTTTCTGAAATGGGCTCTGTTACAGGTATTATAATAGGGGTACAAGCCAAGTGCCATGAGACTGTGGAAGATGGGATGAGCAACCGGTTACATCGGGGGAAGGCTTCACTGGTGACAGGGAGTCTGCACTGCGCCAGTGAGGAGAGGAGGATGGAGGGTGTGGCACGAGCAAAGGCACTGAGACATTCAAGTTCAGAAAACAGGGCTAGTCCTTCATCAAATGGCTGGCACTTGGTGGGATGGGGATACAGTGCGTGCGTGTGTGTGTGTGTGTGTGTGTGTGTGTGTGTGTGTGTGAAAGAGAGAGAGAGGGAGATTGGGTGGAGACAGGGCTGAAGGGGTTGAATGGGGTTGTGTTTGGGGTCTTGCATGATAATCATGCTAAAGAGTTTGAAGGGTTTTTTGCTGGAGATACTGGGGATCCATTGAAAGTGGTTTAGGGAGCGAGTGAAAAGGTCCGATATTCTTTTTAGAAAACGAAGAATAACAGAGGACCCAGTGAGGGTGGGTGGGGGGTGGCTCTTGGCAGAGGGAAACCAGTTAGGAGGCTGATGCAATATAGTCCAGGCTAAAAGTGGTAAAGGCTGGAAGTGGGACAGTGGAATGGCGAATGGCGAGGAGGGACAGCCCTGGAAACAGGGACCACTGACATGGGGATGCAGCATTTCCTCGTGGTTTAGTCAAAGCAAGCGTTTGGCCCGGGCCAGGCTAGCAGCCCCCCTCCCAGCTGCCCCCAGGCTGTCGCCCAGTCGGGTGTGCTCAGCAAAGTCAGACTGGCTGTAGCTGTAACGTGAGCTCTGGCCCTGCAGAAATGATGGTGCTCCGCTGGAGAAAAAACTTGTCTAATGCATTCCAGAGCCAAAGAGAAATGCCTTTTGGATTACCCGCAGTTTAGGCCTTTCTCCACGGCTCCCCCTCTGCCGGGGAAGGTCTTGGAGAACAAGGAGGCAGGGGAAGCAGGAGTGAGAACAGGAAAGGGAAGCCAGACAGGCTGGCAGGGATCGCTCGGGGCAGAACTGGTCCCAGCAGATGGTAAATTCCAGGTCACGGGTGCGGGTAAGGCCTGGGGAAGCCTGCTCAGAGTTTTAGGTTCTGGAAGGCCCGTTTCCCTCCTGCTCCCAGTTTTTGGAAGAGGTCACTCATGGGTTGAGTGCTCGCCATTTAGCTGAAAGCTGGGCCTGCCAATGTGGGGGACAGGAGAAAATATGCACCTCCGCTACACCCATGGGGTCTGTGGCTTAGTGGAGGGTGGCCAGACCGGCAGCCCTCCCACCTGCTCCCAGCACCCCACCCCCGCCGCCCCGTCCCCTTGGCCCCCTCCCCTAACTCCCATTCTTGCCTTTTCTAGGCCCTGCAACTGGTTTCTCTTTACCGACGTCCTGAAGAGGCTGAAGCTTTCCTCGAGGATCTTTCAGGCTCGGTTCCCGCACTTTGAAATCGCCACCTTGCCCAAGGCCGAGTTCTACCGGCAGGTGGCCTCCAGTCAGCTGCTGACCCCCGCCGAGTGGCCTGGAGGCATGGACGCCACCTCCGCCCCGGGCTCCTCTGAGACTGTGGAGCTGGTGCGGTACGAGGCGGAGCTGCTTCGGCTCCTAGGGTCTGAGGTGGAGTTCCAGCCTTGGAACAGTTGACCGGGAAAACAGCCCCTCCCTTTTCTTCTTTCTCCTCCCAAGTTCACCCTTCCCCCACCTCCCATGTCTTTCCCCCACCGAGCACCAGACTGCAGAAAGAGGCAATAATACGGACCAACAAGAAGCCGCCTTATCAATGCCAGCATTAGTGACTGGATTGTTTTTTGTTTTTTGTTTGGTTACAGTTAGTTCTCATCTCCCTGTCATCGTCATTGTTGTCGTGGTTGGTGACGGGGGTGGAAAGTTGAACTCCACGTCTGAGGACAAGAGGTCCCAGGGGTGGTGGGAGGTGGCGCCAGGGTCCCTTGGACTGGCCTCCTTGTGTGTGACCAAGACCAAACCTGGGCCCTGGGTGGCCACGGCCTGTCCGGAGGAGAAATGAGAAAAGCCCAAATCTCTGAGCGCCCCCTCTGTTCCCCTGTGTTCTTTTGTCTTCCATAGTATTTATTTTATTAGTATTTAATTTGTATTGTTTCATTGGTTTCTGATAAGTCTGTATCACTGTGACGATTTGAGACAACTTGTTGTATTGAGGGACTTTCTTCACCTCCTTTCTTTGTCTTTCTCGATTAAGCTCTGAAGCTGTTCCCTCCCTCTGAAAAAGTTACTCCCAGGTTTTTTTCCACCACTGGGGAGGGGGTGGGGAGGGGTGGGGGGGCCATTGGCTTGTGACTAATGATGGTGGCTGGTGCTGGCCCAGGTCTGGGGGGTGGGGGGTGAATCCTGAGTCTTTGGTGCTCACCCCTCCCCCAGTTTTTCCCCGTTTCACCCTCCTGCCCTTTGCAGCAGCCCTGCTGTCTCGAGATTAGTGTTTACTGGGGAGGGGAGGATTATGGGAGTAAGGGGTTAATGAGTTACTCTTACGGAGGAGAGTTGAGAATGGGTCTGAAGGATAAGGTAGCCCCCTCCTTGCTGTCCTCACTGCCCTCCTCAGAGTGCACAATATGGGTTTGTTCCTGCAGCTTTCCCCCCTGAGCCCCCGGCCGCCCTGGATACTGAGCCTCTCAGCTCCCCACCCTTGTCCCCATCTCTCCCCCTTGCCTGACTCAGAGCACCCCTTTCCTCTCTCTTCTCTCTCTCCTCCCTCCTTCTCCCTCTGCCCCCCACCCCTGTTCTCCTTTGGAATCTGCAGAGGGCTCTGGGATTGCCTGCCAGATGTTGAACCCAGGCCTCAGCTATTTCCTAGGTTGAGGGCAGGAGTCTGGTCTCCGGCCAGCCTCCACTCCTGCCTGGGGACCTGGGGCTGAGTGTGCGGCCCTACCAGGCTTCCCTTCCAGCGCTGGGTTTGTTCATGGAGAGAGAGGGAGGGGCTTGGGCTGCTTCCCTGTCCTGGCTCCCTCTGTGGCGTTGTCTTTCCCACTCTTGTTCTTATTTTTCTACCAATTGCTATTTTTCCGAACAATCCTTGTAGAGAGTATGTGCCATCCAAAGGCGGGAGGGCCTCCCTATGGCCAGCTCTGGTTGGAGATGGTACAGTTTTATTGTACAGGTGCTAAAACAACAACAACAAAAGAAGAAAATGGAAAAAAAAAGGACAAAAAAAAAGGCAAAAAAAAAAAGAGCCAGTTTGAGGATGGGACAATCTGTTCTCTGGAGACTCCTGACCCTTGCAGGAGCATTGGTGGTTATTTTCTTTGTATTGTGTTTGTTCTTTGTTCCCAGGGGGAAGTTCTAGGCCCCCTTCTGTAGGACTGCTCCCCACCCCCACCATACTGCCCAGTTGGTTTTGAACAGTTGTTCTCCCTTTCTAAAAAAAAAAAAAATATATATATATATATATATATATATATATATATGTATGTGTGTGTATATATATATATATATATATATATATATATATATATATATGAAATTGAGGGGTTTTGGGGGTTTTAATTTTTTGGTTTTGTTGGGGTTCATGGTATTGTGTGGTTTATTTTATGTTTGCCTTTACTTTTTTGCATTTGGGTGTGTATTCTGGCTGCCCTTTATGTTTAATTTTAAGCAACTGGCTGTGGAGTCAAAAACACTTGCATACTGAAAAACCTGTGTCAGGGCTTCTGTCTCCTGTCTTCTCTCCTCCCCGTATTGGCTCTTCCGTGGTTACAGAAAGTGGGCATCCCCATGAAGTCAGTGGGGAAAGCCCTGATCCTGCTTTGCAGTTTTGGGTCCTGATGGGCACAGCAAATGAGGACAAGGTGGAGTGGCCAGTGAGCATTTGGGTCACTGGGGCAAGATCTGGAAAGGAAAGGAAAGGCAGGGGCAAATCCTGGGGGTGGGCCAGTGGGGAGAGTTGAGCACCTGCGTTGATTGGGCGCGGGGGGGCGGGGGTTGGTGGGGTCCCCCCGCACGTGTGCACACGTTCCTCGTTCTGCACAGGAGGAGCATGATCGGAGGGAGGGACCCTCTTTAGGTGGCTGTGAGGGATGATCCTCTTTAACTCAAGGAAATCACCTGCCTGCCAGCTCTCTTTCCTGCCCTGGGCCACCTGTGTCAGCAGCTGACTTCATGGTCTTGTCACTGCCCTCACTGTCATGCCGGTGTCCCCCCTGCCCCCCTACCCAGTGCAGTCATTCTGTGGTTCTGCTTTCCCAAGACCCAGCTACTATGGAGGCAAGATGCCCATCCTGGATTTTACAACTTTTCTCCCTACTTCTGAAAACCAGTGGTAGAAGCTATGATTCCTTCTGACTGCTGGCTCCAGAATGAGCCCGTTATTGTTTGAGGGGAACGGGATGCCTTCAGGCCTGGGATGAGGCCCTTTTAAGCTATGTTCTTAGGACCTCTCACTGTGGCTGCAGTCTCTGGAGAGCCGTATCAGCGTACAGGCCAGGGGTCTGTGTGTCTGGCCGACGGGAGTCCAGCCAGCTCTCCAGTGATCTGTGAGCTGCCCAGATGGAGGAGCAGCAGCAGTCCTCCCCATTGGCCTCCACTTACCCACTTTCTGATCCTGAGGCCTCGGGTTCCCAAACAACACCTGAGGCCATGTGGCGAGTGCAAGGATCCAGCTAGGCCAAGGATGCTATGGGAGCTCAGAGGGATGGGCAGGGGCACAGGGTTGTTCAGAAGTGATGCCTAGTTGACAAGTAGGAAAATGGGAATTAGAGGTGGCAGGGAAGAATCTTTGAACTAAGGAGACATCTGAGCACAGGCTTGGAGACAGACAAGGGTAGTATGTGCAGGAAACTACAACCCACTTCAGTGTCACTGGAGCTAGAAGGTACAGGTGGGGGAGGAGGGTGTAGGAGCCCTGCCAGCCATGCCAGGGAGTATGGCTTTGACTTTTGCCTGAGGTGATGGGGAACCATGGGAACTCTTTAAACCAGGTATGACAGAGTATTTTTTTTGTTTTTCTTTTAATACATTGGTAAAAATGTGCTGGAGGTAGGACAGGCAGAGGGAGGGGAAAAGGTGATTCCTTGAGATTCAGAAGAAAGGATGAAGGGAGAGTCGTGGGGATGCTATAAGGATTTCCATTTAGGGCAGGAGGGAGATGCTGTGGGCAAAGTCCGAATGACCCCAAAGGAATAGGTGATGGTCCTTTGGGGACCCGTGGACAGCCATGGGCGTTTGGGGTGTGTGGGTGTGCACACCCCTTTATTTCTCTGGAGAAAGGGGATGAGTTAAAAGCGGGACCAAACAGCAGTTTCTTTTCTTGCTTTTGGGTTCCCTTCCCCACACCTTTTCTGGAGTCCTCTCACTGCCCTTCTGCCAGAGTGGGAAGATCAAAGCAGGAGGTACAGATTGTGAATCCCATAAAGCAGGAGGTAAATCTGCATCCCTGGTCCGGACTAGGGTGAGGACGATGGCCTCTTATTAAATGATCTAATCCTTTCAGTGCGGCCTAGGGGAAAGAGCCAGCCCACCACTTAGCATCTAGGCTGACTTCGGGTGAGAGAGAACCTAATCTTTCGAGCCTTCATTGCTCCATCTGCCAAATGGGGCTCAATTTACTGCCGAGGGAAGAAAATCATACTGAGTAAACATGGCTGTTTAGCTGAAGTTAGTTCCTCCTACATGCTGAGGTCGCGAGCTGACAGTTAATGATGGTCTTACCAGAATGTTCATTTTGGGGGTGCAGTGTTGAGAGGGAGGCCCTGTTCAACTCTCCGTGCTCCGAGGAAGGATGACCCGCGATCCGTTTGGGTTGGGGGGGGGGCGGAATTGGGCGGTAAGCTCCTGCCCCTTCCATATTTTACCCTATGACGGGGAAGCTTCTTGGGCGCTTTACTGTGTCCCGTCCCTGCTAAGACAAGTGCGTGTGTGGTTCGCGGAGGATGAGGTCCGCCCCAAGGGCGGCCTGCTTAGCTCCCAGGGGGAGGGGCCAAGTGCTGGAGCCTTCTGGACCCCGCAACGGGGCGGGCCAGGCTCCACGTGTTCCCCGAAACCACGGGTTTCCATGGCGAGGCGGGCTGCTAAGCTGCAGCGTTGGGCAAACGGACTCGGACGCCTCCCAGGAGCCCGGGCTCACGCCGCGGGCGGTCGGGGCCCTCCGCGCGCAGACGGCTGTCGCGGGTGCCTCGATCACTCTCCGATTTCAAGGTTGAAAGCGGCGGTGCGTGCAAATGTAGCTAAAGGCAGGCCGCGGTGGGGAGGTGGCCAGGCCGGGCGCCCCGCGGCTGGGGGCGGCGGCCCGGTCTCACTCCCGCCGCCCGTGCGAGAGTGGCGGCCGGCGCAGGAGGCCAGGCCCGCCGCGTGCTCACCTGCTAGTCCCGGAGGCTGGGGGTGGGGGGCGACGGGGCGGGGCCAGGGCGCGACCGGCCAATGGGGAGAGGGCATTCATTCGACTGCTGAATTCCCTCTGGAAAGGGGAAGGGGAGGGGGAGGGGGCCGGGGGGAAAGTTCCAAGCTACGGAGCGATGGAAGGCCTTGGTGGGGGCCGGAGCCGCCCAGGGACAGTTTGGGGCGCAGGGGCAGGACTGAGGGAGAGGAAGATGCCGGCCGCGGCCGCCTCCGCCAAGAGCGGCGCGCCCCGCCCTGGCCGCCTCTCCCTTCCCGGGCTCCGCTGGGTCACCCGCCCGCCTGCGCCGGCTCCATAGCGCCACCTGCTGGACGCCGGCCGCACGCCTGGAGTGCCAAGGCGGAGGCTCTCACAGGCTGCGACCGCCTTGGCCTCCCAGGCCTGGGAGCGGCCGGAGGGCAATGAGCTCACCTCGGATCCAGCGGCTTTGGAGCCGGAGGCAACCGCCTCTTTAAAAATACATGATGGGGTCAGAAAGACTGCGACCGTGAGAATAACTTCTTGTTCCGCCCCTCCCACAGGGCCTGACACTTCTACCACTCAGTCCCACCCAGGGATGAGGAAATAGTGATGAGTCTGTCCCAGGAAGGGGGCAGCAGAAAAGGGCAGGAGTTCAGAGTCTTCGGGGCACCCGGTGGCAGCAAGGCACTGCTGGAAGCAGCCTTGGTCTCCTTGTGGACCCTGCTGTCCTCGGGTGGCCGCAGACGTGGGCAAGGGAGGCAGCTGCCTGCAGTGCTGTATGAGGGGAAAAAAGCCGTGGTAGCCCCCAAGTATGGGTTGTCCTTTTCTCGCCCCTCTTGCCTGCCTTAGTATAGGGCTGAAATCCCCATGATTAGAAACAGGACTCATTCATTCTTTCAATAAACATTTATTGAGCACCTACTGTGTGCCAGGCACTGTGCTAGGCGCTGGGGATACATCAGTGACTAACACACAGTCCCTGTCCTTGAGGAGCTCACAGTCTATCGGAGGGGAAACATACATAAACACATAGCTAAGGAGCTACCATGTGCTAAGTGCTACAATAAGAGGTATATACAAAGTGCTGTGGGAGCTCAGAGGAGGGAGTAATGCATCAGCTGCTGGGGGTGAGGAGCAAGTCTCTTGACTCTATTAAACCATTGCAAAGGCAGGGATGTTGTTGCCACGTGACCCTGGTTGAAATGAACCTGTCTCCTGAGGCTCTCCTCTAGCCCTCTCCCATAACTATATCAGCACAGGTTAGTTTATCAGATTAGCTAATTTAACACTTCGAGTAGGAAAGAAACTGGACAGGGAAGTTTCTTTAGGGGCAGGAGATGTTCAAAGTAGTAACAACTCTTGGGTGCTAAGGCTGGGGGGTGGGGTGGGGGTACCATGAGGGCACTGAGCCAGGGAGGGCAGGCCCTGGGCAGTGGAGCACCTGGGGTGAGTGCCTGTGCAGAGGGGAGGTCGGAGGTCACCTACCTCAAACTTTGGTCCCCCATCTCTCACCAGCTCAATCAGTAACCGTCCGCTGATGCTCACTAGTTGCTTCGTAGTGTGCCCTGCTCTTTGGGTGATACAGTCCCCTGCCCCTCAGAAGGTAACACACTAATTGGGGAGACTAAATAGGTTCAGGTCACTGAAGATTTGAGTAACAGTTTGTGATTATTATAGAGGAGATGTCACAGGCTGCTCACAATCAGTTGCCAAAAGAGTGGCAACTGCAGCAAGTTTAAATGAACTCACTTAAGGATAGGCTGGTCTGGGGAGGCAGCTTCCATGAACCAAGACTTGAAGGATGGATACAACTTAATTGGTACTAGCGGGGTGGGAAGACCATTCCGGTTGAGCAGAAGCAAGTAAAGCAAAAGCACAGAGGTGGGAAACTCCAACAGAGGCACATTCAAAGTCCAGCCAATCCATCCCTTTGACTGGAGCAGTACACAGGTCAGGGGAGCAACGTTGAGCCGATTGGGGAAGTCAGGCCCTGATGGTGAAGGGCCTTGCCAGAAGGTCAAAGACTTGGGAACCTGTCTGAAGACAGAGCTGATGCTAAGCGCAAAGTACTTCTGGAACGGCTGCCCTGAGCCCTCAAGTGCTCCCCCACACCTCCTCCAGGACCCCTGGACTGCCTCACGATTCAGAAAATAAAGGGTTAATGCCCAGCTGCTCAGAACAGGTTGGAGGTGAAGTATTTTGAGTGTCACCCCGACCTGGAGGCATCCTGGCAGAGGAATAACAGAGGTGGTGCCCTGGCAGATTGGACGGGCTGAGTCGGATCACCCCGGGGGGCTGCCAATATGTCTGGGGAGGGGGTTAAGCTCTGAGTGAGTTTCAGCTAGGCTGGGACTGTGGAAGAATGGCCAGATTTGAGAGACAGTGGGGAACTGCGCTGGAGTTCAGGAAATGGGGAGGGGACAGGGTCAAGTGAACGCAGCCATCAGCTGGCTCTGAAATGTCAAGCTTAGAAGGTCAGGAAAATGGTGGCACCATTAACAGAAACAGGCAAGTCATGACGGCCGTTTTGTTTCGAAAGGTTTTGTGTGTGTGGAGGACTTTCAAAAATCCATTGTTGACAGAGGGGCACTCTTTGAGGGACTGACAGGCATCCAGGTAGAACTATCCAGCAGACCGCTAGAAATGTGAGCCAGAAGCTGAGGAGAAGAGTGAGGGCTGGAGCTCTAGATTTCAGACCCAACCCAAAGAGCCCTCCTGGAGCCAGGAGGATGGATGAGGCCCTTGGGGGCACCCACACGTAAAGTGGTAGATGTGGAGCCAGCACGGGCACAGAGGGAGAGGGTGACGGAGGGCTCGGATGAGCCCAGCTGGTGCCGAAGGGGATGGGAAGTAGTGTCATGTGCCGTGAGGGCTCACAGGGGCCAAGAACTGTGAAGAAGACCTTCGTATGATGAGTTCTATGGGGTTGGGGTGAGGGGGGCAGGGCCACTCTTAACCCATGTGGCACCTTTGTGCCAAAATTACTTTTAAAGGTGACCCTTTTCAAGATGCTTTACTTTCCGCCACCAGGAAATGGTCATAATAAACTGATTTTATTAGAAAAAGTCACGTTAACGCCAAGCGCTGGAGACGTGTAAGAAATACACCTGCACAACCATATATGCTTCCCTCCTGGGGGGAGAAGAGGGAGAACAAGAGGACGGGCTTGGCAGTGACCAGGAGAGAAGGGCAACCAGGGGAGGTAGTTAGGTCACGTGGCTGGTTTTGTGCCAAGGACATAGCAAAGGTCCTGAGGCACTGATTCACATTAACCAAATTCATCAGATAATATCACTGTTTCCAAGGCTGACACATTAGAGCTCTTAGCCTGGCTCTGAAACTTGGCGGAGAGAGGAAAGCGAATTCACAGAAGAGAAAGGGGACGGGATGGAGGCCCCAGGTCGAGGGGTTGACTTCACGAGAAAATTGGCTGAGCCCTTCTCAGAAAGAGGAAAGACGGAAGGAAGGCACGTGGAGAGACAGGAGGGACGGGAAGCTCACAGCTGCTGGCTCCCATCTTCGTGGAGGAGGAATCAGGGTGAGGTGAGAAAGCTGGAGATCAGGGGCCGAGGCCCACTGGAGGTGGTCTGCTGCAGCCGTCGCGGGAGTGGCTGGGTGGACCGACCTGTGAGGGGAGTAGAAAGTAGGCTGAGCAGCAAGTAGGCACGAGCGGGGACGGAGGCGGGCCCAAAGCACATGGCTACTGGATTATCCGACTGTCCCCGGCACCACCTGCCAGCAGGGAAGCGGCAGGGGCAAAATTAATCAGGAGGGAAGCCAGGATCCGGGGTGTAGGGCAGGGCGCCCGTGAAGGCTGGTGTTACAGCCCGAGCCCTTGGCGCAAATATCCAGCTAATTTAGCCCCCCTCCCCCTGGGGACTTTGTGGCTGGGTCTGCCCCCGGAGGGGCGCTTCAGCAAAGCACTCCGGGGAGCTGACGTTTCCGGCCTGCTGGCTGATGACTGGTGGGCAAAGAGGCTGAGCCCAGGAAGAAAGCGTCTTCCCCAACACACATGCCCATTGAAGGTCTCCTCCCCTGGACCTGCTCCAGCTCTGTGACATCTCTCCAGATTTGGGGGCTCCAACCTGTACCCCATAGGCTCAGAACAACCGAATCTTGGTTTGTACAAAGGGAACCGGAGAAGGCTTTCCCTTAAAACAGAAAATTCCCCATCTCTGTGGCTGACCCACAGAGAGACACACACCCTTGAAGACCTCACAGCTACACCCCCGTCCTCACCAAAGAAATGGAGATACAGACCCACGAGTACACACAAATACGTACAGAGATATTCACATACGGGATAGTAAATACTCTGTGGAGGGAAAGAAGATGGTGAAATACAGCCAGGTGAAAAGACTCTTTTCACGAAGCCCCTACCCCAGCCCTGGCTACAAACGTCTCAGGAGGTCTGCCCTCCATCACCAAGTCAGCCTATTACCCCGACAAGAACATATCCCCTAGTGCTCTTGAAAGCCGTGGTCTGACACCAGGGATGCTCCGACTGGGCCTGTCTTGGCCATGGTGACGCCAGGCAGGGGTGGGGCACGGGGGTGTGGTGTACTGACACCCCACTGAAATATAAGGGCAGGTGCACTACTTAAGTCAGTCTCTCTTAGAGGAAGTCCGTATACAAATGCTGCTCAACTTTGCCTGGTGGGTCACACTTCCCCCCAAGCCCTCCGTTTATATGTCATGGGGCTCCATCTTAATGAGGGAAGTGGGGTTGAATGGGGAGAAGGGGGCTGGGGTTGGGGATCTGGTCAGCAGGCTCCCAGATGTGGTCACACTAGGCTCAGCCGTAAACAGGGACCCTGAGCCCGAGGAGAGCTCAAGTTCAGCCACCGGGGTCAGCCCAACAGTGGGGCGGCTGGGAGGAGAGAAAGTCTGGTTTCCCAGAAGGCTCGGATTGTGGGAACCCCTTGAAACTACCTGGGCTGGAAGTGGCTGAAGGTGAGCCTGATCCCTCAGGAGCTCCCTCAGGGTCTCTTCAGGAACCAGCAGCCCCTCCATGGGGGCCCCAGTCATCATGCCCTGTACATAGGAGGAGGGCCTCAGCGGCCCCTCCTTGACCCCAGGGGCTGCTGTGGCACCGGAAGTCCTGATGAAGGCCGCAATCACAGTCCCGGGGGGCTGAGAGCTGGGCCCGGCTGGGCCAGCCCCTGTGACCGAGGGTGGTGCTGGATTGGTCGCACAGTTGCCCCCAGCCAGAATTTGGGGGAGGCTACTGAGAATCAGCGGAGCCCCTGGTGCGGCCACCTGGTTCTCTTGGAAACTGGTGTTCAGGGGGAAGGAGGCCTGCAAAGTGAAGGTGTCCTTGAAGGTCGAAGCAGGCGGAACACTCTGGAGAACGAGCTGGGTTGAAGCAGTAGTACTGGCAGGAGGCCCGTTGGTCAGCACGGTGGTCAGCGGGATGGTCTGCAGGGTCAAGGCCGAGCCTGACCCGACAGGGGCCACTCCTAGGTGGATGTTGCTGGGCACTGAAGACGTACTGAGGAGAAACAGAAAACAGATTTGGTTCAGGTAGGAGGCTCAGAAGGAGGGCACAGGAGGAACGGAGCCGAAGGCGTTTTCTTTCTTTGTCGTCACTTTGGCTACCGTTTGTTGAGCACTTAGTAAAGGTCAGGGATCATTCTAACTGGCTGGCATGCAGGATTTCACTCAATCTTCCGATCAGCCCATGAGTTGAATAAGATTAACAATCTGATTTTACTGTGTGAGGAAACAGGAACAGAGAGGTTATGTAACTTGCCCTAGACCACACAGCCAGTAGCAGGGACACATCAAGGCTTTCTGACTCCAGAGCTCGCGTTTGTCACCGCTCCACTCTACTGCCGGCCCTCTTCAGAAGAGCATCCCTGTGGCCCACACCAGCATAGTAACAGGTACATACATATAAGCCAGGCAAGGCCCAAAGTTTTCATGGAAAATTGGAGGCACCTTAGTGTGGACAAGAAGTAGCAAGAGCTTTCCTGGTGGGCTTGGAGGGCCTGAGGAAGGCAGGATGTAACATTCTCTGTTGCCTCTTTTCTGGAGTGGAGGAGGCTTGGGGGGATGGGCCCAGGAGTGGAGGCTCCCGGTGGCTGCTTGGGGAGCACTCTGGGGTAACAGAAACAGCCCCAGCTGGCAAGAGAAGCCCCCCAGGTCAACAGCTGGCTCGGCCGTTACATTGGCGTGTGACCTCAGGCAAGTCACTTTTCCTCTTTTAACCAACAAGTGTCCCACTGGCTTCCCAGGGATGCCACAAGGGTCCCAGGAGACCCGAGAGAGTGCGGAGCTTTGCAAGAAGCTGAAAACGCCCCCCATCACGAGGTACTATGGGAAGACTTGGAACGACCTGGGTGCACTTACCTCACAGCTTTGGTGCGTTTGGCCTGGCTCTCTGGTGGAGAGACAAGCACCGTGGAGGTAGTGGGGATCTCCTCGTCTAGAGACAGTCCCGATTCCAGACTCGCAGATGGCTGTAGACCAACGTGCTGAACCTTTGGCTTTTCCCAGGAAGTGGCGCCCCTGCCATGCGGGGCAGCTCTGGATGATACCCTGGAGCTGGCTCGCCGGGTAGTGCTGCTGGACGAGGTGGAGGGAGCGGAGGCCTGAGGGGATGTGGCTGTGACTTCACTTCTCTCATCCTCGTCTTCAATCACCACCAGGTCCTTGGGCATCTCCTTAAACTGGTACACCAGCCTCTGTCCTTCCACTTTGGCAAGGATGCCTCTTTGGTAGTAATATCTGTGGGACACGGGGCAGAAAGTGGGGGGTGAGCCAGGGACACACCACCCTCCCGGGCAGGGCGCGCACGAGGTGGAGGCTGGTCGGGGAGCCAGACGGGAGCCCAAGGGCAAGGGAAGGGGTAGGGCCAACTCTCGGACTTGGAAGGCTTTTATGAAATTTCTGATCTCTCCCCCTGATGACTCAAAGGGTCCACAAGAAGGGATTGCAAACGCTGATCCCCATCCTGCTTTGGGGCAGAGGACGGGGGTGAGTGAAGGATGGGAGGGGGTGGACGATGGGGATTCAGCGGTCCCCCAACCTGAGAGACCAACCGTGGGTAAGTCAGGCCCATCTTCCTGGGCCCCTAGCTTGCAGAATGTGAAGGAAGCCCTTCTTGGGGATGGGGGGCCCTAAAGTTCTCTTTCTGCTCTAAAAAGAAAAAAGGCTAGGACAGAAATGCAAGAGGAAGGGGACTGTCCCTCCCAGGCGGGACCTGGGAAATGGGCTGGGGGGCAAGCAAACGGGAGGGTCACAGGAATTCCCTCCTCCGAAGAGTGTCCCGGTGACCCAGGCCACAGGAGCGAGGCACTTACACATCACCCAGACAGAGCCCAGTCTCTTCAGGGAAAATTGGAGACCCCTTAGCGACGGGACTCCTTGGACAGAAGGAAGAGCTTGGTGGCCCCTCAGGGCAGGGGCTCCTACCTTAGTGCCCGCCCCATCGTCTCATAGTTCATGTCAGGCTTGTTCTTCTGCTTCCCCCACAGCTTGGACACCGCTTTGGAATCCACCAGCTTGAAGATGCCTTTCTCTCGCTGGGTCCACTTGATGTACTTGGGGCAGGTGTTCCGGTCTTGCAGAAGTGCGAGGAGGAACTCCCACAGGTAGATGGTGCTGCCTGCAGAGCGGCGGGCGGTGAGGGGGCACCCAGGCCCCCCGGCTCCCTACCCGCCTCACCTGCCTCCCCGCCGTACCTTTGCCATCCTTCGATTTCTTCCGAATGGGTATGCTGGGGTCAGTGACGGGTGAGGTACTGCGGTTGCCCTTGGTCTTCCGGACTGTGGGGGGATGGTGGGAGCAGGATGAGGCTGAGCCCAGCCAGCGTGAGCGCTGAAGGGCAGGCTCCTGAGAGGGAGGGCCCAAGTGCTCGCCGAGTTAGGGGTGGTGAGGCAGACAAGGAAGAGGCAGGTTGGGAGGCCCAGGGTCACTCTCCACAGGCATAGCCTTCAGGTGCCCGCACCTGCCCAATGGCCCGCCCTCGTTTTCAGGCCCCAAAGGTAGAGCAGAACACCGCTCCTGTGTGGGGCAATGCAGTGCTTGCCGATGAGCCACCTTTAGAAGATCAGAATCTGCCTCGCCTCATTTTTGAAACAAAAAGGCAGCCTAAAGGCGTGACTGTGGTGCGGATAAGTGTGGCACCAGGGTTTGCTTGCCGCACGGACACGGCAGTATCGACCAGCCATCGCCTGAGTAAATCAATAACACTGGCGCTTGGGAAAGCCCAAAGTCCTCTCCCATACGTGGTCTCGGCTCCGTAAGCTCCGAGAGGGAAGATAAGAGCACGGGTTGAGGCAGAGGCCCCCAGAGGGCCAGGGACTGGCCAGGGGGCCAAGCCCGGTGTCTGAACACTCAGTACAGGATGCAACCCATGGGGATCATTGGGTTTTTAAAAGTTTACATATCTGCTGGGCAGATGGGGGTGGCCTGGGCAATGTCAGGCTTTGGGCAGGCCACCTGATGAGGCCCGTCTTTCCAGAATGGAGGACTTTCTGTCCACCCCGCCACACCAGAGAGCTGTTCTCTTAATGTGTCTGTGAGCCTCACCCCGACACTCACCCCTACTTATGGTCTCCCTGAGCCCCTCCTACTGCCCACCACCCTGAAGGAACACTCTCCCTCCCCCCCCCCTCCCCCTTTCTCTCTCTTACTTCTCTTCTTCGATTTTCCAGTCTTCTTGGCACTTTCTTCTCTGGGGACCTTCTCCTCCAGACAGTGTTCCTCCTGGTCACCAGTGTCACCAGCCCTGTTCAGGGCGTCGGGCTCAGAGACAGGAAACAGGTAGTTGGGCAGAGTGACGGCTGGAGCAGGGTCCGGGTCTGGAAGCATTTCGGAGGTGCTGACTGCAAGAAGAAAGGCCTGAGGTGGCTGGGGCCCAGGGCACGGCCTCCCAGTGCCAGTGCGCAAGAGAGCGGCGGGCTCCTGGGGGGGCGGGGCGAGGCGCCATTCCCCACGGTCCCAGACACAGGATACACCTGAAAACGCCTCCCGTGTCTCACAACACTAGGAGAGGAAACATCTGCAGAGCTGTGGGCACGAGCTGGCCCCAATCACGGCGGCCACGTTTATAGCCCACTGCTGGTGGTGGGGAAGTTCCAGGTGACACCCAAGGAAAAGGGCCACCTTGATTTAGTCATCTACTCATTTCACAACCGGAAGGGGCCTTAGACATCATTTAGCCCAATTCCTCTGCTTTTCTGGTGAGGAAACTGAGACCCAGAGATGGCAGAGCATGTGCCCAAGGTCACACAGCAAGCTGGTCACACATGCCTGGTACATGCAGGCACTCAGAAAATATTTGTTGAATCCTGAATGAATATTAGTGACAGAGTCGGGGTTAGGAACGCTAGGATTCAGAATTTGCAGCTTCAGGGCTTTCTTTCCCCCACTGTGTCCCAGCGCCTCCTTGGGAAGGGGCAGTTGGGGCCAGGAATCCTCCTGTGGCGTCACGGCAAGTGCCTGGGGGGTGCCGAGGGAGAAGCCTGCCTCGGGGGCCATCGGAGGAGGTAGGGGCCAACCTCCCAGAACAGTGAAGGGATGAGAAAGCTCCCAGCCTGGTCCATTTCTAAATAAGCCACACCCTGCACGGTCTTCCTGGGAGCTCAGCAAGACAGCAGAGGGGCCTGAAGTTACCCTGGCCAATAGTATTCAGCCTTAAAAAGGAAGGAAATTCTGACACATGCTATACATGGACGGACCTTGAGGACATTACATAAGTGAAATAAGCCAGTCCCTCCAAAACAAGTACTGTAAGCTTCTACTTATCTGAGGTCCCTAGAGGAGTCGAATTCATTGACACAGAAAGTAGAATGGTGGTGGCCAGGGGCTGAGGGGAAGGGGAAATGGGGAGTTAGTGTTTCATGGGGACAGACTTTCAGTTTTACAAGATGGCAAGAGTTCTGGAGAGGATGGTGGTGGCCGCACAACATAACAAATGTACTTAATACCACGGACCTGCACACTGAAAAATGGTTCAGGTGGTCCATTTTATGTTATGTGTATTTTACCATAATTGAAAAACTAGGAAAAAAAACCCCCAAAGAGTCACCCTGGCCATCTTTGCTTGTCTCCAGTGCCGTCCTGCCCTTCCCATTCCAGCCAGAGCCAAACAGCACGTACACGTGTATATGGGTGGGTGTGGGTGCGCACACATGTCCCTGAGAATCTAATACACGGATGTGATATTTTTAAATGGAATTTTGTATTGCTTCAACTTAAGGCGCCAGGGTTCAAACTTACAGATCTGCTTCTCATCCAGGATGTCATTGGGAGACTCGACGTTGAGCAAGACTTCAGTGGTTGACATGGTTTGCGAGGTTGCTTCATTGTCATCTGGTGCCAGGTTCCATGATGTGGGGGAGAAGAAAAGTTCCCTCAGGGCATAAGGCAGTGGATGCAGCTACAACCAGGGCCAGCTCAGAGAATGGAGCTAAGGAGCCCAGGGGCAGCCGGGAGGGGACCAGAGCGCCTCCCACCCTGATTCTCCACCTTTCTCTACACCCATCCCAGCTGGTCTCCCCTCACTGTCCCGCTCCATCTCAGGAGATCATGAATCCATTTAGGTGGTTTCCTCCTCTCTGAAGTGGTACTACCTCCTGCTTATCCTAATCACCCCATCTAATTTCCACCTGTTGGGGGCCTTGACCTTGGCTGCGTGGGGTCACTAGAAGCCATTGTGGACTACTGTTCCCTGAAGACAGAACCCCTTTCTCCTCCACACCTTCTCTGCCCAGGAAGGAAACAGACCTGCCAGCAAAAAACTGCCCTCCAGGATCTGATCCTGAGTCATGCACAAGGTCCCGTCTGTTATGATGCCATTGTGAACGTCGTCCAGCTCCAGGCCTGAGTACAGATGCAGTAATTCGGGGTAGGGGACCTGCTCCACGATCACAGCTGGGAACACTGAGGGGTCTTCCAGCTACGGAGAAGAGAGGGATCTGGTTCAGGGCTCACCCGCCTCTCCCAGGAAGCCCTCCGTACCAGAATCTGGCCCTTCTTGCAATTCCTAATTCTTGGATCCCTCAGGGGCTGTCCTTTGTAGGGCATGACATTGCTCTGGGTCCAACCTCACTAGGTGATGCTTTGAGTGGGTTCTTAATTAATAGAGATGGGTTAACTCTGTACCAGCTGCACTCAACCAAGGGCAGACAGTTCTAACTGGTCGTAGTTATGGGTTAATCAGTGACCAGGGTTAGTGCTCAGTCTATGAGGATAAGGCTCATTCTGAAGCCAGTAGGAAAGGATTCGTCAATGGCAAGGGCGAGGGACTCAGCCTACCCTCAGGGTTGGGTACCAGGGTTAGGGGCTCAGATTGTGAACATCTTAGGGCTCAGTCTGTGGTGATGAGAGTAGGAATGAAGACAGAAGAACAGAGGCATTATAGAGGTAGGAAGGTGAGGGCCTAGTCCCTGCCTGGATGGGGGGAGGGTTCTGATTTCCAGCTTGATTCAGTGGGTGCATGGGGATACTCTTCTTGTTAAGGGGGAACCCAGAAGGACGTGGAGCAGGTTTTTGGAGAAAGATAGGGAGAAAGTGTCTGAATATGGTGAGTTGGAGGTACCACTGAGGTATTTAAAATGGAGATACCTCAGGGAGACAAAAATATGTATCCAAGAGCTCATCCCTGGGAGTGGATAAAATTATTGGCATGAGAATTTGACCCCCAGAGGACATAGTTGTTCTAGAATCAAACAAAGCTAAACTTAAAAAATGAGTGCAATCACCACTGTTTTTTAAAAATGACGAATAGGGGCTTCCCTGGCGCAGTGGTTAAGAATCTGCCTGCCAATGCAGGGGACATGGGTTCGAGCCCTGATCCGGGAAGATCCCACATGCTGCAGAGCAACTAAACCCATGAGCCACAACTACTGAGCCTGCGCTCTAGAGCCCACAAGCCACAACTACTGAAGCCCATGCGCCTAGAGCCCGTGCTGCGCAACAGAAGCTACCACACCACAACAAAGAGTAGCCCCCACTCGCTGCAACTAGAGAAAGCCCGGGCACAGCAACGAAGACCCAATGCAGCCAAAAATAAATAAATTAAACAAATTAAAAAAAAAATGACGAATAGAAGGAAATATACCAGGATGTTCATAATAATTATATTTTGGTTGTGGGACTTTGGGTGATTTTTTTTCTTGTCTACTTGTCTGTATTTTCCAAATTTTCTTTCATGAGTCTGTTAATTCTTTCTTCATGAAAAAAAGAATGAGAATGCTCAGTTCTGCCTAATGTTCCTGAAGGATCCAGAAGAATAAAATCGATGAAACGGGCTTTGGGTTTGGCCGCTGGGCAGTCACCCGGCTAGAGCAGTTTCAGGGGAGTGCTGGGGTCCCAAAACACATTACAACAGATCTCAGAGAGGACGGACAGAGGGAGGCAGGCAGGTGGGCGTAGTGATTAAGGCCACAGAGTCTAGAGCTACCTGTCCAGTACGATAGCCACTAGCCACCGGTGACTGTGTAAATTTTTTCAAGATTAAAATTTCAGTTCTTCAGTTGCACCAGCCATAGTTCAAGTGCTCCATAGCCACATGGCCCCACATTGGACAGCGCAAATCTAGAGCATTTCTAGCATCTCAGATAATTCTATTGCACTGTGCTGATCTAGAGCCAGACTACCTGGGTTTGAAACCAAACTCTGCTATTTACGAGCAGTGTGATCTTGGGCAAGTTACCTAACCTTTCTGTGCATCGGTTTCCTCCTTTATAAAACTGGGGCGATCATATTATTGACCCCATAGGGTTTTTTAAACAGATCAATGTAGATAAAGCACTTAGAACAGGGTCTGGCATAGAGTAGGTTCTCATTAGGTGCTTTAGGCATCAGGGGCTTCTAGGAGACTAGTAACGTTTTATTTCTTAACCTGGGTGGTGAGTTAATGCGTATTCACTTTATAGTTATTCTTTAAAAATATATATATATATATATAATTTATGCACTCTTTTGTATTCATTTTTTAAATTGAAGTATAGTTAATTTACAATGTTGTGTTAGTTTCAAGTGTACAGGAAAGTGATGCAGTTATACATACATACACACACATATACACACACATATATATGTTCTTTTACAGATTCTTTTCCATTATACGTTACCTCTTTTGTATTCACAGTATATTTTGCAACAAAAATTGTTTCCTAAAAAGAGTGAGAGAAGGGAGGTGAAAAAGTAAACCCGGAGGGTGGAGGCTACACTGGGGAGAAGAACAGAGCTAAGAAGGTGGTATGTTGGAGGAGGCGGGCAGAAGGGAGGAAAGGGTTTCTTTTAGGGTTGGGGAGACATGAAAATGTTCTAGGTTGAGGAGAAAGGTGTGGGAGGTCTGAAAGGTACAGGAGAGAGAGGAGGTGATGGATGGTGTGAGGTCTTGAAGGCGGCAGGAGAGAAGAGATTAAGCACTGGGGTATGTGTTACCCTTGGAAGGAAGAGGGACACTTCTTTGTCCCAGGCCGGCGGAAAGGAAATAGGAACAGGTGATGTTATTGCTAAGAGGGAGAAGGGAGGGAAAGTGAGGGCGTCCTTGGGTTTGAGCTTCTCTGTGGATTGGAGGAGCGGCTGTCTGCTGAGGGTGGAGGGGCAGGCGTGGGGTCGGGAGGGAAGAACAGCTTCGGTGAAGAGCAGCCTTTATGAAGAACAGAAATAATTGCTGAGTGGACTAGAAACAAGTCAAAAAGTGACTAGCGGAGTTGAGAACCCAGGTAAAGTTAGATTTTTCTTCCCTTCGTCCAGGAGGCTAGGCACGCCAGAGATGCTGGATAAAACTGAGCAACTTTAGGTTAAGACCTAGCTGGACAGAAAGTACCATGTACTCCAAGCCCACTAGGGGGCAGCCTTTGGTAGGTCACTAGAGATTGGACAAAGTTTCCCATCCTCACAGGGATCTGGGATAGACAGCATCAGAATTAAGCTGGGGTGCCCTTGGAGATAATCCAGCTGGACCTCCTCTTGGTGAAGATGGGGAGATGGCAGCCAGATAGGGTCGGGGACAGGACTTGCCCAGGTGACACTGTGGCCACACTGGGATCAGAGCCCAGGACTTTGGACTTCTAATCTTCCATTCCTTCTACCGGACCTGGCTGCCTCTTCTTCTCCATTGTGTGGAAGGAGGGTAGTGGAGGGTAGGGATGAGTGTGCCAGGACACCATCCAATGGGTACATATAAGTACCCTAGTGCCAGGCAAGGTATGGAGCAGTGGGGGCCTGAGTGCCAGAATTCTGTCCTATTTTCCAATTTCCTCCCACTAGAGGAACCTATCTCCAGTTTATCCTGAATCCTTAGATCGAGGCTGAAAAGACGGTTATGGAAGGGCTCATCCACCGGGCTAGAGACATGAGTCTGAAGGTGCTGGGGGTTGGACTGTACCCTGCGGTGCCAGCTGGCAGTTCTCAGTCCCGCTATGTGGTTGTCCCAGCACCTTACTCACTGTGACACTGGAGGTGAAGCAAAGTGGCCAAAAATGCACATGGAGGTCAGTGTACACCTGTGCATTCAGCCCCTGTTGCTGACTGACAGCTCAGCTAGTGTACTTAGCAGCTGCTTGGCTGGCTTGGGAACTATACGTGCCCTGTAGTTGCACGTGGGCAAAACCAGCTCACTAAATGACCACCCGATGACTACTGCCTGGCCGCATGGGACTCGTTGGTGCACAGTCTGGCTGGCAAGCAGCCCCTATGTCCTGAACCTAGTAGGTGCTTGATCAATATTTGCTGACTGGGACTTCCCTGGTGGTCCAGTTGTAAAGAATCTGCCTTCCAATGCAGGGGATGCGGGTTCGATCCCTGGTCGGGGAACTAAGATCCCACATGCTGCGGGGCAACTAAGACCGCGTGCCACAACAACTGAGCCCGCATGCCTCATCTAGAGAGAGAAAACCCGCATGCCACAACTAGAGAGAAGTCCAAGTGCTGCCACGAAGAACCCGCGCACCACAACAAAAGATCCTGCAGGCCGCAACGAATATCCCGTGTGCCGCAACTAAGACCCGACGCAGCCAAAAATAAACATACATAAATAAATAAATAAAATATACATTAAAACAACAACAACAACAACAATATTTGCTTTCTGGCTAGCTGGCTGGTCGGCCGGCTCACTGGCTGTCCGCCTGCCTGTCTGTGTCTATCTGATCGTCTGTGCCGGCTGACCAGGCTCTGTTCTCTGGGGCCATACCTGGTGGATGTCATCCATTCCGTTGCTTGCAAACTCAAAGATCAGGTCACTGGGCTGCAGAGTAATAGCCATGCTGTCTTCTCAGAGGGCCGACTGCGGGATCCGCAGGGCCCTCTGGAGGCGTGGGGTTTCCTAAATGAAGAGATGCTGTACCTTGGAGCCTAGAGCCTACACCACGAGCCACGGTAAAATAGGGGTTGTAGAGAGCTGGAGTAGGTGGTGGCCTAAGCCAGGTTCAAGGCTGCATGCTGGGCTGGGCCAAGCGCAGGAGCGACCTACAGAGAAGGGAGAGATGGGGGCAGTGAGTAAGTCCCCTTCCTTGAGGTCTGTTCCTAGGACAGACTGCCAGAAGAGGGATAGCCAAAAGTGGAGGACAGTGGGAGCAGAAGGGGGAGGGAAAAGAAAAGGAGGCAGGTAAGGAAAGAAGGAAGAAGAGAAAGTTAATTGAGTCACCTTGAGGGGGAAGAGGCTGAGCCTCGATGTCAGTCTGGGTCACCAGCATCTGCACCTGAGCTGGCCTCCCTCCCTTCCCACGCCCTCTGGAGAAGGTGAGAGATAGCGGGAATTTGGGCTCTCCCCACTCTGAAGATTAATCCCCAGGGTGTGCCACAGGGGAAGCCAGGGGAAGCCCATCTGGCCTCATGGATGGAGCATGAAGAATCCCTACAGAACCCTTGGCTGGGGAAAGAATCTGTGTGCGAGACTTGGGGTGGGGACATTTGGGTGCACGGGATGGTCTTCTAGGCTCTGCCTGGCTCAGTTTGCCTTGGGAGTAGGGGCCACTTAGTTCTGAAGGGCAGAGTCCACAGTGGAAGTAATGTCTCACTGTAGGGGTTGAGCTGTCAGGGCCAGTGACAGCCTGACCCTGCTTGAGGGGATGGGACTCTCAGACTCAGCCACGCCTCCAGAGAGCCTGGAGACAGAGGGACAGGTGGGCCGCATGTCCTGCGCTCTCGTCAGCACCCAGCCACCGCCGCCGCCCGCCAGAGACGATGGCCTCTGTGCCGTATGTGGCTTGTGCTCTTGGTTTAGCTTTGCTTTCAGTTTCAAGACTGAACTGTCACCCTGGGAACCGGCGAGGAGAGCCGCAGCTGGGGGAGGGGCGCAGGGAACCTTCCCCATCGTCCAGGGCCAGCTCAGGGCCCCCCTCTTCCAGGAGATCTGTCTGCTGCAGTCCACACGTCTGTCCTCTGTGGCACTCACAGTCTGTACCTCAGGTGCTCACGTGGCACCCGGGCCTCTGATTGTTTCCTGTGCTCGCTGCCCTTCTCGAGTCATCTGCGCAGCACCCAGGCCTGCCTCCCAAAGCCCTGGCTCCCCTCCCACGCCCCTCCCTCCACCGCGGTCAGCATCTCCAGCCCGAACACTCAGGTAGCACAGCTTTGGCCCCGAGGGTTCTGCTCTGCGTGGTACCCGCGTGTGTGTAGGTGTGGCAGGTCTACGAACAGCCTGGTTCAACCATAAGCGTCTGAAGAACTGGCTCCACGCACCATAGGAGGAGCGACACACTTGACCCCCAGCTCCTCGACACTCCTTTGGCTGTGTCAGGGTGGCAAAACCTTCTCCTGGCCCGTAAAGAAAGGAGGAACTTAAGAGAGGGACAAAGGGGAGGAAAGGGAGGGGGATCACGGGTGACCTCCCTGATGACCGCTCTCCCCCACAGGAGACACCCAGGCCTCTCCCACTTCCTTTCCGTTAGCCCACAGGGCTGGCTCCGCCCTCCCCCCCCCCCACACCTTTCCACCCACCCCCAAGCAAAAACTTTGAGAAGTCGCTCAAGTCAACGTGGCAGGTCTTAGTTTCCCTTTGGGTGAATGAGAGGCTGAGCCCCGCTAGCACGGCTTTCCACCACAAACCCCCCCCACCCCCCCCCACCTGCACGTGACCCGGGCGCCTGTGGCCTCCGGGAGAAGCCTCCCAGGGCCATTTATGCTTGGAAGGTCTGTCTCCCCCAGCCAAAGTGCCCCAAGGCCCGCATTCCGCAGCTCCCGCCCTCCCACAGGCCGCCGTCTGCCCCCAGGAAGCATTCTCATACTAATCAAATGAAAGGCGATCACTTTCACCTAATCCCACTTTGTCTAAACATGAAACTCCTGTGTCTGCCCCCCTCTCCTCCGAGGTCATTCCGCCATGGCCTTTCCCTCCAGGTTTGCTCATCAATTTGGCTTCTCTTCACAGTTCTGTGCACCTCCCTTACCTCCCCCATTGGAACGTGGCTTCACTGAGGGCATGGATGAAACTTTAGCACCTTGCACCGTGCTGGGCATGTAGCAGGCGCTCAGTGTATGTTTGTGGAACGAACACATGAATGAATGGTACTGGTCAGCTAGTACCAGTGAGGTGTGTTTCCTGGGCAATAAGTATACCCATGCGTACACTGGGTGTGGGGTGGGTGTTACATGCTCTAGCTTACAGGAGAGAGAGAAACGTGTGCACTCTGTGTGTGTTACATCTGTGTATTTCTGCACTGTAATTTACAACGAGGGGAGCTCGGGAGGGAGTTTGCTGTGGGTGTGCAAACACACTGTAGATATACATATGTGCAGGGTGTGGGGATATGTGCGTGAGAGCCTCTGTGTGTCAAAGGGCTCTGGTCCTGGCTGGGCCAGCACAACCACAAGCTCAGTCGTCGGTTCCTCCTCCGCCAGGCCTGCCTTTGTGAGAATGACAAGCCCGAGCTAATACTGGCTACACACCAAGCTGATGCCGGCTGGCAGAAGCTGGCTGTGGTGAAGTAGGCCGGGGCGGGGCCCAGGGTTCTGCTGGCGAGAGGGCAGCCACGGCCACCCAGCCCCCCCCCCCACGGAAAACTCAAAGTCCTCTTGCTTCCCAGGAGGAGAATGCCAGTAGCAGAATGTGTACGTGGCCCACGGGTCCTTGGTGTGAGCCCCCGCCAGGCCCGCTCTCCTAGGGGGGTGGTGGGAGAGGGAAGGCAGCTCCGCACTGGATTGGATGGAACCCTTGGCCATCAAGGCAAAAAGGAGAGGTTTGAAATACAAGATAGAGACGAATCCAATTGCCTTCTTTAGGTATCAGCATGTCTAAATATCCAAATTCAGGACTTGGTTGGTGCAGGTCCCGACGGCCCAGAATTGTGACTACTGTGAGGCTGCACCCAGCACCCAAGGCTGATCCTGGTTTCTCGCTCTGCCCGAGCTCGAGCCTGAAGCTAAGGTGAAGAGGTGTGTGCGGTGGGGGTGGGGAGCTAAGAAAAGTCTCCCCTCACCCCCATGGAACCTTCCAGTCCAGAAGGTTTCACCCTTCCCCCTTCAGATGTTTGAGGATTTGAAAGTGAGAGGTGGGGAGAGGCTCATTTGCATGTTCACTCACTCTCCCCCAAGTCCCTCAAAATAACCTCCCTCTCCCAGGAACCTGAAACCAAAGAAGCCACCAGCACAAGAAGGCCCGCCCTGCTGGAGGCCGGGGAGGCCCGAACAGGGGCTCCCCTCCCTGGCGTCCTTACAGACGCCCTGGGACACACATTCACTGGCCTAGAGCCCTGGACACCGCCTCATGGGTGAGTGGGGGGCTAGGAAGGTCCACAAGGACACTCGGCTCAAGGAATCGGGCACCTGGTTACCCTTAGTAACCGGTGCTGAGTTCCTCCCACCCCGCCCCATCATTGCAAAGCTCACAGCTGGCTCCAGTCAAAGTCCACTCCCAGGGTGGCAAGAGCTCCACTCCCTTTGAGGCCACTGCAGTATCCCTGGCTCCCAGGGCCTGTCCTACTTGGGCTGAAAGCAAAGCCTTTGTGAGAGCATATGGCCCCGGCCTGTGCGTGTGCGCGCACATGTGCGCATGCGCCACAGGAGGGAGCAAGAAAGCGAGGGCGCCCACACCCCCGGCCTGCAAACGCACACCTCTGGTTCTCTGTGGTTGTGATTGCATTTCAAAACCAAAATAGCAAAATAGAAGTGGTTTGGGCTGTTCCTGCGTCATCACAGCTGGGCCCCCTTCAGACGTACAGACCCTTTCTGGGGCTGTCACTGGAACACGTCAAGCGGTGTCCAGCACCCACCCATCTGGGCCTCCCCTACAGGAAACAGCCCCTATGTGAAAGCCACGTCCACAGTCTCCGTGGAGCAAGTTTAAATCTACACCCGTTCGGCTGAGCCAATGGCTCTCACAGAATCACTAATAACACCCGTGGCATTTTCACACACGCCGGCAAACATGGGGGCCAGATGGTCAGCTCGGCCCACAGAGCAGAGCTCTCCAGTTCCTCACCCTCTCGCAGCCAGCTCTCACTCCTGAAATACCCCGTCCTCCCTGAAACCTTTCTGGAATTCTCTGGAAAGGAAGTGACAATTTCCTTCATGCCATTTCCCACTCCCTCAACACCCCTCCCCCACAACCACAAACAAAATGGAAACTACCCCAGGAACAGCTGTACCCTCTACTTAAAAACAGCCCCTCCTCCGACTAATAGTCATCAAGCAGCACATTTGCACACTGCACCACATGACCAGTGGCGTGTATTTAAGAGGCAGAGGGCCAGACTCGGGGGTCCAGTCTGTAGCCGTGGACATAGCAGAAGTAAGCCAAGTGTGGGACTCCTGCACAACCTTGGTCCAACTAGAGCTGGACTCCAAGCAGCCAGCTAAACCCCCCTCCTTGAACAGATGCCCAGCGAAGGGGCCCTGGCCACAGCTATTTTGTCAGCTTCTTCTCCTCTATTCCTGCCTTCTTACCACTCCCTCCATTTGAGATGAAATCAGGAAGAGGGAGGGAAAAAAATAAAGGTTTTGCAAGCTCTGTTGGTTGGGGTTTCTCTGTGCTTATTTACAAGAAACCCAGTTTCCTTCCTTGGCCCTCGGTCACTGCCTGATTCTCGTGTAGGGTTTGTCACAGCTCTGATGGTAAGGCAGGCCCAGAGCTCTTCTCCAACTGCCCCTGCCCTTTCTCAGCTCCAGGCCTGCCCCTACTTTCCCGGGCCGGAGCTGGCGCAGTGGAGGGGGGGTTAGGGCTGCAGGTCGCAGGCACAGGGATGTCTGCTCCTCTTTCTCCAGGAGACCCAACAGCCCTCTCCTGGCTGCATCCCAACAAGAGGTGTGACCCCGGAAAAGTCAGCCATCTTTCTGGGCTGTGGTTTCTGTCATCCTTAAGATGGGTGAGGGCTGAGGGGAATCCAGGCCTAGCAGCTGCTCACCAGGGAGTCTCGGGTGAATGAAGATGGTGGTGGGAAAGTGCTTTGAAAATTAAAACACACTCATTCAGATGATGAGTTCCAGGTGACCTCCCAGAGAGCAAGGGCGGCTGGGGACCCCATTAAGCTCCTGGATGCCCCCCCCATGGCTCTAGAACATAGACAGGGTGGGCTGCAGGCTTCCAGTTGTCAGCTTGGAAGGGGCTGGCTCCTCTCCTGGGATGGGGGCCCTGTAGGGAGGGACAGGCTGCTGTGGTTGAAGGAGTGCTCCCAGTCCCGTCCTCACCACCTCCACCCAGCCCCAGCCCTCTGGGTTGTGGTTATGTGGCAAGAAGAGCACTACAGAAGCCCCAGTGGGGGGGTGGGGTGGGGGGGAGGGCTATGACAAAGGGAACCTATTTCCCCAGCTGCCCTGACTCCCAGGGGCTTGGCCTGAGAAAGCCAAAAGAGCGCCCCCTGGAGGTGCCTGCAGCCACCACACCCTCATCTCCAGAGCTCCAGGGACCAGGAGGAGGCAGAGGGGCACCAAGCGCTCCTGGGAAGCTAAGAACAAGTCAGTGATGGGGAGAACATGCTGCGGGAAGGCGGGCAAAGCCAAATCCAGGGCAGCTACTGAACCCCAGCGGGGTGCGCTACCAGCCACAGCCTAGAAGACCCCAGAAGTCCCTGCAGACTGTAAGGGCATGGGCTTCCCAGCGAGAGGACCCAGCTTTGCCTTGGGGCTTAGGCAGGTCACCCTCTTCCTCTGGGGAACGAGGCCATCCTCCCTAGCTCACGGGGTTGTTGTGGAAGGCCAGCAGGTCAATGTAGGTGAGAGCCCTCTGTTACTCCCTAAGTGTGTTTTTAGATTTCCTGGTCAGATCCGTGTCTCTCTGGCTGAGGTCATGCATTAAGCATTCAGGATATCTTTACCTGGATGGACAGGAAGAAAGAAAGGGAAATGGAGTGGTGGGATGAAATGGAGGCTGAGGGGGGACATAACCAACAATTATCAAACATGGTAGAGAGCGGAAACCAGTTTGACTATGGGGAGGAGGTGGGGCTGGCTGGGGGTGGGCAGGGAAATCAGGGGGATAAGTGCATAGGCCTCGATTCACCAGGTGGTGGAATTTGAACTTGATATGGAAAGCAACTGGGAGTTACTGTTGATTCTTGAGCAAGGGAGGGGCATAAGGCAAGCAGTTCTCAAGGAAGATCAGTTTGGTCTGAGTGCATGAGTGGAGGAGATGGAAGGGGACCAGGTGGGGCACCTGGAGCCAAGGAGGTGAATCCCAGGGCCACCCTGAAGGAATAAAATGACAGAGTACAGGGCCATACAGTAATTGCAGAGACCCCAAGATTGCAGCCTGTTCTTGCTGTGAGAATTGTAAAAGATAGAGAGTGACTGGGGCAGGAAATATGGCAAGAACATGAGCTCAGTTTGGACATTTTGAAGTTGGGATTATCTTGAAAAATCCAGGATTAATGGTGGAAAAAAGAGGGCCCAGACAGTCATTTTGCTAAACACACACACACACGCGCGCGCGCACACACACCCGGGCAGGGGGGCCTCGACAGGCCTTCAGTGGCCAGAGGAGCAGGCCTGGCCTGGCGAGGCTGGCATTCTGGACACTGTAGCAGAAAGCTGCATGTGCTGAATGAAAATGCTTCGAATGGCACACGCTCCACCCCCACCCCTGCCCCCAGTAAGGCCTGCCTGCTTCCACGGGGGGGGGGGGGGTGGATGGGCGGGGGACAGACACACTGACCAGAGACTAATTAAATTTATTAGTGGGTTTTTTAGAAGCTGGGGCAATCTCTGGCTGGGCACCAACAGGATATTAAGTCAGATAACTTTTATTGAAGGGACAGTGTTCTTTGTCGAGGCCCCTGCCAGCACGTGTCCTAGAAACGAATGCAGAGGCTCCCTGCTGGGATCTGGGGCTCCCCCAGGTGGGAGGGGCGGCGCGGGGTTTGAGACCTGCTTGGCTCTTGGTGCCCCTTCCAAACACCCCCTTCCCCTACTGGCTACTTTCCAGGCAAGGAAAAGCAAGGGGCAGTCCAGCGTCCCCTGTACAGAGGGGCGGGCTCGAGAAAGGATGAGGTGGAAAGAGCCAATGGGCTGGGGTGGGCAGACAGGGAGGGCACCTTCAGCCCTGAAGTCACCGTGAGCTCGCGGGGGCTCCTCCCTCCCCCTCCCCCACATGGCTGAAAGCCTCTCCTTGACGCAGTCTCAGGATGCCAAAGTTAAAAGGGACCTGAAAGATCATGGCATCCATCCTTCCTGTCATCCAGCTGCAGACACCGAGTTCTCGAGGAAGGAGAAGTGACTTGCTCAAGGTCACACAGCTAGTTGCCGTGACTCCCAGGTGACCTTTCTTTCTCCCCTCCTCTTTGTCTCTCTGGCATCCTCAAAAAAGCCAACCCTTTCCTTTGGTGAGAACAGACAGCAGCCAAAGACCCAGGGCTGGCAAACAACAATGAAGCCACACATGTGCAGAACACATTTAACTTTCGCAATGACTTCCCCACCTCCGTGCCTTTGTTCACACTGTCCCCTAGGCCTGATATGCCCTTCCCCAATTTCTGTGGCTCCAATTCCCACACGGTGTTCAAGATCTGAAGCAAATGTCACCTCCTTTACAAAGCCTTACCTGCTTCCTCCTCACCTGATATATCTCCTCCTCCTCCTCTTCTTAACACCTTAGCTTGACTTACATTAAAGCAGGAGGTCTTCAAACTATGGCCCATGTGCCAAATCCAGCCCACCGTCTTTTTGTGTGGCCAGTGAGCTAAGGACGGTTTTTGTATTTTTTTAAGGATTGGGGGAAAAAATCAAAAGAAGAACAATATTTCATGCCACAGGAGAATTATACAAAGTCCAAATTTCAGTGTCCACAAAGAAAGTTTTATTGGAATGCAGCTACGTGCATTCGTTTACATATTGTCTGTGGTGGTTTTGCATCATAAGTTGAGTTGCTGTGACAACAGTTCACATGGGCCGCAAAGGCTAAACTATTTACTATGTGGTCCTTTGCAGGAAAAGTTTGCTGACTCCTGGACCAAAGGCTTCACTCCCCTTCAGAGTGAATAAATTCATCAAGTTCCTTTCGTAGAAGAATGTCACAGAGACTCAGAGGTGCCTGGAGGGAGGCGTGGAACATCAAGTACAAACTCCTAATTTTCATCAGAAAGTTCTGGCCCTAGCTCTGCCCATACTGTGACCTTGAGGAAGTCACTTTTGCTTTGTGGGCCTCAGTTTCCTCAGCTGCACAGCGAGGGGGGTTGGCCTGGATGGCCTCAGGCCCTTTCCAGCCCTACAATTTAGAGACTCAGCAATCTGCTGCATTTCCAACTCACACAGTTTTGAGCAGGCACCATTCTGATCATTTTCTCTCCGAACAAGACCTTACAGAAGGTTCCCCTGCCCAGCTGTGGCTTTCCCTACCATTGTGGGCCCCCTCACTTATACTCACCTGCCCCGCCCAACCCTTCTCTTCTGCTGACCTGTCTGCCCTTCTCTCCGAACTCCTCTTCCGGCAAAATGAACATGGCCTCCTCTGAGGAAGCACCGCCCCCCCTCACCCGGTGGTCCAGGAGCCTCCATTTTGCAGGGTGGGGCGGAGGCAGGGAAAGAAGGGCTCTCGGCCCTCCTCGGCCTCCCAGGGCCCACAGCAGACAGGCAGTGGAGCAGGAGATAGGGCCAGCCCTCCCCGCACCCCTGCTCTGCCAGAGGAAACAGCCCCTCTCTGCCACTTCCTGTCCCAGGGGTTTCAGCAGTTTCCCCTTCAGGGCCTGCGGGCCCTCCCAGCCCCGCCCCTGCCCCACACAGGTCAGAGAGTGCAGAGAGGGGAGGGGCCCTGTGGGTGAGTGGGGAGGATCCCTCACAGGAAGGCTGAGGAGACAGCTGTCTACACAAGGGGACGCCCCAGCAGCTCCTCTGCCAGCCTGCTCGGGCCGGGGGAGCCGGGACCTGGGAGGGAGGTGGGACTGCCTCCACAACCCGCTCCTGTTAGCAGATGGGCACACGTGAGCTCATCACCTCACCTAGCGATCACCTTGGAGAGCACAGGGAGCCTGCTGGGTGAAAGAGTGGGCTGTAAGTGCTGAGGTCAATTCCGCCTGGGCTGAGGACCAGCCCTGGGTGGCTTCAGATGGAGAGGCGGGTTGAAGCGAGAGAGCCTGGGGAAACCAGGCCAACCATGGTGGTTAATTCGGAGTAGCAGGTGACACTGAAATCAATGGCACGTCAAAACTTTGCATGATTTTGTCCGTAGCGCCGATGGACAGAGGCAACAATGGAGAGCAAAGTATTCTATTACATGCGGGTCAAGGGTAGTGGCGTTTTCTGGGTGATGGAACAGGAAGCTGTCACGTTCCACAGCCGCTGCTGATTTGGTGTGGTGACTTCTACTTGTAAATACCTCCCAGTTGCCTTTGCAAGGTCGGTGGGGCTCCTAGCAGTGGGGCTGTGTGCCCGTGAGGGATCCGGGCAGGTGACCAGCTCTGCCAGGCCTTCCCAAGGCAATGGGTCAGAGGCGCAGTAGCAGCCTGAGGCTCTGCACCCCTGCCCAGTTGTCAGTCCCCCTGAAGACATGTTAGAAGTACATGATGATGGTTCTAGAAGCCTTGGTGCCTGGGATGGGGGCCTAATAGTGGATAGACACAACCACCTTGGCCCCCTGTGGTAATATTGTTCCATGAGGTTCAAGTGGCAGTGAGCGAAGCTAAGGGTAAGGGGACCCCTCGAAATGATGGTTCTGAATGGGCCAACGAAAATGGATGGGAAGATGGTCTTGATACCTCTCCCGGCTCTGAGAGGTCATCTTCTTGGGCTTTTGGCCAAGAGCCCTGACCAGCCAGGCCTCCTGTCAAGAGAACAGTCCGGCTTCGCCCTCTCCCCTCTCCCTCCATGCCTCCAGAGCCAAAAAGACCCAGTGTCCCTGCGACAGAGCCCCATCGCCCCTGAGGGGAGTGCCCGCTCCACCCCGCAAGTTGGAGTAAATACTGCTTCACAGCTGGTATGGAGGATGCCACGGAAGCCTCAGAGACAACATCTGGATGTGCACCTGGGCTGCTGCCAGCCCCTCCCTACATCTGCAGTGCAAACCCAGGGCCAGGGTTTGGTTACAAGCCCAACTCAAAGCTGGTGGCACGTGTTTGGAAAGCACACCTGACTGGGCGGAGCGGGTGGAAGCACTTGAGACCGGTGCCAGCTCAGGGCAAGCGCTTGCGGGGTTGGCACCGATCTGAGCTAGTGCTGGACCCGGGATGGCGGGTGTAGCCACTGTGGCCTCAGCCGTGGGCCTGTTGCAGGATGGGCAGAGTGGCGTGGGTACTCGTTTAAAGTGGGCAAGATTTTCTTTTGTGCCCTCTGATATCACGCCAGGCTGCTCCCTCTGCTTCTGGGGAAGGGGACCGAACAGTAAGCATTACAGGGTGACAGGGCGGAGCATAGGGAAGATGGCACGGATTTACATTTATTGGGTTACAAGCTGCGGGGGTGGTGTCGCGCCAGTCACTTGCCGTAGGGCTATCTCCTTTCATTCTTACAGCATCCCAAACAAAGTAGCTCGTCAGTGGCAGAGCCCGGGTTTGAACCCAGGTTTATTTCCAACTAGTACGCTCTTTGAACTTTGTTTTCAGTTACATCTCTTTTGGTAATAATCCTGTTTTAATAGTTCCATTTTACAAACAGGAGAAGTGAGGCTTAGAAAAGATTAGGTAACAGGACCAAGGTCACACTGCCTGTCAAGAATGGAGGCAGAACTCAAACCCAGGCCTGTGTGACCTCAAAGTCTGTGCTTTTTCCCACTGCTCCATGCTGCCGACCATCTGCTCAGAGTCCTAGCTCAGAGCTTGCACGCAACAACCAACGTTGAAGGCTCGGAGCCCCTATGATGTCCTTCAACGAAAGCTTCCCAAGCCTGTGTCCCAGACGCCTCCAAGCTCCATCTGATAGGTGAAACCTAACTTTCTGGGCAAAGATGCACCAAAATGGTGATGAGTTGAGCCCCCGTGGCCAGCTGTGGAGGAAAGGTATTGTAGAGCACAAGGCTTCCGGCTCTGTTGATGAAGGAGGCTGACTCTATTCCTGTACCTCAGGAGACTACTGTCTCCAGAGTGTTGCTGGCTCCAGACCTGGAGTGGCTTAGGCATGGTCCCTGCCCCATAAATATACACTTGCTCTCGGCTTACACATAATTTAAGTCTGGGTTCTTATCTCAGGGTGTTGGTTCACATGTTTTTTCAAATATTTATGGGAAGTCAGCCCTGAACACCTCATAGGTGCCAGGTCTGTGGCCAGGGGCCTATCGCTGGGCCCACCCCATTCTTCTCTGTGGTAGCGTCTATTCGTATCTAAGTTCCCGGTAAGCTGGGTTAGCCCATCTGCCTAAACAACATTGCTGGGGTTTTTTCCCCTCAAAACACTCCCATAGCAAGTGTCTCTTCAAAATTGAGGCTCGGAGGTTGGGGGAAAACGGGGAGTGACTGCTAATGGGTATAGAGTTTCTTTATGAGGCGATAAAAATATTCTAAAATGGGTTGTGGTGAAGTACATACAACTCTGTGAGTATACAAAAAGGCATTGAATTGTATACTTTAATTGGGTGAATTGTATGGTATTGAATTATATCTAATAAAGCTGCTATTAAAAAAAAAAAAAAGTGGCCCAGAGAGGGCTCACTCAAGGCCACACGAAAGTTCATAGAACAGCTCAGGCCAGACTCCAGGTCTTCGGATTTCTGATTCTGAAGCTCCCTCCTCCCATCAGCCTCCCCATAACCCTGAACAAGCATAACTGCTGAGGTTCAGCGAGTGTGCAAGGCAGCCCTATGCATGAGGGTTGGCGGCTGGATCTAGAGCAACAGGGTAGGAGTAGAAAATGCTCTAGAGCTGGGGCTTCAACTTACGTCTCCATGAGCGTGGCCAAGTCCCTGCCCATCTCTGAGACCCAGTGGCCCCATCTGTTAAGTGAAGTGGATGAGTCTGGTGATCCTTTGCAAAAGGCTCCACCAGCTCTGACCATCTGCAGTTCTAATTATAAAGCCCTGCAGGATGGAAGAGACTGGCATGTCGGATATGGGGTTCTTCTTGGAGTGCTGCAGGGGGCCTGGACACGATTAGGTGTTCCAACTGATGCTCCTCACGCAGAGTGACGAACAGGACTTTCCCGTGAGAGTCAGATGCTCTCAGAGGATTCCACTGCTGAGTTTCTCTATGGGGGGATAGCTGGTCCTGATTTCGCTCCCCCCCCCCCACCGCCCCTGCCCACCAGCAGTGCTAGGTGGTAGAATAACCCATAATAGAGACCCGTTGATCATGTCCTTTGGAGATGTCAGGAACCAGGTTCTTGGCCTGGCCCCTAGGCAGCCCCACCGCGTGCTGAGCTTGCCTCTGTGGTGGAGGGAATGATTGCTGATGGCCACGAGTCTAGTCCCCACTGGACAGGATGTTTCCACATCAAGCCCCACTTCCTGCAGCTAGGCCTGGGCTCCGGTTTCCCCCTTCTCCTGCCATCTGGTTGCCTGCCCTCTGCCCCCTCCCCTTGCTGGGTGTTTACAGGCTGCCTTATCAGCCTGGGGAATCTGGGCCTCACCCAGTCGGCTGCCCTGCCCCGCCCGGCGCAGCCAGCCTGCCCAGGGCCCTACCTGCTGTGGTTTCGTCACTCCAGGCAGGCACCCCTACACCCCCGGCAGGCAGGGGGTGTGGATGAGGGCTTGCTGCCTGCCGGAGTGAGAGCTGAATATTCATAGCGCGTCGTCCACCTTGTCCAAGCTGGGGGAGGGTATGCCCTCTTTCTACATTGTCATTGTCTCTACCTGCAGGCTCTGGGGACAGAAATGAGGCGCTCGGGTTGCTGAGGAGGCTAACTCTGGCCTGGAGAGCCTCGACGGCTCTTCTGTTCTCAGCCACCAAGAGGTGAGCGGGGGGCTGGGGGCGCAGCCGTAGGCTGGAAGGCTCTGAGTGTATAGACAGTTGGTTGTTTTTTTTTTTTAACTGCAGAGTATTGTAAACACTTCACACTACAGGTGGGGCAGAATGAGGGGCTGCAGACTGAGTGTGGTGGAGTAGGGAAGGCTGGGGAATCCGTGGGCACAGCCTTCAGAGCCCAGACCTCAGAGCTTCCTGGGTCCCAGGCTGTCTCCATCTCACCTTGGGATCTGGTCACCCATCCAAAGGCTAGGATGAGGCCAGAGCCAACCACTGAGCAAGTCCGATGACTTCCCCTCAGAGCACAACAGCTTAGATTTTTCCATCAAATGAGTTTGAACTAAGGAAGGGGACAGGAATGGGGACAGTGGGCAAATAAACATGCAGGAGGTGATGGATTTCCCTTCCAGCACTTTGGGCTAAAACCTTGAAAGTTCACGTCCTGACCTGTTCCTAGGCGGGTCCCACAGGGACAGGGCTTGCTTGCTAAAGCTGACCAGTCCCCAGAGCAGGGATCAAAGCCACAGTCCGAAACTGCTCCTCTTCCAGGGGCTTCCATTTTGTTCACTGAGAAATCAATTAAAATATGCTCAGGCAGTACATTGCGGCATTCACACTACAGATAAAATGCCACACTTCAAAGAAATTTTATGCAGCTGTGTCTTTCTAGGTCTCTAAGATACAATTCAGTAGTTTGGGGCGCTTGGGTGGGAAAGTTTGGAAAAACTCTGCTCAGGCAATTTTGCCATTAATGGGCTATGTAACCACAGGCATGCCATGTCACATGGCTCTCACAGCCTCGGGCTTCCCCCGCCCCCCTCCACCAGAGATTTCATGCTACTCAGAGCTTCTCACAAGCTTACTGACCCTAGTAGCAGTCAGGGCTCCGCAGGCCACCCCACCTCCCCAGGAATAACTTCCCACCACTCAGAAAAATCATAAACCATTTAGTGTTAATGTGTTAATGGGTGATACTGGGTTAATGTGTCACCTCTCTCCTCAGCACATTTTCATTTTAAAAGGCCATGCGGAGCTACCCTGCTTTAACCTAAGGAGTGGCTCCGGGGTTAATAGGGGTGCCAGTGAGCCAGGGAGTGTTTCTTGCTGACACCATTAGCCCTGGAGCGAGCCGGCCTTCCCCATCTACTCCCCATGCCTGTGGTCTCTGTTGGGAAGCTGTATAGAGGGGATGTGAAAGTCTTTGAAAAGCTAACCAGGCCTGGTGCAGCAGAAAGCCCACTTGACTGGGCATGAGGAAGAGTGAGTTCCAGTCATGGCCCTGCCCCTGCCTAGCTCCTCCCCAGCCTCCGGGCTGGCGCCTGCTGCTACTCCAGGACACACATGTACATCTACGGCTGTGGCCGCACCAGCCGTACTCGGCAGAGCTTTACAGTCCAAACTCATCTGCTTGCTTTCCAAAGGTCTTTCACAGTCTGACCCCACCCTACCTACTCAGCCTTGTTTCCCATGATTTCCCAACTCAAGCCTGGGCTTCAAGCCCAGTGGTCTCCTCATGGTCCCCTGAGGGAACATTCCAGGCTCATTCACGGAGTTTCTCAGGCCTGCCAGGCCCTTGCTGCTCTGTTTTGGTTAATCAAATAGTGCCCATCCAGCAAGGTCCCAACCAAGTCCCCCAGATCCACGGAGCTGGTTGTGCCCTGATAACGAGAGTCCACACCAATGGAGCCCCCTTCGAAACTCCCATAGCCCTTAAATTTGACCACAAGATCTCTTAATCCCATGCAATCTTGAATTGCTCTTTATTTCATGTGTATGTCTTATTTCCCCAACAGGTGGTAAAATCCATGGGATCAAGGTCTATTTAATCTTCTCCTGACTCTAACACAGGTCTGGGCATTCATGAACTAAGTCCATGTAAATTCTCAGCCCAAGTGAGATCTCTAGAAAAGAGACCCCGAAACCTGATAGATCTGAGGGCTACAGTCTACGGGTGGGGATAGGGATAGAATTAGGGGGCAAAGGTCTCCAGGCTCAAACATTACTCGTCTTCTCTTGCTCCAGGCCTCTACTAAGGGAAACACATACCAGCTAGAGTCATTTATTCCAAACGGCATCAAGAAGGCGGTTGATGATCAATCAGGTCATCATCAGAGCATTCTCTCTTCGTACAAAACCACAGTGTTTCTACCTGGTGAATATTGGGTGCTGGTCGGATCACTGGACCCTTGGGAAAGACTTCATGATGCTGGATCAGTTCTAAGAGCTAAAGTGGTTCAAGAGAATGCGGTGTGAGGATAACTTTTTTTTTTTAAAGAGGTCTTTTGTTGGCTAGATAGACAAGGTTGAAAAGGGATATGACTGCCATCTAGAAAATGATGTATGGAGCAGATAATCATAGAACTCTGCACCAAAAATAGGTTATAAACGAAGGGCAAATAATAAATAGTTCTCTTTTGCAAACGCATAGTAAAGTTAAGAAACTCTTTACTGAAGAATATCAATGAGGGACTTCCCTGGTGGTCCAGTGGTTAAGAATCCGCCTTCCAATGCAGGGGACATGGGTTTGATTCCTGGTCAGGGAACTAAGATCCCACATGTCGCAGGGCAACTAAGCCCACTTGCCGAAACTATTGAGCCCACGTGCCTCAACTAGAGAGCCGGTGTGCCACAAACTACAGAGCCCACGTGCTCTGGAGCCCGTGAGCCACAGCTAGAGAGAAGCCAGCATGCCACAACGAAGATCCCGTATGCTGCAACTAAGACCCGACACGGCCAAAAATAAATAAATAAATAAATAAATAAATAAATAAATAAATAAATAATTTTTAAAAAAGAATGAGTTTAAAAAAAAGAATATCGGACTTCCCTGGTGGCACAGTGGTTAAGAATCCATCTGCCAATGCAGGGAACAGGGGTTCAACCCTTGGTCCGGGAAGATCCCACATGCTGCGGAGCAGCTAAGCCCGTGGGCCACAACTACTGGGCCTGCGCTCTAGAGCCCATGCACCACAACTACTGAGCCCATGCGCCTAGAGCCTGTGCTCCACAACAAGAGAAGCCACTGCAATGAGAAGCCTGCATACTGCAATGAAGAGTAGCCCCCGCTCGCCACAACTAGAGAAAGCCCCTGAGCAGAAACGAAGACCCAACACGGCCAAAAATAAATAAAAATTAAAAAAAAAAGAATATCAATGAAGAAATTAAGCATCTTCTAAAATGACAGTAACATTAGGGTCATCCATGATTATAAAATAAGATCACAAAAGCACAGCCAAACATATCTGCTATAACAGTTAACGTAAATAGAATAAATTCAAGTATTAAAAAAAGATGATATTATAAATAAGCCATAAGGATATATTGTACAGCACAGGGAATATAGCCAACATTTTATAATAACTCTAAATAGAGTATAACCTTTAAAAATTGTGAATCACTGTGTTGTACACCTGAAACTTATGATATTGTAAATCAACTATATGTCAATTAAAAACTGATACTGACAATCTGATTCTAAAATTTACATGGAATTGCAAACGACTTAAAATAGGCAAGAACAACTTTGATAAAGAACAAGAGTTGGAGGGCTAATACTACCTGATTTTAAGAATGATTATAAAGCTGCAGTAATCAAAACAATTGGCATTAGCATAAAGATAAACAAATAGATCAATCAACAGAGCAGAATATAGAGTCCAGAAATAAACCTATATATAAGGACAACTGTAACAGACTAATGATAACTTTTTCAACAAGTGGTGCTGGAATAACTGGATATCCATATGTAAAAAGAAAAAAATGAATTTGGATTTGTACCACTCATCATAGAGAAAAATTAACTCGAAATTGATCGAAGACCAAAATGTAAAACCTGAAACTACAAAACTTCTAAAAGAAACCCTAAGACAAAATATCTGTGACCTGAGGCTAGGTGAAGCATTCTAAGATACAACACCAAAAGCATGATCCATAAAAGTAAAAACCGATTGGTTAGAATTCAACAAAATTGAAAACTTCTGCTCTTCAAAAGACACTATAGGACTTCCCTGGTGGCGCAGTGGTTAAGAATCCACCTGCCAATGCAGGGGACACGGGTTTGAGCCCTGGTCTGGGAAGATCCCACATGCCGCGGAGCAACTAAGCCCGTGCGCCACAACTACTGAGCCTGTGCTCTAGAGCCCATGTGCCACAACTACTGAGCCCACGTGCCACAACTACTGAAGCCTGTGCGCCTAGAGCCCATGCTCCACAACAAGAGAAGCTACCACAATGAGAAGCCCGTGCACCGCAACGGAGAGTAGCCCCCGCTCATTGCAACTAGAGAAAGCCCACAGCAACGAACACCCAATGCAGCCAAAAACAAACAAACAAATAAATAAATGTAGTAGTCATATTCTGAAAAAAAAAAGACACTATGACTCTGAAGGCATGTCTACATTAATAAAATAATAACTTAAAAATAATTCTTCTAGCTCATTGTAATCACTAAATGGCAAGGATTTTATGTGGCTATATTTTGTCTTCAATAAAAAATTTAAACCCCTCCCCCCCAAAAAAAGACACTATGAAGAGAATGAAAAGACAAGGCACATACTCAGACAAAATCTTTGCAAAGCATGTATCTGATAAAGGTCTTATATCTAGAATATATAAAGAATTCTCAAAACTCAACTACAAGAAAACAAACAAGTCAATTTAAAAATGGGCCAAAGATTTGAACAGACACCCTCACCAAAGTAGATGTATGAGTGACAAATAAGTACATGAAAAGATGTTCAACTCCTCAGTCATTAGAGCAATACAAATTAAAACTACAGTGAGATACCACTGCACACCTATTAGAATGGCTAAAATTTTAAGACTACCCACACCAAGTGTTGACAAGGATGTGGAGCAACTGAAACTCTAATACACAGCTGGTGGGAATGTAAAATGGTACAATGACTTTGGAAAACAGATTGATAGTTTCTTAAAAAGTTGAACCTACAACTACTGAATGATCCAGCCATTCCACTCCTAGGTATTTGACCAATAGAAAAAGACACATATAGCTATAGAAAGGTTTGTACAAAGATGCTCACTGCAGCCTTTTTGGTAACAGGCAAAAAGTAGAAAAAATCAAAACCACCAAATGTCCACCAAGTGATGAACAGATCAACAATATATGGTATATCCATTCAACGGAATTCTACTTAGCAATAAAAAGGAATGAAATACTGATATAGAAAACAACATGGATGGATCTTAAAATAAATATGCTGAATGAAAGAAGCCATACAAGGAGAGAGTACATCCTATATGATTCCACGTATATAAAACTCTAGAAAATGCAAACTATTACAATGAGTAGTGAATAAGCCCTAGAACTCTACTGCACAGTGTAGGGAATGTAGACAGCAATATTGTATTAACAACCATCAAACTTGCTAAGAGACTAGAACTTAATTATTCCAATCACTAAATAGAAAGGATAATTATGCAACATGATAGAGGTGCTAATTATCACTACAATGGCAACCACATTACAATATATAAACGTATCAAATTACCATGGTGTACACCTTAACTTTACACAATGTTATATGTCAAATACAGACGGTCCCCAACTTAATGATGGTTCAACTTATGATTTTTCAACTTTACGACGGTGCGAAAACGATACACATTCAGTAGAAATTGTACTTCAAATTTTGAACTTTGATCTTTTCCCGGGCTAGCGATATGTGATGCTGGGCAGCGGCAGCCACCACATCGCCCAGTCAGCCACGCGATCACGAGGGTAAACAACCGATAGACTTACAACCATTCTGTATGCAGACAACCATTCTGTTTTTCACTTTCAGTACATTATTCAATAAATTACATGAGATATTCAACACTGTATCATAAAATAGGCTTTGTGTTTGTTAGATGATTTTGCCCAACTGTATGCTAATGTAAGTGTTCTGAGCATGTTTAAGGTAGGCTAGGCTAAGCTATGGTGCTCAGTAGGTTAGGTGTAATTGATGTATTTTCAACTTAGGATGGTTTCAACTTCCGATGGGTTTATCAGGATGTAACCTCATCATAAGTCAAAGGAGATTTGTATATTTCAATTAAAAAATGAATACTAACTGATAGTCACAGAAAGCAGATAAGTGGTTGCTCGGGATGAGAAGGAGGGATTGCCAAGGGGCACAAGGAAACTTTCGGGGGTGACTAGTTTCGCGAGTATATACATATGTCAAATATTATCAAATTGTACACTTTAAATATGTGCAGTTTATTGTATGTCAATATTGCCTCAATAAAACTGTTAAATAAAAAGAAAGAAAAAGGTCCCCAGATTGGGTAAAATAACAACAGCAGCATTTACTATGTAATTTTAGCAAGTAATATTACTGCATAATTTAACTATGCAATAGTATCACTATATGAGAGCAGTGAAGACAAAAGAGGCAAGAACACGCACGCTCTCCTAGAAAACACATTCCTTGATGCCACCAGTGGAGACAAATTCTGAACCCTGGAACTTACTGAGTGTGCTGATTCGAATGTGTTTTGTTGTTTTATCTTTTGCTCACGCTCCTGCCGATGTTATTGTCCCACCGAGCCTGGAAGGCCCCTAGAGCACAGCCAATGCGCTCTCTTTCCTCTTTTGAAAGGCCATCTGCCCTCTCACTTCCAGGAGACCTTCCCCAATTAAGTTAAGGAGGGAGAAGAATGATCTTCCTCTAGGTAAGCCCTCCTCGAACCCACCATCACCTAATCTACAAACCTTAAGTGCCACAGGCTGGTTGGCACTTCAGCTCCCGCCCGCTGTGAGGCTAAGTGCATGTGTATTACTAGAGCTCCAGAATTGGGTTTAGATTCTTCAGAGCAGCGGCCTGGGCCTGCTGTGTTTTTTTTTTTTAGGATCAGGGTGGCGCCAAGAAAGTGGTCACCTAATGAGACAGGTGTTTTCTGTGCATGGATTCCCACAGAAGCAGCAGAGCTGAACTAGCCTCTCTTATCCTCTGGGGGAATTATGGGAAAAAGACAGATTATCTCCTAAATCTATGTCTTAAGTACCTCCTTGTTATCAGGTCATCAGGAATTTGGGGAGGTTAAGACTAATTGCCCACTCTCCCATCCCCCATCCCATCCCATCCCCCAAGGCCTACGGGTGGGGACCAAGGGACTGAGTGAAGTGGCTCAGGGGTGGTCCAAGGGTGGTCCAGGGCCTCCTGCCCTTGTGTGTGGTCACAGGCTTCTCAAGCAAACAAAATCCATTTGCTAGCAGATGGAACCTCCAAGTTACTTTCTGGGAGGCCTTTGGAATGGGAGTGGCCCCCAGCCCCCCAGGAACTCTTCTGGGCAAAGGTAGTGTCCCAGCCCCAACCCAAGGCCTCTGGGCATGAGCGAAAGGAGGCAGAAAGTGAGCAGTGGTTGGCCAGTCGGCTCCCAGAATTCTACACTCAGTAGGGTAATAACAACAAACTGATGATTGCTAAATACTTGCCAGGGATGGAACATGAGGCCTTCTCTCAAAGGAACGAACTCACTCGTATTCCTGCAGAGAACGAACCTTGAGATGAAGTGGTGAAGAGATAAAGATGGCAATGTTAATAAAAATGTTAAAGACTTGATTTTTACTCTTCACTACAGCACTGCCTGCCACTCAGAAAGATTTTAACACACACACACACACACACACACACACACACACACACACACACACAATCTTCTTCCACATCCCTTCCTTATCCTGTGTGACAGCAGAGTTAACAAAAAGTTAGCAGAAAGATGTGGAAAATCTCCCTGTTGGTTTTATGAATGGGCATCGCGTGCCCTGCCAGCACTGCCAGAGAAGCAGTTGATCCCTGGAGCCTGGCAAAGTCAAGGGTGTGGGAGTAGGAAATGATAAGAACAACAACAACAATAATAATAAGAGCCACAGAATAATAGCAGCTAACGCTTACTGGGTGGTTACCATGTGCCAGGCACCATGCTGAGTGCTTTACAGGCATTATCTCATTTAATCCTCACTCAAACCCTGGGAAGTGGGCTCTGAGACTCAGAGTGGTTATGTGACTAGTCCATAGTCACACAGCCAGTAAGTGATAGGTCTGGGATATGAACACAGAGAGCCTGTGCTCTTCCTCCTCCGGACAATATCGGTCTCGAGAAGAATATTGGCTTAGACTGGAAGAGGAAGGGAGCTTCGGGAAGGGCAGGTGGAGTGAGAAGTGGGAAGTGCCAGCACTGGGACAAGAAAATGGTCCCTCGAGAAGATGGGAACCTAGGGCAAAGCTTCCTCAATCTGGGCAAGTTGATTAACCTCTTGCTTCTTGTTGGTCTGGCTGAGAAATGTTCTGGCACTTTCCCTCGCAGATCCTCCTGCATGAAACACCCCTCCCTGCTCTGCCTGACCCTCGTCATCACCCTGGGAGAAGGCTGGGTGGGGTCTCTTTGCCAAGAAACTCACGTTAGGACACAATTTCCCAGGCCGAGAAGTCAGGGCACTCTGGTGTGCCTCTGTAGTTTTGCAATGTGCTGGGGAGGGTGCAGGGCAAGAGGGCAGTGAGAGAGGAAAACTGATGCATGGCGGGGGCGGTATGTGTGTGTCCAGGTGTTTTTATCCAATTAAATCCAACAAGGACCAAGTCCCCCTCCACATCCAGGCATGGGAGATGCAAAAGTCGCAGAACAAATACATGGCTAGTCCTCGCCCTTCCCCAGGGCGTCTGGACAGAAACATGTGGGACATTTTAGTTCTCGGCTGGCTGAGAAAATGAAACTCTCTATCCTCTACCCGAACCTCTGGGCTTCCAGAGCAATCCGAGGACCCTGGGGAAAGATGGGACTCAACCAGCCCGTGCCTGCAGTGAACACCTGTGGCGGGGCAGTTTTCCTGTCCCTTTGGTGCCCTCTGCCTCTCTTTTTCCCCTCTCTCCCCTCCAGGGCCTGTGCATGGGCGGTGGAGGGGACGGAGGAGGCAGGAGATCAACATGAAATCCCCTCAGCTTGTGGGGCGGGAAAGTCTGGCCAACCTTTGTGTCTTATCAATCCGTCCTGGGGGCGCTGGGTTCCCCACCTGGGCCATCCACTTTGCATCTCCCGGGATGGAGACTGGGGCTTGCACCGAGCCACCCACACTGGCTGACCTGGTCTTTTATGTGACATGCATTCGCCAAACAATTATCGAGGCTTTGAAGGTCAGCCTGTGGCCAGGGAAGAGAGAGAAAGGCGTCTTCTCGCCCTTTTCTGCCTAGCCCAATCTCCCCCGCGCCACCCTGCCCCCTTCAAGGTCTAGCTCAGAGCCGAGGCCCTCACAAAGCCTTCCCTCCCTCCCCCAACTGCTGCTGACCTCAGAGCCCCGGCCGCCTCTGGCCCCTGCTCCAAGGAGCACAATTAGCACCTGACCAGCCGCTGGCCTGGCTGCTTGTCCTCGCCTCTGATTGTCTCAGTGTCTTAGTCATCTCTCCCACCCCGCCCCCTTCGCTCGTCTCCCCTACAGCACCTAGCACAGGTTGGGCACACAGTAGGTGTTAATAAATGTCCGTTGAATTGAAACTCAGCGGCCCCTATGAGGTCAGAACCGTCATAAGCACCCCGACCAGCAGTTCCTTGGCAACCAGCGCTGGGGTCCGAGCTATAGGGCATTAGCGGTGCGGCCGCTATTACAGGCCACGCAAGACTCAGCGGCCAGAGATTTGCAGGCAGGTTGGTGTTGATGAGAAAAGCCCCTGACCCCTAGGAAAGCGCCCATGGGATGGATTCTGGGTACCTCGGATGAGTTTCCTCTCTCCCCTGCAGAACTAGTTTTCAGTCTGAGAACCACAAAGGGAATATATTGGCGGTGAAGCCAGAAACCTCTTTGCAGCTTAGAAATCCTGGAGAGAGAACCAAGCCTGCGCTGGGGTCAGGCCCAAGCCTGAGGGGAGAAGGCTGCCCAAGGCCCTTCCAAGGTTGGTGGGGGACCTCCGGGAGGTGCTGGGGGCGTGGCAGGCAGAGGGGCTAGAGGGGCGTCTGGGGGTGGCCCTAAGTAACGCCGTCCTGTCCTGCAAACCAACAAATCACACCACTGAATGCTTGCCACCTGCAGCCCACACAGGAATTGGGTCTCCCCCTCCCTCTCATTCACCCAAATCCCAGGGCAGGCCTCTGTCCAGGGGTGGCGTCCTGACCAGAGCCCAGCCAGTGTCCCCAGACAAGGAGAAGCCTCCAAGTCTGGGGTACCTGGCTCCCCACACTGGCTTTGAATTAGGCATTCGAGCCCGGCTTCGAATTATGGTTATTTATATAGATGACTTAGCCACCCTCTCTGGCCCCCTCCCACATTCCCCACCCTGACTCTGGCCCATGCCAGAAGGTACACACAGCCCCGGAAGACAGGCGGTGTCTTCTTCACCTCTGTATTTCCCTCACTGCCCCTTCGCTGATGCCTAGTACGGGGACTGGTTCTCAGCAAATGTTCGCTGAGTTCAATCTGAGTTTCAGGCACCGTGTAAGACAATACCGTAAGGCTCGCTTGTGCTTACCATGTGCCGTGCACTGTTCTAAGAAGCAGCTTATGTGTATTGATGTATTTGATCCTTGGCAAAACTTTATGAGGTGGGTCTGATTTGACAAATGAGGAAACTGAGGCATACAATTGGCTGGAATCACACAGTTAGTAAATAACAGAGCTGGGATATAGACCCAGACAGTCTGGCTCTAGGGATGGGAGGGAAAATGAAAAAGCTGAGGGGTGAGGGGTGAGGCTCGCAAGAACCAAGGCCAAACTTCGGCGCAGGGCTTTCCCTGGGAAAGCAATCCCCTCAGCCTGCGTCTGGCTGGGCCTCTCAGGGAGGCCCTGAATTTTGCAGGCTAGGGATATTTTGGACATCCTATTAATCAGGCCCCTGAATGACAGACCACAGCACCCTCATTTTTAGATTCCCATATAGGACAGAGGAGACAGAAGCTGCTGTCCCATCACTTAGCTCAAGGCAGGGGGAGGGCTGCTTTCAGGCCTCCAGTTTGTCCAGGGGTGGGCGCCAGTTCCTGAGCAACCACCCAGCAAACAGTGCAGCAGTGGGAGGAATGCCAGACATAGTTGCAAACAAGCCACTCCTTCGGCTCACAGCTAGAGGCTGGGTGAGGGTGGCAACGTGGAGCCTGCTCCACGACCCCCACCCCTGCAACTCACACCACCCGGGCTTTGAACCCAGAGACAACCACTTGCAAGGCAGCCTCTTCCCCACACTGGCCAGGATAGGAAGTCCTCCAGGATAGTTAATTCCTGCACTTAACTCAAGATAGCTCCCCGTTATCTGTTACTGCTGTGGGTCTACTGAATTAATGGTTGAGAAAGTGCCTTATAACCGGTAAAACCCTACATAACTAACTGCGAGGAGGAATTTGCATTCTTGCCGTGCAAACGTGACCCTGAGCATTTTCAGTGCCAAAGTGTCCTGTCTCCCCAGAGGAGAGAGTTAGGTCTGATCCCTTCACCTCCCCCCTCCAACCTGGCACTCAGGCCAGGGGTCAGCTCGCAGTGGGTGAGTCCCTGATGGGTGTGCCCACCAGCTGTTGGGGCCAAGCAGTGGTGGCTCTGGCCCTGGGGTGGTGACCTCACTTCCGCTCCTACCTCCCCAGCACTCCTCCCATATGAGGCCCCACCAGGCCAAAATCGAGAAGTTCAAGGTTAACTGATCCTCCCCACTTTAAGAGCTAATTAAAATGATTAGCCACAATGAACCGCCAAACATTAACCAGAAGAAGCTGCAGGACCAGACAGGCCTCTATCTCGGGCAGAAGGATGAGGGGCAGGAATCCAACGGCCATCAAATCCCATTGCTGGCGTGTGGGGGGTGGGCAGCCGGGGAGAACCTGGCCGAGGCGCGGAGCCAATGGGGTCAGGAGGTGACTCTGGTCAGGAAGGCCGTGTAGTGAGGGAAGGGCGGCAGACCTCGGGTGCGACGGAGGGGCCGGGAGTCCATAAAGCCGCCGCCTCAGCAGTCTCCAAAAGCAAGGCGCTGTCGGCAGGGGACCCCGCGCTGCGCGGCCGCTGAGTCCCCGTGCCGGCAGCAGAGGAGGGAACAGAGAGGCGGGAGAGCCCGGGAGAGCGGGAACGCGGGAGAGGGAAGGCTGGCGGCCGGCTCACACGGAAACTCCGGCCCCTCACGACAGAGGTCTCTATTTTGGCGACCCAATTATCCAAGTCATAGGTTCATAGGTGTGTGTGCGCGCGCGCGCGTGTGCGTGTGCGTGTGTGTGGAGAGAGGGAGAGAAAGAGAGAGTGTGTGTGTGAGTGTGTGTTACCCTAAGGCGCCTGGTCCCAGAAGCCCTAGAGGCCGCCAGATCAATCTAGCAGCCCCGCCAGTGAGGCCCAACCTCCTGCCCTCGGGCACCGAGCTTTTGGGGCGGGCTGTCACGATAGGCCCAGTCACGGACCCCGGGCTGCCTGGGGAGAGGGCAAACCGGTCTCCACCCCGACTCGGGAAATCGACTCAGCTTCTAACCCAGGATCCGTAGTCCGGGTTCCACAACGCACACGCGGTGGGGCGAGGCAAGGGCGGGACGCAACACGCCGCCGCTCTCCCACCCTGCCCTGGGCCCCCAGCCCCTACGCTCCGGGGCCCAGGCGTCCCCTATCCCGCCCTCCGGCAAACTTTCCGAGGTCCCCGAAGGCTCCGAAAACCGGCGCCATCGACGTACCTGCCGCCGAAGGGGCTCGGTAGCGGGGCCGGGGTCGATCGCCGCGGTCCCCTCCCCGCTCCGAGGGCCGAGACGCGGGTCCCCAGCCCGGCCAGCCCGCTTTCTCCCCTCGGAAGCCGGGCCGGGCGAGTGGCGCCGATACCTCGGCGCCGGCGAAAGGAGAAGTGGAAGTTGAGCGCGGCGCCCGGTCGGTCCCCGCGCCCGCCGGGGCCACCGTCCCCCTCCCTCCTTCCCTCCCTCCTCTCCTCCCTGCCCGCCTGCCCCCGCGGCCCCGCGCCCGTGACTCACCTCGGCGCCGGGGCAGGCTGGTCCGGGCGGGCGAGGCGCAGGGCTCTCCCACACGTCGCGCCGCCAATGGCAAGTTGGAGGGCGAGATGCAAATACCAGGTGAGACGGCGGCGCCCCTGATAAAGCGACTCCGGGGGGTGGGGTGGAGTGCGGGGGGAGCCGGGTGGACGCCGGGGAGGGTCAGGCCGAGGGAGGGGGCGGCGGGGGCGCCCGGGGGGGGGGCGCGAGCCAGCGGAGACCTGCACTCAGACAACCGAGCGAAAGGGGAAATTGCACTAGAGACACACACGTCCCCGCAGGCGGCGGCTGGGGCGGGCGCGAAGGAGGCAGGGCGGGAGGGAGGGAAGAGCCGGAGGGAGGGACCGACGGGAGGGACCACGGGCGGGCGGGGTGGGGGAGGGCGCGAGGGAGGGACGAGGCGTCTTGGTGGAAACAGCGCCCCTCCACCCCCGGCCCGCCGCGGTCGCCAGCACGGCAGGGGGAGCCGTGCCAGGGGCCCGCGCGGCCTCTCCTTCCCCTCCCGGCTCGCTCGCCCCCGGGGAACCGCGAGAGCAGGACTCCCGCGGAGCCCACTTCGCGCTCCCAGCGCCCCAGCCCCCACCTGGCGCGTTCCGGGGCCCGCAGCTCCGGCCGGGAAGCCCCTACACAATGCCTCGCAGAGAAAGCCGCTCCATTCCCGGGGGACTCTGGATGGCTATGTCCGGCCCCCTTGGCCTGCGCGCTCCACTCGCTTGACGCCTTTGGCTCCAGCCCTGCGCTCCAGATTATTACTGAGCGCCTGCTGTGTGGAGGACCTGGCGTGAGGGCGGGCCGAGCGGGTGGGTGAGGCCAGGAGATGCCCAGAGGATACAATTCGGGAACGATATGCCAGATGCCGCGGAATCCCTGGCCAAATGCTCGTGCACTTGGCGCGACTGGAGAGTTTTGGGGATTTCTTAGGGAAGTCGAGCTTAGGGCTCCGGGTGGGGGAGGCCGGGAGGATATGAATCCGGGGAAGGATTGGGGGGAGAGGGGCTGGTGCAGCAGGTGCAAAGGTAGCCAGAGTTGGGGTGCTGGGAAAAAGCTCATGCCCCTTTCTGTCCAGAGCCAGGCTGCTCTGCTTGAGGCATCTACTTGAACCCCAGTCTCCCATTCTGCCTCCCCTTTACCCTCTACTCTGACCTGCCCCAGCATCCATACCAGCCCGCACCCTCCTCCGTCCCACAGCTAGGAGGTTCTAGGAGGGAGTTGGCTGGGAATTCTCACTTCTTATGGCTCTGTATGGTCTGGAGGAGGCATCTACCTCCCGGGCAGAAAGCAGCAAAGCGGAAAGGGCCCCGGGGGAGGAGGGCTCTCTGGGGGGTGGGGGTGGACCAAGGGCCTGAGGTTCAGGGACCTGCTCAGCCACCAGCATCTGTCTGCTTCCCCAGCCTTGGGAAAGGAGAGTCCCTGGCACAGGACTGGGGAGCAGGAGTGGTGGTGGATGATGGTGGCGAAGGCAGCTGCAGATTACAGGTTTCCGGGGGAAGACCTAGGGGCTGGACTGGGGCACCGGGGCACCTTGAGACCTCTTGGCCACCTAAAGTTAAGTCCCTGAAATAAGTGCCGAGAGCAAATTTCCAGTTTTTTTCTCTTGTAAATGGGCACACTTTCTCCAGGGGATTCTGGATCAGGAGACACAACAATTTTCTGTTGTTCTCTTGCCAGGGAGGCTCCCCTCTCAAAATTGTGGTAGGTCCCAGTCATCCTTAAACCCCCTTTACTTGACCTTCACACACACACACACACACACACACACACACACACACACACTTTCCCATTTTGCTGAGAGTTCAGTGGTCTCTAACATCAGACAGACCTGGGTTCCTATTCCAGCTGCACCATTTAGCGGCTGTGTATCTTTGGGCAAGTCGCTTAAACTCTCGGAGCCTTACTGTCCTTATTTTTAAATTGAAGATAATAAGAATCTACCTCCCAAGGCTGTGGTGAGGCTTGAATGAGATAGCCTGTGTCTGTGGCAGTGCCTGGTGCTTAGTAAGCCCTCAATAAACGTTAGCTGCCTTCAGCACCATCTCTGTCTCATCTCGTTTTTCCTCAACCCAGCTATCGGGAGAAAGTCTGCCAGGGCCGGAAGCTGCTGAGGACGAATGGTGGATGCCTCCTATGAATGTTTGTGGTTTAAACCAAGGTTGAAGCCTCAAGGCATGGAAGTGCCAGAGGAGAGGCCTTCCTCTTGGGATGGGCAGGGAGAGAGGACAGCATCGGGCCCACCAGCTTATGGTGACAGGCCCTGATGCCTGCCAGTGACCTGGAGCCTATGGCTTGTGGGAATCCCATAAGTTCCCACCTTCCGCAGCCACTCGGAACTAACCGCAGCCCCATGATCTGGGAGTTGCAGCCAAAGCAAACCCCACCCCCTTGATGAAAACCTGGTGCTGCCCTCGCCTTAGGGAGCCCTAGGCCACCGGAATGACCTTCCTGACTCCACGGCTCCAGGTCAGCCAGGCTGCCCTTCCCGATGACCTTGCTGCTGCCCAGCCCTTCCCCACCTGGCTCCCCGCTCTTCCACTTACCCGTTGGGTGAGCCCCAGCCAGGTGGGGCCAGCCGGCTGAGATCACCACTCCTGACGACAGGCATGATGTCTCTGCCAATGGCTCATTCCCTGACTTGGCAGGAATTCCCCTTCTCGAGTTGCCCGTGAATGCCCAGGCTGCGCCATCCAGCTCTCAGCCTCTCTCCTTCCAGCCCTGTTTCCCCCCCGACTCTCCAACCCCAACTCTGTCCTCTCGACCCTCAGAACTGGGGTCCTCCTGGAAGAGGAGGGGCCTCCTGGCTGCCCAGAGCCTCTGTAGGGCCACCTCCCCGCTTCTGCACTCAACTTGCCTTTCCACCTTGGCCACTTTCTCAGCCCCTCTTTTCAGCGGTGCCTGCTAGCCTATGTTCTCCTGCAAATCACCCCAGGTTCTCTGGAAACAAGGTGGCTGGTTGCTTCCTCCCTCCCTTAACCCCTTAGCCTCAACAAATTCTATTCAAACCTGTGGCCAGAACAAAATACCACAGTGCCACAGCCTCTGTGGCCATGGCCCTTACTTTCCACCACAGACACATGCTAGAAAGGTCGCCTATCAATCAGACTTTCAGAATGAGAAGCATATTCAAAAGTCAGGAGAGAAGTTATGGTTTAAAAGGAATCCTCCCACCTGTAAAGCTGAGATGTCCCCTCTAATCCTTTCTATACAGCCCGCAATCATTCCTCTGTTGATATGTTCAGTAACTCCAGATTTGCCTCTGTTGGGTTGACACGACGAGGCCCTAGATAGATGCAAATGATGGACAGAAATCTCTAAGTCCCAGGCTGTGGCTGGGCATCATAAGGAGTTTTTGTCCTAAAAAGATTGTTGAGTAGCTGCAAGAGAGAAGAATTCCTTTGGATAGGTTATAGCAGAGTGCTCCTTCCCGGGAGACGAGCTGATCTACTGTCTGGCACATACTGGGGGGTGACGGAGGTGGGGTGCCCAGGTCAAAGCACAGGCATGCCGGTGGGAGAATGTAGTTGGGAGCAACTTCCCAGATTATGACTTTCATCTGGCCAGCCACCTTCCTTGGCTGGGGCTCTTGGAAAGCCGCTTGGTCCCCACCCCTCACCCACCCCTTCTCTCATTAAAATGGAGAGCTTTCCATTTCCCCTCCAGGCCTTTACTGGGACAGGACCTGGCATCCTCAGAGCCCCTACAAAATTTCAGAGGAGCGCTGGGTTTCACTTTTTGGAGGGGCCAGACAGCAGCTCAGGGGCCTGCCTGGAGGGAGATGACAGCCAGATATAGGAGGTGCCGCGGGCCCTGAGTGAGTGCTCTGCGTGTCCCCCCTGGGCTCAGCGGCTGCGGGGAGGCGCTGTCCCCACTGCACGCACTGCCAGGGGAGCCGGCCTAATACTGTATTTGGGAAACAGATTCAGTGCCTCTGGGCTGGCGGGAGATTTGGAGGGTGGGTGTAGGGGGAGGGACCCGACCCTGTGGTTCATTTGCAAAAAATAAGGAAGAATTGGCTCAGGCAGAGTTCAGTAAATGAGGGCAAGCCCTCTGGAGTCTCTAATCCCACTGGTCCCTAGCCCCGATCTTGGGGCCTAGGCTCAGCCTGGAAAAGTCCCTTGGAGAAGAGCCGAGAGCAGGCGCCTGCTCTGGGGCACCTATCAGAGGCAGCACAGCATCCAGAGTTTTTGGGCCACTGTCCAGTGGAACTAGAGTTAACCCCTCAACCCCCGACATCTGCTGGCTCAGCACCCATCTTGTGTGGTGGGCAGCCTCGCTGTGCCCCTCAGCCCTGCGGGGATTCCAAATGACACTCCAGAGGTGCCTCTCCTCAAGGCTGCAGGAAACACGAGTGGACCTAGGGAGGCCTTGGCCCAAGGAGCTTCTGCTAGGGGGCAGGGCTCGAGACGGGGGTGCAGAGGGATGCCAGCACATGGAGGCCCTGCCAGAGGAGAGCAGCGAGTGATTTCCCTGGCGCTTGAGTGTGCTGGGGGACAGGGACACAAGTAGCCATTGGGCTGGGCGGTACCTCCTCAGATGGAGAAGAGGCTCAGGAGAGAGGAGGGGGCTGCAGTCACGTTATATGGGGCGCTCATGTTCTATACGGCGAGTGGCGCCTCCTGGAGTTGTGCGGGAGAGGGCAGTAAGGACAAACCCAGGAGAGCTGGGGAGGGGCGCTTGAATGGATGGAGAGAAGACGAAGGGCTCATTTTGGAACACCAAGTGGGGGCACTGGGCCTGACTGCAGGTCCTCGGGACTGGGGATGTGGTGGGATAATGGGGAGGGGCTGTGAGGGGGACTTGGTTCCCGACTTCACCCACTTCACCTCCTGCCAAGGGGCGGTTCCAGGCTGAGCTTTGTACCAGGAGGTAAAGGACTCTGCCCTTTCAGGATTGCCCCATCCCACAGGGAGGCGAGGACAAGCCTGAGGCGGGCGCTAGACAGAGGCCCGAGAGGAGTGCAGGCACGCCTCACTTCCCCTACCGTGCCCCCATGACGGGGCATGTTGTTGTTGTTGTTGTTGTCGAATCCAGAAAAATACAACATTTAATGTCTATAAAGGTGCAGTATGAGTCATTTCACGGAATGTCTAGGCCCCTTCACTGGCAGCAAACAAACTTTCCAGCCCTCTTTTGAGGAAGCCATCCAACTGGGCTGCCGCTGCTGGTGTGTGTGTGACAGTGTGTGAGTGTGTGTGTGGGTCTGTGTGTGGGATGGGTCTCTGGAGGGCCTAGCCTGCCTATGTGTGACTCCGTGTGTGTCCCTCAGATGTGAGCGAGGGCGTAACCGTGGCCAGTGTGTGCATACACACACACACACACACACACACACACGGGCTCGACTCTTGGATGTGAGTGTCAAGTCCCCTCGTGCATGCGTGTGTGTTTGTGGAGGGCGTGTGCATGTGTGTGTCTGCAAGGCAGTGTGGTATGTGAGCCTGTGCGTCTGAGGGTGTCTACGTGTACATTTTTTCCTCATCGCTGCCAAATTATCTTCCCATCTCTCCCCTCACGAAGTGAAGGGCTGGCTGAGGGAAGCTAGCAGTCTAAAGGGGGGGGGGCAGCCGCGGAGGGGAGAGGGGTTGGAGGAAAACCAAAGCAATTCCACTCGTCAGAGGAAAGTGTCAGCCAAGGATGAAACTGAAACCGAGGCAGCAGCTCGAAGGCACCAGCACCCTGGGATTGTCCCGAGGCTTGGGTTCCTCCCACTCCCCGCCCCCCCCCCCCAGCCGGCTGTGGAGATTAGTCAGCCTGCAACCTCCGACTTGGGGTTGAGGCAGTGAGGCAGTGGTTAGCACGTGACCCCATTAGTGCCCATTATCACATTAACACAAATTAGTATATCAGATCCTCTCCCAGTCACCTAGTGGGGCGCAGGGCCAGGCTGGAGGGAGAGGCCACAGCTCAGGCCCTGCTCCGGGAGGAGAAACCAGCACGTGGGCATCAAGGGAGGGGGCAGGCTGAGGACTGCGGCAGGTCAGGTTGGGGACAGAAAGTGGGGACGGGGGACATCAAACTCTGACAATACGATCCTTTTCCTAGGTCGTGCTCTGGGAGGAGACACTTTGGGGAAGGGGTTGGTAGAAAGGAGGGGGTTTCCAGGAATAGCTGGGCACCGCCCTGTAGGAAGGAGGCCCGGGCTCTGAGGTCTGGGCGGGAGACAGACGGTATTTCTCCTGGCACACAGTGAAACCTGGGAACGTTTAGGATCCTTTGGGTTTTTTTTTTCCCCCTTTCCTCTCCTTTATGGAAAATCCTTAGATAACTTTCTCAGATGGCTTTGGACATCCTGAAAGCAGAGGAGCTGGACTGATTGACGGAGGAGAAGAGGCACCCAGAACCCTAGTACAGGGCATAGCTTTTATATCTTGGCACCGATAAGGGAGACACACTCTATCCATATATTTATACGTAAAGTTCTATCATGGAAAGAGCCAGCCACTGGAGCTTCTGGAAAGGGTGAGGCTGGAGCCCCTAACAACTTTTTTCTTTCAGCTTAAAGGTGTCTGGCCACAGGTTATTTTTGTGCCCTGATACTCTCAATATGTTAACTAACCAGCCACCACATAACCATGAACCAACATGGGAAGGTCAGCTGCATCATGACTACTAGAGCTCAGGGCCTGCACGGAGGTAGGGCACAAAGCTCTATCAACCGAGGCCAAGGTTGCAAGTTTGAGCCCCAGATGGGCCTCTTCGCTTTTTTTTTTTTTACATAGTTGCTGAAGACCGGGTTGACAAGCATGGAATCCCTAACCATCGCCCTACATCTAGCCCAAAGCTGAGCCCCTACCCCTCACCTAGCACGAGCCCTGGTCCCAGACTGCACCCCAACGCCGGCCACAACCTGTCCCTTTGCAAAACATGCACCCTTGGTCTCAAGGGAGCCAGGCTGGAGAGTGGCTGCTCAGGGAAACCCACCCCTAACGCTGGAGAAGCGATTCAAAATTTCCATTCTACTGCCCGCGGGTCAAGAGCGCCATCCCTGGAGAGGAAACGCTGTCCCTAAACCGCGGTCCCTTAGCTGGAGGCGAGCTTCCCCGAGCTCTGCGGGACCCGGTAGGTGCCCCGAGGGACCCTGAAGAAGCGCGCACCAGGCGGCCCCACGCCTGGACGCTAACGTAGCAGGTCGGCTCTCCGAACTCTGCCGCCACTCGGGTGGGAGCGCCGGGCCCGAAGGACAGTGGGGGTTATGGCGGCCCCTTGCGCCTTCCCCTCGCCATCCCTTTGCATGGGCCGCCCACCCTGCACCCCCGGGATTCCCCGCGGGGGCAGAGCTCCCCACCCAGACCCCCAGCAGCGCGCCCACGGCGCCTCAGCAGCGCCACCTACAGGCGGAACGCGCGCCACGTCTCGGGCCGAGGCGGGAACTGGCCGCGGCGGAGGAGGAGAGGGGGAGAGGTCGGCGCCGCTGCCCCGAGCGGTCCCCGCTCGCCAGCGGCCTCCTAGCGCCGCCCCGGCCCCGAGCGACCTGGCCAGCCCCGAACCCCGTCCCGCAGCCCCGCCCAGCGCTCCGACCTTCCACTCCAGCGGCTGCACTCCGAGCGGCCTCTTGCCCCGGGCGCCTCTTCTCGGGAAGCAGTGAAGTCACACTGAGCCCGATCCGCTGACTCATGAGAATCCTGCCCCCTCCCCGGCACACCCCTTGAAACTTCCCCTCAATCCCTTCTTTCCTGCCCACCCCCCTTCCTCGCTCCCCGTCGGGCGCGAAGGGGCGGGTCCGGACTCCTGGAGAAGGACTCGGTGGGGCAGCTGGGAGAGGAGCGGCGGGAGGGCGGGAGTCCTCGTGGAGACCACCAAGCTCGGTCTCCGCCCCATCCACGCCGCTCTATTCTGGGGAACAACAGGTGATGCCTGGGAGGGCAGTGTACGTTTGCAACTTTGGGCAAAACTCCCATCAAGGTATTCTTTTGCAATTATCCATCTCACGCAGTGAGCCTCGCTGCTTCAGGACTGGCTGGGGAGTTCACTTGGAAGCTGAGGTCTCTTTGGAACCTCCTGTTCTAGTGAAGAGGCCAGCACAAGGGCTGGCGCCACCAAGGGGACAAAGGCGGAGTGCTCTGAGCTTTGAGCTGCCCTCCACCCCCTGCATTAAGTCAAGCTGATCAATTGCCTGAGAGGTCGATGTGGCCTTTCTCCCTTTGGAGAGAATACCTCCCAACTTGGTATTGGCCCAGGCCAGGTTGAGGTGGGGGTGACTTTGAGGCCAAGGATTCCCTGTTTTCACCACCAGTCTCTGCCCCCCCCCCGCACTGTGCCACTAGTTTGAGGACTCCCACTGTAGTGGGAGACCCGAATCTCACTCAGGCTGCTTGGGATATTAGTCTCAATAAAGGTGGCCGAGGACCTCAGGCCTGGGCCAAGGAAGGCTTCACGCTGGCGGGGCTCTGCAGGCCTGCTCTGAAACACCTAAAGCTCCCCTTTCCCTCTGGAGGCACAGAGATCCTTAAGCATCCTTTTCCACCTAGCAAATCACAGTGCTGGATTTTCGTTCTTTCCCTGTATGCAGTTTCCTTTTGTCTCTATGGTAAGAATCGGGTGGTGAAGCTTGCCAGCTTCCTGGCTCACTTGTCTCTGCACTTCAGGGCAGGGCTCTGCCAGGACCATGGCCAACGTGGAAATGGCCATGGACTTAAGAGCAAAGGGGGTGTACAAGCTAGTCTCAGGACTTGGGGCTTATGTGGTATGAGGGGGGTTTTCTGAGCTAATTATCTCAGCATCAAGTTGAAAGCTGCTTGGGTTAAGGTGGCTGTTCACCGGCCAGCTCTGCAGGGTGTGTTTGTTGGGGATTGGGAGCCACTGAATGCTTGTGTAGGAATATATGTGCTAGGATCATGGCTGAGCATTGTCTCACCATAAAGCCTTCCTGGGGAAATTCTGGGCTTTCATGGAGCGTAGTTTTAAGGCTGTCAAACTCTCCATGGAGAGCAAATCTGGCAAGCAGCGATTTCTAGGGGCCTAGGTCTAAATGTTGCTTGCTGAGTCAAAGAAGAATCATAAGCCTCAAACTAAAACAAACAAACAAAAAATCTGTTGAGCCAAAGGGACAGCAGAGGCAATGTGGGGAGACATCTGCCAAAGGCTTTGGGTCCCATTAGCATCTGCTCTAGACTTAGAGATGAAAGGCAACTGAGTCCATGGAGAGATGAAGAAAGTCCTGGGCAAGCACCTGAGAGACTTTTCCATACACAGGATGTTAGAGCTGAGGGTGGAGGGATGATCTAGTCTGTTCTCTTCATTTTACAGATGAGGCTGCCGAGACCTAGGAAATTAGCTGCTCTGGGTCATCCAGGAGTGAGTGGCAAAGCTGAGACGCAAATCCCAAAGAGCGCTTTTTCCGCTGTGCTCCCCAGCTTCGGGAGGAAGAAACACGGGCAGGGAGCACTTACTGGAACCTGAAGAAGAAACACAGGTAGAAGGAAAACAAGTGGGCGAGGAAGGAGGGAAAATGAAGGGGCTGAGGAAAAGTGAAGAGGAAGAGGGGTGATCTCTTTGGGCAAGGAGGCTGGCAGCTCCATCCTCTGTATTCAGGATATTATACATATTTATTTAAGAAAACATATTCATGTTCTGCTCCTAGAGATGAGAGAAGTTACAAGCAGAGAATGGAGGAAGAAACACGATTTGGTCAGTGGAAGAAAAGCCTGGAGTAGATGGAAGCAGAACAGTAAAGCCATCTGAGGAGTGACGAAGTTCCGATGTGAACTCACACATCATACTCCCAGCACTTCTGTTGCACTGATGGGTCCTGTTGACCCGTCTGTGTCCGCCACTAGGTTCTAAAGCCATTGAGGGCAGGGACTGTATGTTACTCATCTTCTTATCTCTGGGGCCTATTGGCCCACGGCATGCAGCAAGTTCCGCAGTATGTTTGCTAGCTGACCAATAAATCCATTTACGAACGTATGTATGTATTCATAAATTCAACACCCATGTTGGGTGTTCCTCCAGAAGCATCTCTGTGTTGTGCTGCAAATGCCAAGAGAGCACAGGCGGGAACCTGCTTGGGAAGCCAGACACCTCTGTCCAGGCACCAGATGCGACTCCTGGCCTTCTCCAACTGAGACACAGACCTTGGAGGCTCCACTGGGACCAGGTAAGGTCTTCAAGAAGGTACGAGACTAGGCAAAACTCACAGGTGGGCCTCCCGAAGGTATTTTGGCTCTTTGTCTCCAAATTGTCAATGCCCACCAGCCAAAGACCACCAGGGCACTCTTGCAGTCGAACCAGTTGAGTTCATTGCTCACTGCAGCGAGGGAGGATGCATGCCCTGGGGAACCATGGGGTGTCTCAGGAAGAGGGTGCTGGGAAGGACTTATTATAGGATTCAGGCCAGGCTGGGTGATTTGGGGGAGGGTTTAAGGAAGCTGGGCTTTGCTCTGGATTGGATGCTGTCAGGGAGTGTCTTACTGAATCAATCATATCCAATAGGAGGGCAGACTGGAGCGAGGCTCAATATGTAATTGGTAAGGAAGCAGCAGTCACTTAGATTAGCCAGGACGGAGGGCGGTATTTGGTCATTTCTGTGGCTTGGGCAGTGTTCATATTTTTGCCTGTGTTCACACGTGATTCTGGAGTAGTCTTGCTTTTGTCTCCATCCACCATGATCAGGGTGGCCTTGTACGGTTCTAATGTCCCGTGAACCTGTTTACGTTCAACAGAACACCCAGGCCTAGTGGGGCGTGTTAAGCCAGTCTTTAGTGACACCAAGGCCTTGCTGACAGTCCCAGACCAGCTTCCAGATGTCAGGGGCTGCGTTTCTCTTTCCCAAAATGTTCATTTTGAGACGATCCCTGTCTTCCAACCAGGGCTTAGCAGTCCAGAATTTAAATATTCAGACCCTCCCTATACTCTGACCCAGTTCACACCCATCTGTAGAACCAGCCAGGCAGGGGACGTCATCACTGGCCTGAGCTGTGTGTCTCTGTGTGTGGTTCTGTGTACATTTGTCTGTGCCCGCCAGAAATTCCCTGATAAGATGGGAAAGAGGCCAGAGGCGGTCTTACTTCACCTCTGCGCCCGGCAGGACTTTCCCTCTGCCCAGAGAGCAAGGCACTGGAATTGAGTCCCAATGGCCTCTAGGGCAGCAAGGGTGCCCAGCTTTAGGTGGAGTCAGGGAAGGACAGAAGGGATATTGCAGCAGCCAAACTTGAGAGGAGCGGGAAAGGGAAGGGGTAGTGGTGGAAGGGAGGGGAGAGTTCCTTTGTATAAATGGGTCTCTAGAGGGGCTGCTGATTTTCCTTCAAGGAAGCAGCCTGCAGTAGGTCACTGTGGATTCCCCACCCCGCCTCCCTTTCACTTTAAGCCTCTTGTCTCCAAAACAGGCCCTGTTGATTAGAACAACAAAAAAGTCACACATGTTGACCTCATCCTCCACTAAGAGGCTTACTCTGACCCCTTTCCAATCAAACACACTTCCTTCCCTCAGGTCCATTTCTCCAGCTAAAGTACGAGGACATCCCTCGCCGTGCCTTACAGGTGGCCAGGCAAATGTTAGTACCATCGTGAAGCGGTGCCAAGGTACCACCAGATGTCAGTTGTAAAATGGCAAAGAAAAGCGAGGTTGAAGTCAAGTGGGTGAGCCCTGAAAGCTGGATACTTTGGCAGAGCCCCAACTCTGCAGGGTGTGGCTAGCCCTGTACTGCGCTGTGCTGTGGCCCGGCTAATCACAGGCCAGCTCTCAAGGGCCAAACCTCAGCTGGCATTGGTCGTCTGTACGGTCAGAAATTGGTCCTTGCGATCCTTGGGGGCCTCAACAGGTTAAATGCATCCTGGGTAAAGTGGCAAGTCGTGGCAGTGGGTGAAGTAATGAGGGTCTGATAACCTGGATTAGAGAGAACTGAGGCTACAAGGCAGAGGCTCACTCTTACAATAAGCCCTGTTATCTAGCATCATCCAACCAAGCAACCAAGGACTTGGTCAGCACTTTGCCAGGGTTTTGGGGGATGGCGCATGTTGTCCCCATCCTGAGAAAAAAGTCTCTGCTCTGGGGTAGCTTGCAATCAATTTAGGGAGTGAACACTAATAATGCAGAGAACGACTTAAAGAACAAAATCAAGTTCAAAGGCAGTAGGTGCAATCGAAGTTCAGAGATGAAATCATGCGCGGTCACTAGTCCAACTGGTACTACATCACCACGGTGGGACTTCATCTGGGCCTTGAAAGATGAGCGGGATTTGGATACGGAGAAGGGAATAGGGACGGCGTTCCAGATGTGAAGAGCACAAACGGAAGTTTAAAGGTGGCAATAAACCAGATGTATATGTGCGTGTGCACATGCACGTGAAGTTGTGGCAGAGGAGGCCCGCAGGGCAGAGTGGGCTGAGGTCAAGAGCGCCATGGAAGGCTTCAGACTTGATGTGATTGGTGACAGGGAGTCAATGTCACCAGGAGGTAGGGTGGGGGGATATGGACCAAGTGATGCTTTAGGAAGTGATCTAGCAGCAGTAGTTGACAAAGGACAGATGCTCTGGCTGATGTCCATTCTTGGTGTGTATCTTCCTGTGGACACAACTGACTATATTATACTTCTGCGTTCACATGTCTGCTTTCCTCACTGACACCAGGAGCTCCTTAAGAGAAGTGGCCATGTTTTCTCCATCTTCCTCTTCTGCCATCTACCTGGCTCATGGTAGGCACTCAATGAACACTGAATAGAAGAATACATCCTTTCATTTTAATTAACTGAATTATTATGACATTCCATACAAGGATGACAACTGTCAAAGAATTAGACTAAATTGTACCTGACACTAAAACAAGGCAAATCACAATTCGATCCGTTTAAAAAATGATTTGTGAAACACTTCAGGATCTTACAGTTGTAAGATCTTTGTAAGCAGCAATTACTGTATAATAAGTCCCGTTTCACAGGATACTAGATGAGTTTTCTACCTACATTATGGACTTAGATATGTCATGCCTCAGATCATATTTCACTAAACCTGTATACATATAGTAAGAACCTGTTCTAGTACAGCTAATTCTTAAAGTGGACATTTGTCCTGTTCTAGTGTTCAGAAGGGATTTCATTGTAGCTGCAACTCCCTTTAAACAAACCCAATATCGAAAAAATCCAGCCTGGTAATAATTTTCTCTTTAGAAGAAGATTCACAATAGGACTCTTGAAAGTAGTAAAAATTTCCTCTTAATTGAAATAAGATTTGATTTTTAAAAGTTAAGTAATTTGAAATGCAAAAAATGAGTTGATTTATGAAACTTTGACTTCTCTTCCCAGGAAATCATTTGTAAAGTGAGGCATGCCTATAAGCCTATTTGAGATAAAAGGGGTTAGGAGAGGGCAGATTTCTAGTTTGGGGGACAGTGGGCGGAGGAGTTGAGAGGCCACAATCCCTCAGAGTCAGGCTCCAGGCTTAGCCATGAGGCGGCAGGTCTCCGAACCTTCGTTTCTGTCTGCAGTAAATGTCTTTTCTGCCCTCCCCTCCCAAGACCAGTTCAGTTCTGGGCTGGGGGGGTACACAGGGGAGCTGTCCCAGGTAGAGCAGAGTCTAGTCCACATGTTTATGTGTACACTCATTCAACGATTCACTAAGCACCCACTGTGAGCCAGACCCTGTGCTCAGCTCTGGAGAGAGAACCATGAGCAAGACAGGAGAGCCATGGTTCTGGCTTCCAGGAAGCTGCAGAGCAGCAGGGAGACATGTAAACAAGGAACAGGCTTGAAAGGATCAGGAAAGTCTTCAGAGACCGGGATGTTCCCCAGAGGAGGGGAGAGGGGTCAAGTGCTGCGGGCAGAGGTCACAGCAGGTCCGTACAGGATGTCTGGAGGGGCGAGGGAGAAGTTCAGTGAATGAGAGAAGCTGAGAGTGTGTAGCAGGGATTACAAGGCCGAGGAAGGTGATGCACTTGGGAGTGGCTCCAATTGACTTGCTCTCTAATATGCACAGCTTTCCTCCCTTCACACACTTGCTCCCTTTCAAAGAGAAGAGAATTTAATTTAGAAGAATCGGGTTTTATTTAGTGATGTGAACATTAAGAATTTGCCTACATGGTTGAAATATTCACAAAGGACTTGATTATTCACACTCATACATACAGAGGAAGTCTGCTGAATAAAAAACGCTCCTTTACCCATCCAAGCTGCTGTCGGGGACAGCAAAGGGCCTGCCTGTTCCACAGCAGTCTTCAGTCTTCATGAATGTTGAAAAGCTTCGCTACTTCGTTGAGATCTTCATGTTCCTCACCGTCCTTAATGATCTGAGGGACAGAGGAACAAGGAGTGTGTGCGCTGGGCCGCACACCAGGGCAGCCCGGGCCAGTCGCCACTTCACACTGGGAGGGAGTTGTGGGAATGGCTTTCTACGAAGCCCGAGTGAGCATGTGCCAACGCCCGTGCTACCCAGCCATGTCCCGAGTGAAAAAGAAACATACCCGAGCCAAGGCGATACCTTTGTTCTGCTCAGGCACAGTCTGACCCGGGTGGACAGTGCGTGGCAGGACATCCGACGAAGTCACAGAGACGGCTTCCGCCCACACCTCCCATCTTCCTCTCAGAGCCCTGACGGGCACCTACCTTCCTTGCTATTGGCATTCGGTTGAAGATGTTCCACAGCACGATTCCCACCACCACTTTGTCCCTGAGGTAGAAGATGATGCCTTTGCCGTAGTCCTCCCCTTGGGCGGGGGCCTGGGGGACTACAGGGTTGCTGGGAGGAAGAGTGATTTCTGAGGCCTCAGACTCTGTCTCACTCTCTGATCGGATACCAGTCCCTGTAGCCAATCCCCAAAACAAACAAGCAAAGTCAAAACAAAACAAAGTCAGTTCTTACGAGCTTGGAAATTTTAGAAGGCAAGTATCTTTCAACACCTGCTTCAAGCTGCTTCTAAATGATTTGTTTTTCTATGCCGCCTCAGTAAACACTGGCCTATTCTAGCCCCTCTCCATTGACAAAGCCAACAAAAGCCCTTCCTTGCCAGCTCCTGGGCACTGGGTCAGTCTGACCCCAAACTATCTCATTTTAAATTTACACTATGGATATTCCCTGGTATCTTTTTTCAAACTACAGAAGACTTGCTCTTGTCCCCTGAGAAACATTCTAGTGCTACATGGTCAGTACAATAGCCACTAGTCACATATAGCTTTTCTAATTAAAATTAATTCAGAATTGAAGTTTATTTCAGTTAAAATTAAATAAAATGTAAAATTCAGTTCCTCATTTGCACTAGCCACATTTCAAATACTAAAGAGCCACATGTGGCTAGTGGCTAGTGGCCAATGTATTGGGCAGAGTAGAGATAGAACACCGCCATGATAGCAGAAAGTTCACTTGGATGGCACTGCTAGAGACACTCTGGCCAAAGCAGAAGGCACTTCCATATGGAAAAACCATAGTGCAAGTGCTTCCTCCTGTGCAGGGTGGTGGCAACAGCCTGGGGAGAGGGCATTTTGTCTTCTGGGAACAACCAGGCTTCAAGTAATACTGCCCAGTGGACAGAGTAGTGACCTGGAGTTTATAAACACCTACTGTATAAGTCCCTGGGTCCCCCTCCTGGATCCACTTCCCAGGAGAGGTCCGAATTAAGGAGTGGGTATATGTAATCCACTTAGATTACACAGGAAAAGGACCTCATATCCATATAATGTCTTGCTTCCTCCTTCCTAAAGAGCAACTTGTCCTTGAAACGCCTCTAACAAGAGGACACAGAGGTTAAATAACTTCAGTCAAGGTCACGAAGGGAGAGAGAAGAGACCTGGGAGTTAATGAAAGAGATGTGTGTCGGAGAGAAGTTCATTCCGAGAGGTGCCTCCCGTCTAAAGAAAACCCGCTATTAAGATCTGACAAATGGAATTAGAGGCAGCTCAAGAACTACTCAGCCCAGTTCTTCACTGTTCAGGGCCCAAGGAGGGGAGCAGGTCCCAAACTAAGGTTCTCAGGCCTAGCTCTTGGGATCAGCAGGAAGCAAAAAAAAAAAAGCCATTGAAAAAGTTCAGGTTTTCTTAATCACGCAGGTCTTCCTAGTCCCTTGGGACAAACTAGACTTACAGAGTCGTCGAGTTAGCCACCGTCCAAGAGTCCAAGAGTCTGGGACGACACCCACAATCCACAATATCTATGCTTTGACCAGGATACCTGATTTCGCCAGCTCTCAGACCACTAAAGAGCGAGGACTTCGGGTTTGGTTTATTTTAAAGCACAACATGAAGAGAGGCTTTCACTGACAGTTCCCTCTGGCCAATACAGATACCCCTTGTTCAGGAGGATTTGGACCATGGTTTCTCAACACTCTTCCAAGAGAAGTGGTTGGGCTTCCTTACCTGACTGCTCTGTGGCAGATTTGGGGTTGTCTTGTGCGGTTGCTTTTGCAAAAACGCCGACTGTGGGCAAACTACTGTCCACAAGACCAATAGCTTCATAGCCAACATCGGGGCCCAAGTCACTCCTAAGGAAGGAGAGAGAAGAGGGTGTTCTGTCAAAGGACTGTAAAGGATGGTGCGGTAGAACGCTTCCTCTAAGGCACCACACTTTTATGCCAACCAAAGAAACTGGTATGTGCCACAGCAAGAGAAACGCCAAACTGATCTGTCGCCTGCTAGGACATCTGGGGACGATTGTGAGAAAGCACGATTATTCCAAACAGGTTTTATTTTCCTAACAAGCCACTATGCATATCACAGATCCATACAATGATCTATACTTTCTTAAATTTAATCATTTAATTTTTACCATATCACATTTGGTGGGGGTGGGTTCCCCACATTTACTATTCACTACCTTCCTTTACTCTTTTTAAAACTGCCTTTTTGAAACTTTAAAGAGTGCTCCATATTTATGGAATCCAGAATCTGGGATATTTTGTGGTTCTATTAACTGACAGTACTCCCTCTTAGCTTTCAATTTTCAAGGCTGAAGTGCTTTCTATAAAGTGGCACCTTCACTCACTTGGTCATTTTATTTTCATTGTTCTTCTTGGAAACTTTTCCTATCATCATCATGCTGTTTTTAATATGCTAGGAACTTCACAGAATACTTGTGGCACAGACACACTATGGTTTTGTAATCATCCAAGCTACTTGAGCTGTTTTGTTTCTGGTGCTCTACATTTTGTTATCTTCTTGGCCACAGAAGCTCACTGGACTGGTGTCTTCAGGGAACAGTCTACAATGACTTCTTGGATTCTGTTCCTGGAACCTAACTGATAATTGTATAGCTACAAACTACTTTTTTTCCTAACTGCATTATCTTACACGTGTTGACCCTGAAACCCATCTGTTACATGTTTTTTGCTGCCCACTCATGAAACTGTGTGTGATCGTCTTAAAATGTACTCCCATCAGCTGAGAATTTCCCCAACAGAAACTGCTTAGAGGCTTCTGAAACCTTGAAGTTTTATGTACCCCATCTTTCAAATCAACAAGATGACAGTGGGCCAAACAGGGGCAGCTCCAGTATTCAAGAATGTCCATTGTTAACTTTCTACTATCCAGAGAGCCGCCTATATACGTCTGACTCTGAGTTGCTGATCTTAAGGGTTACATATGAGTGAGCTGCCTTTTCTGTCAGTAGGTTGGGCTCAGTAGAATTAGCAGCAAAGAGCAAATAAAATATACTGCTGTCTGTATCTAAGAGCACACTTCTGTACTACCTATTGTAGCTCGAACTCTGAGGTATTTTAGCAGAAGTGCTGATGCCATTTCCATTCATTCACCTAGTCTAACTTATGTCAGATGGAACCCTTTTACCAGAAGATGGCTCGGGGGTAGGCTGCGTGGACACGAGACGGAATTTTTTCACCCTCTGTATGAAGCTAACTGGCCCACCAGGAAACCAAAGCATATAACTCTGGTTCCATTAATTCTGTGTTCTAACCAATTGAGTCCTCAAGGCACAAAACTATTACCAGAACATTGACTGATGCCAGTACGGCTTAGCAGCTCCAGTCATATTTTCTCCAGCCAATCTTCCGCTCACAACAGCGTGATCATGGTGCTCCACCCGCCTCCTACCCAACTTTATATCGTAGAAACATGCAGCATCTCCTGCCTTTGGAGACAAATACATTACATGAGCACATGATAAAAAAGCAAGTTAAGGACAGAACATACACTTTTGGGGCTCAAAAAATGCTTGTGATGTTAACTAATGATTTCCAACCACAGGCCAGAATCATACCTACACTATCAAAAACAGTTGAGCTTCCATTTTCACAAAAACCATTCTATGCTTCCACAAAGCTAACCTTAATCTTCCATGCTCCAGCTTACACCTATTTCTTCTCATTCTGCCCTCAGCAGAAACAGGATATTTAATAACCATGATTTGCAGAATATTCTTTCCTGTGTGGAATCCAGTTTTTAGATGTGACTGCCTCTTACCTAGACACCTTTTCCAAGATAAAAGTTTTTTGGTCATTCACTATTCATTCATTCATTCAGCAAGTATTTACAGAATACTTACTCTGTACAAAGCATTATACTGTCTGCGCTGCAGAGACACGCCTGACACAGACCTCGCCCACGAGGAGTGTATAAGTGAGTTGAGGAAGGCGCGGCACTCTTCCTCACTATGGTGTACCATGCCAGAGGTGTGCAGTGAGCGAGCTCAGTGTTTCAAGCAGAGAGAGAACCCCCGGCTGGAGGTGAACAAGGCCAGCTTCACAAAGGATGTGGTATGGGAGCTCTCTCACCCTTTGTTCATCTTTGTGGCTATTCAGACACCCCCAAAGCAACCTAAAAATCCAACATGTGAGCAATGGCGAGATAAACTCTGAAATCCACCTAATGGAATATTATACAGTCGTTACACTGTTTATGGAATCTGAAGCAATGTGGAAAAAACTTACATTCGAATGTTAAGTGAAAAAGAAAATACAAATGTTTATACGTAGTATGCTCGCCATGACTGTCTACAACAAAGAAAAAAACTATGCGCGAGAAAATGAAGGGAAGAAACTACACCTAAACATCAGTGGTTGCTGCAGGGGAATGTCCCTTTCTCCTTTTTGCCTGTGTTTTTCATACTGAGCGTGTATTGCTTTTATAACAATTTTTTAAAATCCAGTACACTGTAACTTTAAAAAAAAAAATCTTTACGGGAAAAACACCCTGCAAAGTTCCTATGTCCTCAGTTGCAGAGTCCATAATCAAACACAATACACTTGTAATGATCTAACAATAGGGAAATTACCTCATGGTTCCTACATACTATAGTCTTGTTTGTGTCATAACAGATTTTTAAAAACAGCTAAAAATAGTACTCAAGGAAAATGAAAATGGAGTAATTTTCCTTTCCAGAGAATGTTATAAAACTGCCTCATCCTCCATTCCCTGGACTCGTGTTCAGGCAAGGGAGTAGCAGATCAGTGTGAAAGCTGCGCACACGCCCGCCAGGGTCATGCTGATGGCTGCTGCCAACAGTGGAACCAGGAGAGACCTACTCCTGTGGGCACGCACACTGTTCATTTCCTTTTCCATGAGCCTGCAGCGTGAGGCCAGACCTGATCTCGTAAACCAAGCAGTTCACAAGTTTCTGCTCTCCACCCTCAGCTTCCAAACACGCTGACCCTATTTGGGTGGGCTGCTGCTGAGCCTTCGCACACCACCGGGCAGACCTGCCCCCAGGCCGGGACCAAGGCACCGTGCCTGGTCAGGCTGTCATCGCATACTTACCACCCAGATGTTAGAGCGGGCCTGGAGCTCTGCATTTACCCGGAAGCCACCAAAATCAGAGTCTATCTCCAGTCCGCCAGTCTTGGCCAACTCAACATTGGGCTCCAGGCCCACGGCTGCCACTATGTGGTCAGTTTCTACCTGAGGACAAAAAGAATTCAGTCAATTATTACAGTTTCCTCGTATGCCTATGAACCCAGCGACTATAAATCACAGTCACAAAAAATCACAAAAAATCGGGGCTTTACAAAAAAAATCATCCGGTAACTCTGGTCAAAAGACTTTAAGTTCCATTTCATAAAGTGCCACCCCTCCACATATACATACCCCCTACCATCTGAACAGAAATCTGCCACCCTAGGAAGGTCTCAAAAATCTGTGATACACATAGGAAGAGGCTATGGGAAATGGTTCCCAGGCGGCTACTCCGGCTCTCATCATTCTTCTTTTAGCAAAAGACAGTTCATTAAGAAAATTATGACAGGTTAATGGTGACTGCCAAGACAACTAATCTACTGGTATCAAATGAAGGAGTAAGAATGAGGAAAGGGCAGAGCAGGCTTGGAAGGTGTTCTGGCAGCCTGTCTTCCCCTCCTTACCTTCCGGCCATCTTTCAGCTTGATGAGTAACCTGCCACCGCTGACTCCAACTGATTGCACAATAGCACTGGGCAGCACCTTAACCCCCTCTGTAAAGGCAAACGAGACCTGAGGCTGAGCCTGTGAGCCTACCACCTTCATGACAACCAGAGAAGCTGACGAGAGTAATCATTAGTACGTAGGCAGCCTTGGAGAGCCACAGGCACCCACGCCCACAGTTCACTTCCAGCACTTCCAGGAATCTGGTGTGTCAGATTCAGAACACCTACATGAAGCTGGCTGACAGGAGGATGGTGGAAACTTTTCATAGGGCAGCTGGTAAGGCTTATGGACAGGGGGTTCCCAAAGAAGCAAATTTTGCCTTAGTCCTCACTCAAGGCAAGAGTGGGAGCATATGGAAAGAGTGTCTCTACCTTGCCTGACTTTTTCCATGGTCCAGTTGCTGAGGTATTCGGGGAGGATCTTTCCCATATTTCCTTTCTCAGGGAAGAGCTGAATCACTTCTGTGCCCGAGGCTCGAGCTGGGAAGAAGAAACAGAGCAGGTATAGTGGAGGCAAAAGTCAATCCGAGAAGACAGGAAGAGAAGTAAAGGAGCCACAGGCAGCCATCTACTGCACACAGGGCAATGCCGCGGCCCAGGCCAGAGCGCCCGTTTGTGGGGCACTAGGGCACAAGGGCATCCACAAGGCAAATACAACAGATGCCAGAACTTGTCCCTGGATTCAGCTACATACTGTGAACTCAGTGCACTTATACTTAGGCTTACACAAGTGCCTTGCAAGCTCTGAATAGTAAGCACCCTCCCGAGAAGATGCCCTGATTTCACACAGCTGAAAAATAACATTAAGAAAAAAATGGTTGCCATGAAACATTCAAACTGGAACTCACAGATCTGTCAAGCTGGGAACCATCATGTATCTGAAAGAAGCCTTTGACTTTTACAGGGAGCAGCAGTTCAAAGATACATACAGTTCTGCAGTCTACATTGCCCCTACCATCTTAATAACTCACTTTCCTTAATATTTTATTTCTAAGGAGTCCTGGCCTAGAGGCGAGAGGAAAGGAAAAAGGAAAGAAAGCAGCACTGCTCAGCTGCTCAGATGACAGCTTTTCGATCACTAAGGCATCCCTCATCAGAGCTAAGCTCAGTGATTAGTTTTTCACCATGTAAACCTTAATCAAACTCTCTCTACTGATCCTGGTAAATGCATCTCTGAAAAGCATGTGATATAAGACCAGAGAAAGAAAATCGAGGTCACTCCCCAATACTCACCCTTTCTGCCAAGAGCACAGGCCAGTTCGCTACCAAGGAAGCCCCCACCGATAATTGTAATCGACTTGACTTCCCGGGAAATCTTCTCTAAGGTTCTAAAGTCTCCAATCTGCAGGATCACACAAGTTTAGTCCACTGATTTCCCAAAGGGGCATAGGATGATAATACCAGGAAATATTTTCGCTAAATCTTTGACAACAGTAATTTGCACATAAAATCTTCTCCTTGTATAAAGTGGCTCAATTATAGCCTCTATTTTATTGATGTAAATTTCTTTCTCCAATGTAACATTCTTTCTAATAACAGTGGTTCTCAACGGGGGGCAGATATACTCCCCCTCCCCCAGGGGACATCTGGCAATGTCTGGAGACATTTTTGGCTGTCACGACTAGAGTGGGGAGATACTAGTTGAAGCTAGCGGGTAGAGTCCAGGGACGCCGCTGAACACCCTACAATGCACAGGACAGCCCCTCACAACAAATGGTTATACGGCCCAAAATGCCCATAGTGCCAAGGTTGACAAACCTTGTTGTATCAAGAACTTAAAGGACAGTACAAACCTTTTCCGGTACCCATAGCGGTGGCTGAAAATTTTCAGCAGTTTTCATAAGTAAAGCATGGTGTTAAGAAGCAAACCCCCGCTTCCTTTTTCACTTAGGTACTCTTAACTTTTCTCCCTAAAGTCTCCACAATAGCACTTGCAGTGAAAAATGCCAAGAGGCTATAAGGAGTTCCAATGACTCAAATGCATCAGGAAAAAACAACTATGGAAGGGCAATCGAAGGAACTATATAGCAAGCAATAAAAAACGCTAAATCTGTTTTTCTCCTAGGAGCTCAAAACCCTTGAGTGAGGTATCTGAGGTGCAGAGAGAGGAAGTGACTTGCTCAAGGCCAGATAACAAGTCTGTAGAAGAGCCATAGTTAGAACTTCAATCTCCCAATTCCCGGGTGGGTACTTGGGGACCACAAGATTGTGCTACCTCTTCAAAACCGCCACAACGAAAGCACTAAAGCTGACAATTACCTTTCTGAAAAGTGTTGTTCTACTCTTCACCTCTGCTCCAGCCCTATCAATGGCAGACAGACTTCTTGGAGTGCCTCCTGGAAATTAAGAGGAGAAAAATCCTTTAGCCCAACGAGCAGGAGCTAGCCCAAACAATCCCCCCACAAAGGTGGTGCTGTGGTGTGTGCTGCTGGCGTCACAGCGGCATCAACAGGACACAAGGCTTTGTTTTCCCTCCCCTCGCCCCACAGTGGGCTTTAATCAATTTCCTTTGAAAAGCAGATTTGAGAGTCTCTCTTCAAAGGGCCCACCATTCCCGTAGATGGCCAGAAGCCCTCACTTCTTGCTCCCGTTCTCTTCTACTTTTTCATGAGGATTCACCAGAAAGCACGGCTACGTTTGTTTAAGCAACTGCATCCTTCTCCTCTCTTGATTTCTGATTGGAACTGGCAATGAAGCCATGAGGTTATATCACTTTCAGGACACAGGGCAGAGGGCAGAAGGCAAAGGCTAAGCAGGGAGAGAAAAAAGAAAGGCAGTCCTCTTCAATACCCATCCATCATGCCTTTACCAGAAGGAACAATACGGATAATCCAGAGGGGCAACTGATCAGATGCTTGTAGTTAGCCAAGCTTTGCACCAAGAGAAGACACCCACTTCAGAGTCTGGGTTTCAGTTTTCTTAAGATTAAGTAATGCCTTTATACTAAAACTTGAATGAGCTGTATCAGGGAATAAAGCCATCTCCAGAAATACTCACCTGTTGCAATCAAGCACTTTTCATAGGTTATTTGAGAGCCATCATTAAGTTTCGCCACATTGCCTCTCACATCCAGCTGTACTACCTGGTCCAGTCAAACACATACACAAACAGAAAGATATAAATTGGCTTTAAAATTTTTTACTGAGATATACAACATAAAATTCACCATTTTAAAGTGTACAATTCAGTGGGTTTTAGTATATTCACAAGGTTGTGCAACCATCACCACTATATAATTCTGGAACATTTCCATCACCCCCAAAAGGAACCCTGTACCCATCAGCCCAATGAGAAGAGTTAGTTCTTGACCTAAGGTGATCCTTAAGAAACCATTTCTAGGTAATCACTGGCACTACAGTTTCTGGTACCCAGTTTCTTCAAGTAGTCATAATTTCCTAAGCAGCCAACATTAGAGTTAAGTCCCTACTGTCCCAAAGTTCCTGCCCAATTTGTGGAAATGGAGAACAGGGACAGACTTTTCTGCCTGGCTCTTTGGGACCCTTACTTCCTTGTTAACAACTCTCCTACATCCTCAACAGCTTTGCAGGATGCTTTCTCCAACTTCTAGCTTTCACTAAAACTGAGCCCGCTCCCCCCGCCCCCAGGAAAGCTCATACATAGAGACTGCTCACTCACCCACACTCCTCCCCATCACAAGGAGAGGGTGTTGGCTGCTGGTGGTTCCAAGTTATTCTTGTACTATCATCCCCTCTGAAGGACACTGACATATATCCCTACAAATCAGTGTTATCCAGCCTCCTCCTGGTCACTCCTCATTCACTGAAGTCCTTGGCAGCTGGCTTATACTTCTCCTCTGAGCCACATCTATAATCCTATCTCTTAAACTTATACTTCAAACATCTCACTCTTTGGTCACAATTTTCCATCCTTCCAGCTTTCTCTCGGTTCCACCGTCACCTATCCTTGCTTTTGATTTTCTCCATTTACCCAGTGGGCTGTTCCATTCCAACTAATCTGGGCCCATAGTAGATCATCCAAACTGTGCTCTTGCCAACATCCCTAATTTCCTTGCACCCTGCTCCTTAGGGTGAAAAGCTTGAGCTTTGCAGTCAGAGAGACTGGGGTTCCTGGCTCTGCTCTACTCCTTATGAGCAGTGAGACCATTCATTCAAGACATATTTATTAAGCACCTAGTATGTGTCAGGCACTGTGGTAAGTGCTGGAGACACAATGTTGAGAAAAACAGATACCTTCCTGCCTTCAGAGTGTTGTAGCCAAGACAGACAATTTAACAAGTACTACAATCAAGAGTGAAAAATCGAGTGAGAAATGCTCTAAGAAGGACAGCACAGGTAGCGCTAGAAACATATGACAGGTGCACTCAATCGAGTTTTCCGGGGTGGGGGGGTGGGGGTGGGCAACGACATAAACTGAGATTGGATGGGTGCACAGCCTCCTTAGCCGCCTTTGATTTGTCCTGGGTAAGATCCCTCTTCAATCCAACCCCTGTACTCAAACCTCAAACTGCTCACTCTCAGATAACCACCTGGTGTCCTAGTTTATTGCAAAAACAAGTAAAGCCATTAGATGTGATCTTCCTCAGCTTCCCGTACGGATTCCCACCTCCCAACGCCCAAATAAAAACTTTACTTCCTTTCTTCCAGCTTCTGGGATGAGGTGGCCTTTCTGTTCTGTTTCTATGCCTGACCCCCATCCCTTTCTTTCTCTCCCAGAACATTCCCCTATTAGTCACCTGCTCATTCCCCCATCTCTCTCCTGACATCTTACCCCTCAGCCCATTGACATGTTTAAGTCTGTCCCATCCTAAATGTCCCACCTTTGATTCTATGTCCTCCTCAAGCTTTTGTCCAATGTCATCTCCGTTTTGTCATTTAAACTTTCTGAAAGAGAAGTTTATCCTCTTTTCTAACTTCACAATGATATCTGAACACCTAAATGTAATGGGTCATTTTATGATTCTTTTTTTAGCAGATTCCTTTGCTGCGGTAATACTGTGGATCACATCCTGCTTCTTGAAACTCCAACCTTGGCCCCTGCCCTGGGTTCTCCTCATCCTATGCTTTTAGTACTTCTTTCCTAGTCTCCTTTTTGGACACTTTTTCTTAAACCTGTTTCCTGAAATTTGGGTTCCTCAGGGTTCCATCTTTGCCTCACTCCTTTTCTGACTACCTCAGTTCTCCACGGGAGGCCTCACCTACTCTCATGGTTTCAAATCCTACTCACATGTGGATGATTCCCAAATCTGTATCTGAGCCCAGAACCCTCCTCTGAACATTATAGTCATGTGTCCAACTGCCCTTAGGACATATCCACACAGATATTCCATTTAATACTTAACAGTCCAAAACGAAATTTTATGTCCCCCTTAAACTAGGTCTTCCTCTTGCAATGTCTCTCTCAGCTGGGGGTGTACCACCATCTACCACACAAGCTGGAAATCAGAAAGTCATCTTTGCCTCCCCCTCTCCCTCATGTTCTGCCTCCAATCAGTTGCCACCACGCCCTACCAAGTTTGCCTTTACGCCGTCAGTCTGTTCCCTGCTCTTCACCACCTTTCTGCTAGGAAGCTATACAATGATGTAATTAAGAGCTTGGGCTCTGGAATCAGAATTCTCCATTCAGAGAGATCTGGGCTCAAATTCTGTCTCCACCACTTATTAACTATGTGATCTTGAGCAAGTTACTTAACCTCTTTTTCATCTCAATTTCTTTCTCTATAAAATGAAAATAATAATAGTACCTACTTCATAAGATTATTGTGAGGGTAAAATTATGTAATACACGTAAAGCACTTAAAAAAAACTATACTTACTTCATCTTCATCATCATCATCATCATCACCACCACCACCACCACTACTGCCCTAATTTTGGCTCCCATCATCTCTCACCTGGATTATTATAATCGTCTTCGAAATGGTTTATCTCTAATCTTGTTCCCCTGAAGACCATCTTCCTCACAGCCAACCGAGTGATTACTTAAAATTCAATCCAACTGTTTTATATCCTTGTTTAAAACTCAGCAGCTCCTCAGTGCCAGTGGCATAAAACTCAAGCTCTTTCACACGACAGAGCTCTCGACGACCAGACCCTGCACAACTTCTCAGTTTCATCTCCTGCCACTCCTTAACTTTCTGCTCTATTGGTACCTAGCTGCTTGTGTTCCCCTGCACCAAACATGCTTTTTCATACCCTTGTGCCTCTGCTTATGCTATTCTTTTTTACTTGAATGTTTTTCACTTTTCTCTAATCTGGTGAATGCCTCTTCATTCCCTAAGACTTCTCATTCTGTAAGACTGCCTTCTCCAGCAAGCCTTTCCTGAAACCATCATTATACTGGGCACACTTCCCAATAATTCCCACAGTATACTGAATTTCTTTCTTACTCCAAATCTGTGTTATGATTATCTGTTCATGTTTCTGCCTAATACTGTTAGCCCCTGGAGGGCAGGGCCTGTGTGCTATTTACCCATAGGTGATACTTAATACATAAGGTCTTCTTACCAGCTTATCCACAAACCCATATCCACCTTCTCTGCCTAACATCCCCTTATAGGAGAAGTGGGCCTATCCCTATCAAAGGTCAATGCCTCCACTTGTGCTCTGGATCCCATCTACTCTGGGCTTTGCTCCTTCTGATAACCCTTCCCTCTCTACTGGAACATTGCCATTAGTTTACAAACACACTCTAGACCTCCCTCTTGTTAACAGAAACAAAACATAACACAACAAAACAAAACCCTCCCTGGACCCTAAATGCCCTCCAGTAACTGCCCCCAGTATTCAGGCACTCAACTTTGTAAAGTCTAACAATATTTTCCACGCTGATGTCATGCCTGAATCATTTTACTATCCTGAATAATATACATTTGTCAATGTCTTGCCATCAATAATCCCAAAGAAATGTTAGTGTGGAAAGACAGGAAGAAGAAGGAAAGGCAGAGGAGCAAATTAGAAAAAGGAACAGCTTCAGAGTCACGGTCCCCAGTGATTTGACTTCCCCGGGAAAGTTTAGCTAGCCTGCTATTCTAGGCTTGAGACTAGTGCTTTCCCCAGGAAGACACACTAATTAGTGTAGACTGGCAATATTAAACCTAAAATGACTTGATCTTTCTTTGATGAACCACAATGGCAGGACAGACGTAAATGGTAGTGGGAATACAAGTCACCATGTTCGCTGCCCACATGGGCAGATAGGTGGAGCCTGACAAAGGAAGCAGCCTACTAGCTCACCTTCTTCCCAGTGAGGACGGCCACACCACCATTCTCAATGTGAGGCAGCTCCTGAGCAGAGACATAGAAAGAAGGTGGCTGGAAATATATGCTGTATGGAGAAAAGGGAAAAAATGTTATAAGTACCTGGAACTGCTATCAACTTCCCCCAGAGCTTTAGTAAAATTGCTTCCACCATGGAAAACTTTTAGGAACATTTTCTAAAGTAAGTCTCCAAGGCCACTAAATCTTGGTCGCGACTTACTTATACAGAGGTGTTTTACACTAGCGAGTCTCAACTGGGAGCAGTTTTGCCTACCAGGGACATTTGACAATGTCTGGATACACTTTTCGCTATAATAGCTTTGGGGGAGGATGCTTCTGGTATCTAGTGGGTAGAGGCCAGGGATGCTGTTAAACATCCTACGATGCACAGACAAGGCCTCCAAAACAAAGAATTATCCAACCCTAAAGGTCAATAGTGCCGAGGTCGAGAAACCCTGCTCTGGATTTAGGTTCCTTTCAAAGTTAGAACACGAGGAGTGTCCAAGGAGCTGGTATGCACATCCACGCAAACGAGCTGTCCAGAATGGCACTGGTCAATGGACAACTAGGTCTAGCTCCTGAGATGATTTTGCCTCAAACAGTAGACAGTAACCATGAAATATTAATTAAGGGATGGATAACATAACTGGAAGTATGCATCCTGCCTGAGAAAAGGACATGATAATACGAGTGAGGGAGGCAGGTAGATTTATAAAATTTAGTCCAGTGTCAAAGGGATCCACTAATGAGAAAAAAAATTGATACCCAAAGAACACGGGTACTGGACTCAGGAGATCCAAGGAGTCTTTTAAAAGGAAAGGGCTTCTTGACTTGTATTTCCAAGTCTCTCATGCAAACATTTTAATAGAGGTTCTTCCTTACAGTGTTCCCACTATATACCCCCAATTCTGAGTGCCTCCTAGGGCATCCAAGGAAGTGCCACTGAACAGTTTCTTTTTTTTTTTTTTTTTTTTGCTTTTATGGGACATGCCTAGGCAGGTGTGAAGAAGTGACAACACAGGCTGAGCTGCTCTTCACTAGAGACGTCTAACACAAAGGTCCTGGAAACAGGAGCATTAGTGCTTCAGAGGCCAACATTACATCTTCAGTTGTTGGTAGATCTGGTTAACAGAATCCAGGACTCTTGCCACTATAGCCTGTTGTTGCCTATAAGCTATACCAAGTGTGTACCACAGCGGACTCCAGTGTGCGGCCAAGTCATCTGTCCTACTCACTACATGCGGTTCATGCAAAATCCTGACCTACTCTTTGTGCTTAGCTGAAGTTGCTGGTCGGACCCATTTTACATAAGTCAACAGACCTCCTCTCTTTCCCATTCCATTGTTTGAATCGCAGTGTCTTTGTGACATTTGGATCATCTGAAAACCACAGTTCTTTTGAAAGAGGAGGTCTCATGTATGGCAGCTCAGGATCTTCAGATACGATTAGTACCTTTAGACACAAAACAATGATACTTATCAGAGCCAAGTCATTTAAGAGGCAAATAAAGCGTTCACATTGGCTAAGTGCTTGCAGACCGCACCCTCCATGCCAAGCAAGACAGTATGTGCCTTACCCTGGCCCCAGGATCCCGAGCCCGGATGGATCTGGCTGCAGCAAAAGCAGCAGTGCCTCCACCGATGAGCAGGAATGGAATGTGACTTGGTACCCTGACTTCAGGAACTGGCTCTCCTTCTGGAGCTGTAAGCAAAAGACCAGACAGGGTGAATTTTTTTTTAAGTCTCAGACAACTCCTTGCCACTATTTAAAAAAAAAAACAAAAACACCTTGCACTTGACTCAATCCTTTACGTAAAAAGCTAGCAAAACACTGCAGCTACATTAATCTTATCAAATTTCATTGCATTCTGATAGTATAGGAGAAGGAAGCATTCCTTGCATTTCATAAGTGAAAAATACCCAAAAAAGAGGTGAATAATTTGGCCAATGTCATTCACTCACTAAGTCTCTCAGAACTAGAACCTAGCTTAGTGTTTAGCTATTTCTAAAATATATTAGAAAGTATATATTAGAAAGCTTCTGCCCTTCCCATTAATTTCTTAATGACCAACAGGAACATATCAAGTTCAGTTTCACCTTTTGTTAGCAATAAAGGGGGAAAACCCAGCAGATCAACTGTGGATTATTAAACAATGTTCAAAACTAAGGAGGTGGTATGAAGGAAAGCAATGGAAATTGCCTACCCAGAGTCGTGGGGCTTATTAAAGGATTAAAACACTCCTCTCTGAAAAATCAAGCCAGATGTGTGGGATGGAAGTGATGGCTAGAGCTATATGCTTTAGGGAAACAAATATATCTTTAACAAATTGAAACTCCAAAGACTCAAAAGGGGAACAAAACAGACCAAAAGAATGTCCTCATGGAAAAAAAAGGCCTTCATCTCTTTTCCAATAATTTTCCTTGCCAAGCTTGCATTTTTTAATTTAAAGCTTGCCCTTAAGGGTCTAATATAAAGAAAAACAACCAATCATAATTATCACTAATTTTATTCTCAAACCCAAATTACAGTCAAACACTGTAACAAATTGCTCCCCGGTCTGGGGTAATACCACAGTTTCTGGAAGCTTACAATCTCACAGCATCATCGTGTCTAAACAATATACCCGCAAAGCATAGCACCCAAATTGTTTATAACTTTCCCTTTATATATTGAGTCTCAAATCATACTCACCAGATGATGTGGCCCTTTTCTGTTTCTCTTCTGGTGTCAGCCCTAACCCTGAAATTCTTTCATTGTATCTTTTTTGGTCATCTTTTATTGTCTTGTAGGCCTGAAGACCCAAACATGGAGAAAATTTATTTCATCATACAGCTAGCTAGCTCATACCATAAGTAACATTCATTATCTTTCAATTAAATGAGAAGCTTTTGTCTACATGAGGTAAGTTCTTCTATGTTAGAATCACTAAGGCAAAAATTATTTTCTTAAGAAATAAAAAATACCGAGTGTGTACACACTTGGTGTGGAAAGAATACAGGTAAGCAGATGGAAATGTTGCAGTTTCAGATTTCCTTAGGCTCTATGTGAAGAATTTTCCTCATATTTAATTCTGAAGGTACAGCTAAAGAAAAAAGAAAAACATTTTATACTGGAAGAAAAAAGTGCTAGGAAGAGCTAAACTTTATAAAAGGGGTTTTGGACTATGCTGGATACTACCTGTGAAACCAATCTATATGGTCCTGAGTAGGAAGCTGGGACATAGGTTTTCTTGGTAGATGTCCCAAGTTTCGCTAAGTACTTAGATAATGCCCTGAAGCATGTCCGCCAGTATGCCTAGTCTTATAGAGTAACCCATCTTTCCCTCAATGGCCTATCCTTTTATGACACTCAGATACTTAATGGGCAAACGTCTCGCTTAAACACCTACTATATTTCAAATATACTATCTTCTCTATCCTTTCAAATTGAAGAAGGGTACCTTAGCACTGACTAGTTTTTTTTTTTTAAATACAGCATCAGAATTTATTGAAGATTTTTTAAAAAGCAGTAGGCAAGAATGACTTGTTTTAATTACAACACCTTTGCTCTTTTGTACCCCACAGGGTCAATAAGATAGGAATTTAAGTGACCATATGTCAGTTGAAATCCCAGATTGTTAATTAATTGGAGGAGAAAGTAAGGACAATCAGAGGAAGTATCATAAAACATGTTCTAAGAATACTTCTATGAGCCCCTTACAAAGCAGCCCACTAGGCAATGTGCTGCAGTAAGGAACCTGGACTCTCAGACCTGGACTTGACATTTATGAGCTTGGAAACATCTAACATATGATATGAATGGACTAGAAAATTAAGTACTGTATGTTAAAAGATAATGGTTATTCCTTGAATTTACCACTAAATTCATCAAATTCATAAATTGAATTCAACTAACATTAACTTCAGGAAGAAAGTTTTTTTATCTTGGCATCAGATATCATACACAAGTCCAGCATTTACTCATTCCTTAAAAAAATATTTATTTTAAGAAAGGGACATTTACCTAAAAAGACGGCTTAAGCTGGTCAGTGTGAGTGAACAGAGAAATAAACTGGGGTCATGTTCACATTAAGAGGGATATCCAAAAATAGCCTAGGGCCTCTCATACCTCCTAATGGCTTCACACACGAGGGGAAGAGCAGACCAAGAAATATCTTGAGGTTTAGTGGGGAAAGGACAAGAAAGAGGTTTGTCACATATTTATATACATATATATTTATATATTTAGCTTTTAAGTAAATGTTCCGATATAAAAATAAGTTTACAGACATACTAAATAAAAATTTATCTTTTTCCCCCGTGTGTTTCTGTCTCCCCAGTTTGCACAGATTTTCAGTTAGTGACATGAATACATGTCAGGTTAAGAAAAACTACAAACTTATGAAATATGTTAGCAGACAACTTTTCTAAACAGATGAATATAACGCCATATATTCATCTTAAAGGAATATGAAAGGAAACAGTTCATTTTCTGAGTCAGGCAATGTGGTCCTATCAGTTGAACAACGGCAAAGGGCCCAAATACTAAATCTCACTAAATATTCTAAAGGCCACCTTGACTCTGCTCACTGACAAATCTAAGCCACCTCATTATTTAAAATGTAATATAAAACTATACAAAATAGTTTGGTAGACAAAAGCTTATCATTTAACCTGAAATCACTATAATATAGCAGCTTTATTATTACCAGTGTTGGATAAACTCAGAGGGCAATGAGGCATTTAACTGAATGGCTTGAGAGGAACTTGTGCTTCACAGGCATTTCTAGGCAGGAGAAAGCAACAGTGAGTGGCCCTATCTTGTGGCCTGGCATTAAGAGATTCGCCTGGCCAGCTCTGTGGAGGCCATCCAACTCTGGTACAGCAACATAAACCAGAGGTTTAATAGGTTTCAACTGTTACAAACATATCAGGTGCAAACAATTTAAATCTATTTCTGAATGAATGGGGTGGAACTGATGGGAAAAGTTGAGAGAGCTATAAAATGGAAAAGTTAAGGTTTAGAGGGTAGTATCTGAATTATGAAAGAGAGGCATTTAAGAAAGCTATCCACACGAATGCATTAGCTTGTACCACTTCAGCCACTAGTTTGACCAAATTACAGATTACAAAAGGGACACTGCCAAATGAATTTACTTGAAATAGAGGCTGGGGGTGAGCGGGAAGAACACTGCAATTTCTATGGCTTTTTGGACCTCCTCCGAAGCATTCAATAAAATGCCTTTTCACAATAAAAGTAGGGTTAATTTACTGTTTCCCACAAAACACAAAAATTACATTTTACCTAAAATGATTCAAAATGGATGGTGTTCAAGTTACCTTTACTTGCATTCAATGTTTACTCTTTGAGACTGTCTTGTTAGGTATGCAGCACTAAAGCACAATATAATTTAGCATCATAAAAAAAAAGAATTATGAAATTGGCAAAAGTTTCAAAGAAAGGGTTGATGATGAGGATTTATAATAATCATTAAATGTATGGCTTTAGATATATCTGGTAAGACTTCCACAGTCTGAAGAATGAGACTGGAGGACTCCCTAGTGACTGACAATGTCCTTTTAATAAATACCTAGAAAGCACATGCTGTGAATATTTCATCGTATTCTAATGGATCAAGTTTTCATTAGTGCCATGGTCTCACCCACCCTACCCCAAAATATATTTTACTGTAAGTATCTTACATAATAAACTCCTGCCCCAGTGACTGTTGCTCCTACAATTAAGAAGTATACTAGGCTGCTGCCATCTTTCCCAGAAGCACCTGTAGACGCTAGTGATCTAGAAGGGGATCCTAGGTGATGACACTGCACAACTGTAGGTAAAGATAAGGCCAAGAAAGAAACAAAAGGAAATAGAAAAAGCACTAAGTATTAATGAAGAAACATTCAACACAAAGGCAGGGAAGCATTTTCGGTTACCCTGTGCTAAAAAAGAAAAAAATGCTGCTCCAGGAATGGAGGAGAATGTATATTTCCTCAAAGTCTGTTATCAGACAGAGCTCACCTATTTCTTACTCTGATTTGACCCACAACTGGCAAGAGCTGTCTACTTTTCTTGTGCACTTGGGAGTTAGGTCAGGGAATGATAATCTAAGTAGCTGCAAATAACTTTCATGTCCCCCCTTTTTTTTAACCTAGATCAAGTAACAAAGATAAGTTCACCGTCTTACCAGGGTAGAAAGAACTAAAACTGTAATGTCATCCAACCATTTGCTCTCAATAAGTAAAACAAACAGCTTCCTTCAATCAAGGGTGTTACTAGGTGTTATCTAAGTTGGTTCACTCAGCCTTACATGATCCAACTTTAGACTGATCTGCTTAGTCACAGTAAACCCTGCCAAGTTAAAGAAAAATGCCCACAGAATAACTCCTCTGTGACCAGCTAAGCTGATCAGAGTTCATTTAAGGAGATATTATTGTGGTACTACCACATAGCAGTTAAAACCATACTTCCCACCTCACACAAACTCCATCCTAAAACTGGAGATACTAGGCCTACCTCTATAATTTAGTATTTGGGTGAGATTCAGGGATAGTTTTCCTTTCAGGAATGCCAGATTGAAGGTTGTTGTTTTTAAATGTTTATTATCCCAAACTAAGGAAAAATAAAATATTTGACAAATGGGTCAAAATCAAATATTGTGCTAAGGAGCTGCAATAAATTTTGACCATATTCACAGGTTAGTGTGTCACATCCAAGAGAAAAGGTACAATTTTGTGGATTAGTCAAATCTAAGAAAACGCAGAGGCTTTCAAGTAAAGTGTAAAAAGACAAGTGAAAAAAGCAAAGATAATCAACGTGAGATTAAATTTCAGTCATTCCCAAATTGGCTCTCATAGGAAATTAGACAACAGGCACTTTAAAGAAGGTTTTTTGGAAATTTTTCCAAAAGGAGAAAGGAGAATTAGTTGTAAAAGTCTTAAAGCAGAGAAGTATTGAGTCTATTAGTGGGAGCTGTTTGGCAGCTTCTTTACACAAGCTGCTTTTCTACTTACATATGCACCAGCTCCTATTGTTGATAAGCCCACAATAAGGACTAATACAGAATTATCGATTTTGCCCCCTGATGCACCAGAGCTAGTCATTTGTCTTGTCATCTGGAGTTCTAGAGGAACATGCCATCGCTGGAACAAGTTGTTGCCTAAGGAACACAATTTATTAAGACACACACACATACAAAAATAAAATAGTTAATACATGTTTATGACTAAACATCAATGCACTGTACAAGTAAAGACTTAACTGCCCATTGGGCTGTGTGATATTCACTGTCAAATGACCAAGGGAAAAAAATCTTCAAAGCTGTACACACAAATACAACAGATATCAGAATGCACACTCTTAAGTTGTTGGAGTTTTAACAGTACAATTTAATGCTGTCCAGGGAGGAATTTATAGCTTCCAGAAAAGGTAATGAAAAACACACGGGCAGTTCATCAAATACCTCTCTCTTCACATCTTCACCGTAAATGAAGTAAACATGGAGAGATGACTGAATAGATAGATATAACAAGTTAACTACAGGCTACCTGGGACACGCTAACAACTACTTAAGGAGTAGTCTAAATGGCTGGTTCAAACCTTGAACAAAATAATAAACTCCTGCAACACAATCTAACCAGAATACAGTTTAGTCTTGTGTGAAAGGCAATGTGTCCTGGAAGACAGAAATGGTAAAGCTTAGAAGAAAACCAGAAAAAAAAATTAGGTGAATTTATCTCCCCCAAAGAACTGAAGAATTTTGGACTACGAAATATTTTTTACAATGACAAAATTTAAAATATCTACCAACTATCAATACTTGGCTCTCAGTCCTCCAAAATAATACAAAGATTATGTTGATGCAAAAACTCGGTACAGCTATGTAAGAATCTGAGGATCATAACAACGCTCACACATGGAAATGTAAGAGTTTCATAGACTTCTTTCTCCAGGAGGATGCTGGCATTTTCAGATGAAGGAAGAAGGTCTCAACACCTTCTCTGCTTGTGATATTCCTCGTGTTGACTACTGACCTAGAACAGGGGTTTGCAAAACTTTTTCTGTAAAGAACCAGATAGAAAATATTTTCAGGTTTGCGGGCCACATGGTGTCTGCTGCAACTACTCAATTCTGCTGATGTTGCACAAAAGCCATAACATATAAATGAATGGGTGTGACTGTGTCCCAATAAAACTTTGTTAATGGACACTGAAATGTGAATTTTAAATAATTTTCAAAAAATAGTCTATTAACAATTTTTTTCAGCCATCTGAAAAATGTAAAAACCAATTTTAGCTCAAGGGGCATACAAAAGCATGTGGCTTTGGCCTGTGGGCTGTAGTTTGCCAATCCTGATCTAGAACAGTGGTTCTAAAACCTGAGTGCGCATCAGAATCCCCTGGAGGGTTTGCTAAAACATGGATGGCCAGACCTACCCCCAGAGTTTCTGAGTTGGAGGATCTGGGATAGGGCTCAAGAATGTGCATGTCTAACAAGTTCCCAGGTGATGCTGATGCCGCCAGTCTACACTTTGAGAATCACTGGTCTAGAGGCAAGTAGATATGTTCTGCTCTGACCAAGCTTTAAAAGACAAACAGAATGGCGCTGGTAGCTATTCCATATGTACTTGCAGAGATGTGAAATAGGGAGCTTTCCCCCTTGCTTTCACAATAACAGGGCTCAGAGGGGTAAAAACACGTCCAAAACGGGGCTGCAGTCTCTTACCTGAAATCCTTGGGAACATGTGCATTCCAGAACTTGGAATTGTTAGGTTTTAAGTATATAACGCATACACCGTATAGTAACACCCAGCACAGTAAGGGGCAGCAACCCAGTCACACACGTTAATGTTTCTATGACCAAGCACACTGAGTGCAATAAACAAGACTCTAAGTAGCTTCTCTCCAGTTCAGGTCAGGTTTTACTGACAAATGACTTACAAAAACTGGATTTTTAGTCCTATTTTGATTTCTAGATTATAGATAAGAGACTATGGACCTATATTCTTAGAACTGGAAATGTATTTTTCTCTACTGTTTTTATTTCTTTCCTGTTTTAGAATCCTTCATCACCACATGAAATAAAACGGCTTATATTTGGAAATAACAACAAATCACGAAAATAAAAACATGTGCAAGAGTGGAGAAGCATGGGTTTCCCTGGTGGCGCAGCGGTTGAGAATCTGCCTGCCAATGCAGGGGACACGGGTTCGAGCCCTGGTCTGGGAAGATCCCACATGCCGCGGAGCGACTAGGCCCGTGAGCCACAACTACTGAGCCTGCGCGTCTGGAGCTTGTGCTCCGCAACAAGAGAGGCCGTGATAGTGAGAGGCCCGCGCACCGCGATGAAAAGTGGCCCCCGCTTACCGCAACTAGAGAAAGCCCTTACACGAAACGAAGACCCAACACAGCCAAAAATAAATAAATAAATAAATAAATAAATAATCCTTCCCTCTAAAAAAAAAAAAAAAAAGAGTGGAGAAGCTTATCTCGATCTGGGCAAGCTTTTGATTTTCAGAAGTCCATAAAAACGATGAAGCATCGGAAATAGAAACTGACAACTCTCAGAGCTTAGAAAATGAAACTGGGTAGAAAAAGTTCCACATGGCTTAGTACAAATAATTTAGTTTTGTCCCTTACCTTCACTCCAAGTTTTTTTTTTACTGAAAATAAATGCTTTTAAAATTCCGTTTATCCCTCTAGAAGATCCTAAATACAGAAATAATAATAACTTTGCTTTAATATAATAATTTAATATAATATTCTGATTTTGCTTGCTTTTCACAAACATAAAACTAAATGTGTAGATTTGGGTTAGTTCAGCAGTTCTTGCCTCAATTTGCACACAAAAAAAGACATTTAAAAGTAAATTGGTTTTCTCAGGGTATATGCCCAGCAGTGAGATTGCTGGGTCATATGGTAGTTCTATTTTTAGTTTTTTAAGGAACCTCCATACTGTTCTCCATAGTGGCTGTATCAATTCACATTCCCACCAACAGTGCAAGAGGGTTCCCTTTTCTCCACACCCTCTCCAGCATTGATTGTAGATTTTTTGATGATGGCCATTCTGACCGTCATACCTCATTGTAGTTTTGACTTGCATTTCTCTAAAAAAAAAAAAAAAGGTTCTAAAGAACCTAGGGGCAGGACAGGAATAAAGACACAGACGTAGAGAATGGATTTGAGGACACAGGGAAGGGGAAGGGTAAGCTGGCACGAAGTGAGAGAGTGGCATGGACATATATACACTACCAAATGTAAACTAGATAGCTAGTGGGAAGCAGCCGCATAGCACAGGGAGATCAGCTCCGTGCTTTGTGACCACCTAGCGGGGTGGGATAGGGAGGGTGGGAGGGAGACGCAAAAGGGAGGGGATATGGAGATATATGTATACATATAGCTGATTCACTTTGTTATATGGCAGAAACTAACACACCATTGTAAAGCAATTATACTCCAATAAAGATGTTTTAAAAAAAGTAAATTGAGGGCTTCCCTGGTGGCGCAGTGGTTGAGAATCTGCCTGCCAATGCAGGAGACACGGGTTCGGGCCCCGGTCTGGGAAGATCCCACATGCCGTGGAGCAACTAGGCCCGTGAGCCACAACTGCTGAGCCTGCGCGTCTGGAGCCTGTGCTCCGCAACAAGAGAGGCCGCGATAGTGACAGGCCCGCGCACCGCGATGAAGAGTGGCCCCCGCTTGCCGCAACTGGAGAAAGCCCTCGCACAGAAACGAAGACCCAACACAGCCATAAATAAATAAATAAATAAAGGAGTTCCTTTAAAAAAAAAAAGTAAATTGATTTTTTACAAAGTAAATGGGTTTACATTTAAACTATTGCTTGAAAAGAAATATAATACAATACTGTCATTAACAAACCAACTTTTTACATACCTAGTGACTTTAATTTTGTAAAAGGTGATAATATTGTATGGATGTTCATATTTTCCCTCCAATTTTCTTTTACCTATAAAATTATTCCCACTCCTTTCCCCCATAGCCTCAAAGTTTTAGGAGATTTTACATTATGACTGAAACATGCCTTTTCACTTGTCTTATTAATGTGGGAAAGCCACCTTACTCCTTGACTTCTTATTGCCCCAATCTACTTGTTTTAGATCTTCTGCAGTCAGACCACATGTACAGAGGTAGAGCTTCCTTCCTCACACTTAGGATTCAATTCTTTTTTTTTAAAATTTGATCATTTATACATAATAATATGATTGCCATTTTAGCGATAATTAGAACCTCTACTGTGTCATATAATTATCATTTCTTTTTAGTGATTGGAATAATTAAGATCTAGTCTCTTAGCAAGTCTGATAATACAACATTATTGCCTATATTCATTATATCGTGCAAAGATTCAATTCCTGTAGGTGTTTGCTCAACAAATATTTCTTGAATTAATGAATAAAATAAGGAAGTAGAAATTCTTCCCAGTTCTACTGATAAGGACTGAACATTTTGAAGAATTCTTTGCAAAGAAGTTTTGGCCATATCCCATTGTACAGGCTGCTTAATAATAAATTAGTAACTTCAAATACCACAGGCTAGCATTAGAATAGTACCTAAATTAGCAAATTCATTTCTGTAGATTTCATAATCTCCTGTTTTTCCATACTCCCAGAAGGCCTTTTCCAGAAATACATCCACACAATTGAGGCACCTAGGAATCTCAAGTGGTTAAGAGGTCTATATGCTCTTGAATCTTGTTTTCTGAATGTCAAACTTATTTTTCTGACATGGATAAAACACAGGATAGGACAAGCCTAGATGATCTGTCCATTGTAGTTAGATGCCTCTTGTGTGAAACACTCTGAAGGCACCAGAAGAAAAATGATTTAGATGACAGAAAAAAAAAATCTAACTCTATTCTGCAAAGTTAAGTCCTTCACAGTACTAGGGTTCAGTCACTGAGAATTCACCACGTGCCAGAGACTGTACAAAATGCTGAGGACACAAAGATAAATATGACATAACTCCTGTCTCAGACAGTGTATAGTTTAGGAGGGGAGAACGGCTGCTACTATTCTGAATATCAGAAAATGAACCTGACACAAATCACAAGAGACTCAAGGCTGCTCAGTTTGGTTTTTAATCCTTAGGTCAGAGGAACGGAAGGGAAAGAGTCATTATTCATCAGAACAGTAGTTTCCAAACTTGCCTGATCATATGAATTACATCAAGAGGCTTGTTAAATATAAATTCCCAAGGCTCTCTCCTAGAGATTCTCATTCAGTACTTTTAGGGTTGGCCCTCCACTCAATTTATATGACCAGGCAAGTTTTGGAAACATAAAACTTACAATATGCAACAACTCCCTTAAAATATTAGAAAATGTCTAGAAAATACAACATATTAATTGGTTACAGAAAATGCTGACTTGCTAAAATTTTCTTCTGGAAAGTTTTGCCTCAGCAGAAAGAGTGGGTAAAGGCTCATCTTCTAGGCTTCAAAGAAAGTGTCATTTGGCAGTGTCCAGGAAGCCTGGATCCTTGCCCACAAGATGTCCAGTTTCCTTTTTAAAGAGGTGAGAAGGATTCTGAACAGAGAAAAATGTTCAAACATTTGACCCTCACCTCAGGGGTCGGTGATCAGTCTGATCACATCGGTGGCACAATGTTTGATAACCAAATAAAATACTACAGAACAGAAAATATCTACTACCTAACCAATCTGCTCAGTGCTGAATGCAGATATAAAGTGGTGACTATTAATTACCTTTAATCATTTCTGGAAAGAGGCAGAGCATCCAAATAAAGTAAATAAACAAATAATAGCAATTATGGTTTTAAGGTAAAAGGCAACATATAATGGAAATGAACCTGACAATGGTGACAGATGTGGATGAGATGTTTCAAGGGAGGTTTCAAGTTTGCTGTAATCCTGGCAAAGAACTAGTGGGGAGGAAGGGAAAAACGGAGGGGAAATGGCATATCAACAAACAATGTCTCTTTCTGATCTATGCAAAAACATATGGTAAATGCTGCTATGCGCAAAAGAAACCAGATTAAAAGCAATCAGTAATCAAGCCAGAAAACAAGGTTGATTCCTTAAATGACAGAAGCATTGCTTTTTGAAATTGTAACCACCCCCACCCACTGCTAAAGGTAATGATGTTATACTCTGGTGCTTGGCCAAAGGACAAAGAGTTAAGTGTATACAAAGAAATGATGGATATGTCGAGAAGTCAGAATATATTCTACAGCAGACTGCCTTAAAATAAAGTCATGCAATGGAAAAGAACATTTTCAGTGAGTATTTTTCAGTAGTTCTAATATCACCAACCACCTCAGATGTCTCATAAATCAATTTACCTTTGCAAATCCATACTTAATTGATGAGAACTTTTGGTCAGACTTCAGAATGCTGGCAAAAGTTGTGAGTTTTAAGCAAAATAAGTACACAAAGTTTGAAAGCCCAGTGTGAATGAAAATCTTCAGCTTACCTAAATTTCTGTCCAACTTACATAGAGCATCCTCATTTCAATGCACAAAACCCATACAGATGACATCATAGACAGGAGGTTAGTTTTTAAAATCTAATCTGGTTTTTAAGTTCCCAAAGCAACATGTCTTAGAACATACGTCAGGTATACCCATCAGGAAACATTTTCTTGAGGCATAGCAACTGGAAAAACTATTCAAATGCACATTTCCGTAGACTCTCACAATCTAAGGGAAATATTTTCCACTTTTTTTTTTTAAAGCACCCAGAAGGCAGTTCCAAATTGAAAAGGCCTCAAGGCAGTTCCACACTGACATAGCAAATGTGAATATCCTCGGGTGGCCAAAGATGATTGATAAAAAAAACAAGAACAACAAAACAGCACCTCCTACAGGTGGATAATTCTTTACCCCCCTGAAATTGTGCAGGTTGGAAATCAGCAGGCTCAAGACATGCTTAGATAAATTCAAGGAATCTGATGCCCAATGGGCTAAAGGGGAACCGGATTCATCCTTAACCTTTTGAGGTCAAACTTTAGGAAGCAGTGTGGAGTTGAGGCAAGAGGATTAGGGACCTAGAGACTGGCAAACTAACCTTTGCTCTGCCTGTTACTTAGGTATGTGACCTTGAGCAAGCAATTTCACCTCTCTGTGCCTCGGTTTATTATCTATAAAATGAGTGGGTTGAACTTTACTACGAAATCCCTTCTAGCTCTAAAATTTGCTGAAACAACTTCAGGGAGGGCAAATACAATGCGTTCTGCAAACTGTTTCTTCGAAGCGTTGAGACTACCAAGAATTACACTGAGCAGGCATCTCAGACTAGTTCTGGGCCAACTCTTCCCCGTGGCTGGCGCACGGCGTACTGACTCCTTACTTGCACTGATTGCACTGTTTCTGTTTCACAGGGCACTCAAATCTATGAATCTGATCTGGGGTTTGGAAGGTAGGCAGGTAATATGCTCATTTACAGAAGGAACTGAGGCGTAGGGCTTAAGTGTCCTGCTTAAAGTCTCTCAATCGATAAATGACAAAGTCTACTTCACCTCATTGCTCTAAAAAGGCGAACTGGGGGTGGCCGGGAGGTGGCATTGGACAATACGAGACAGCCAGCTGTTCTGTTATACCTGAACAGCAAACCCTCCCAGGAAAAGGCCTCAAGCCGACTGACTACTGGGCTCAAATCCCTTGAAGGTCAGGCCGGCACAGCTTGCGAAACTCACGGTTTGGATCCCGCCAATTCGGAATTCACGCGACTCTAAGTGTGTTTATAGTTTTTCCCCAGGGGTGGGGGTGGGGTGGGGGGGAAGGCCTGAGGGGCATAGGGAGCCTGTAGAACCCAGGCCCTTGGTCTTCAAGGTGGGGTTTGCCCGGGATGGGTCAGTCACCTGGGAGCCGGTTCCTCTGCCTCGGGCCTCGGACGCACACCGTCCGCACCAAGGGCGCCAGCTTCTGCTTCAAAGCACCCGCCGCCAGGCCTCCACACCGGTACATTTCGGCAACCGCTACTCTGGACCTCCTCCTCCTTTCCTTTCTTCTTAAGCACGTACCGACAGGTCAAACACCGTGGGCCTTGGCCCGTTCCTCCGGCTCCCTTCACACGCACTCTACGTAGGCTCCTCCTCCCGGCCCCGGGTGGGCATTGGACAGCTAAGCCGGCCTTCTAGAGCAGGGGAAGGGGAAGCGCGACTGGAGACCTACTGCGCAGGCGTAACGCTCAGCGCCGCATTGCGATTGGTCCGCACGGGGAGAAGCTGGGCGCATGCGCCTAGCTGTCCGAACACTTGGAAAGACCCCAGGCTGAGTTGCTTGCAAGCTTCTGCGGGTTTGATGGCAACGCGTTCCGCTAAGCGAGCTCAAAAGCTGTCCAAGGAGGGACCGGCGGGGCCGCCTTGCCTGGCGGTTGTGGCCGGTGCTGCCGCTGTGTCGATGGCGGGAACCTGTAACGGCACCTCACAAAGCGTGGCCCCAGCACCGCAGTTTGTTCTTCTGCTTTAGGCCACTAATTACTAGGTACTAAGCTTTCCGGGTTCTCTGGCTGTAGTCCACTTCCAGTCTTTCCGTAGGTCCAGCCGGGGGACCTGGCTTCCCAGATTCGGAGTGGACTTCCGTCTTTTACAAATTGCTGGCGCTTTCCCACCCAGCCCCTGTTTGCAGGACAAGTAATCATTCCGCGCTCTCTTTCCCAAATCGCTTTTATATTGTGCAGTTCTGTGTCCTAGATGCTGTACGAGGTGCTGCGGACAGTCTCCTGCTATTATGGCTTCCGTGCTTGAGAGCAAGATGCTGGCAAAAAGAGTTCGTGCTTCACAGACTTTCTGTGAGAGTATTCCTAAGCAGGATTTTAAGAGTTGTGGGAGGAGTAGGGTGAGGGGCTGAGTGTAAATAGGTGTTTTGACTCTACCAAATGTAAGCTAAATTGGAAATAAATTATTGGCTGTATGCAAAACATAACATGCCTATTTCAAAGTTTTGAGTTACATGTTCATTTAACAGGTATTTATTGAGCACTTGCCACTTGGACTGTGCTATTAAAGGAGCTCTGGGATATGAAAAGTATAGGAAGTGGTCACTGTCTAGTTGGGGAGATGACATACTGGTCATTTAAATAATAAATAATATCTGATGTAGTGCAAGAGCAAGAGAAAATATGGGATGGAATAGCTAAGGAAGGACTTCATGTAAGAAGTGTTACTTGAGCTGTGTCTTGAAGGATGAGTAGTAAAATTCAAATAGTGGAGGAGAAGGAATGATATTTCAGATGGTGAATACTCTGGGACCAAAGGTAATATTTTCAGTGGTTAAGCACCATTGACTTTGCATCCGGTCTGCCCCAGGTTGAATCCTGGCTCTGCCACTTGGGCAAGTCACTTAACTTGTGCCTCACTTTCCTCTTCTACCAATCTCATAGGGTTGTTATGAAGATTAAATGAGCTAATATTTGTAAAGTATCTTAGAGGAAGCACCATGCTGCTTGGAGGTATAAAACAAAACCCAGCACGTTTTCAGGGGACAATGGTAGAGAGTACATACTAGGAAGTAAGTAAGGACAGGTGAATATGGTGGGGCCAGATTTGAACAGGCAAAAGAGTTTGGCCCTAATATTGTAGGTGACGAAGTTATTATCTTTAGTGGAATAGGGATAGAGAATGAAATTACAAAGTTGTTTTAGGAAGTTTAACCCAGGAAGCAGTATTTATTGGGTGAAAATGATCCAGGGTTCCCTTACTCATTAAGAATAGGTTAATGTTCAGAAGTGCAGGTAGTAGGTGCCTTTTTTTTTAAAATAAACTTATTTATTTTTATTTTTGGCTGCATTGGGTCTTCGTTGTTGCGCGCGGGCTTTCTCTAGCTGTGGCTAGCAGGGGCTACTCTTTGTTGCAGTGTGCGGGCTTCTCATTGCGGTGGCCTCTCTTGTTGCAGAGCATGGGCTCTAGGTGTGTGGGCTTCAGTAGTTGTGGCACGTGGGCTCAGTAGTTGTGGCTTGCAGGCTCTAGAGCGCAGGCTCAGCAGCTGTGGCGCACGGGCTTAGTTGCTCCGCGGCATGTGGGATCTTCCTGGACCAGGGCTCACATCCGTGTCCCTTGCACTGGCAGGTGGATTCTTAACCACTGCGCCACCAGGGAAGTCCCAGTAGTTGCCTTTTAACCTAGCGCTGTTTGGGGGGATAAATATTGAAAATATCAATTCCACAATAAGGTAAAAAATTATTTCTACTTATTTCATATTTTAAGGGTCTTGCAGACATTGAAATTTATTGCTATTTCTAAAAGCCAATAATAAACATGGATTGATTAAATACAAAGTTAATCATATCTGTTGGTGAAAGAAGCTTTGGAAAACACTATCAAAATCATGACGATCAGGGGGCTCCCCTGGTGGCGCAGTGGTTGAGAGTCCGCCTGCCAATGCAGGGGACACGGGTTCGAGCCCTGGTCTGGGAGGATCCCACATGCCGCGGAGCAACTGGGCCCGTGAGCCACAGCTACTGAGCCTGCGCGTCTGGAGCCTGTGCTCCGCAACAAGAGAGGCCGCGATAGTGAGAGGCCCGCGCACCGCGATGAGGAGTGGCCCCTGCTCGCCGCAGCTAGAGAGAGCCCTCGCACAGAAACGAAGACCCAACACAGCCAAAACATAAATAAATAAATAAATAAATAAATAAATTTAAAAACAAAAACAAAAAAAATTAAGAATTCAGAGATTGTAAATATGACAAAATTAAACTTATAAAAAAAAATCATGACGATCAGATACCTATGAAAACAACTGGGTGTATTTGAAAGACAGTCATTTAATGATGCACAATTAACATACAAAAAAGACATTGTACAGCACATTTATTTTTGCAATAGGTACCATGAGGTTTTCTTGTCCTCTTAATAAAAAATTATATTTTATCATTTTGGGTGGCAAAAGCAACTTACACATATTGAATAACTCCAAAAATATAAGTGAAATTTCCCCAAAATCTCACTCCACAGAGTATTTTATTAGGGCATGGGGCCCATTTTGATATACCACATTTCCAGAAATCAGTGTTTCTACCTTACAAATATAATGTGAACTCTCAGACTCAGTGACAAGTTTTTGCTGGGAGCATATGTCTAAATAATCTTATGTGGATGTAATATTTTTTTATATCTCCCAGAAAGTTAGCATTAATTATGGCTATGAATTAGCAAAGCTTCTTTTCACTCTTTTTTTTTTTTTTGGCTGTGTTGGGTCTTCGTTGCTGCACGCGGGCTTTCTCTAGTTGCAGCGAGCAGGGGCTATTCTTCGTTGCGGTGCGTGGGCTTCTCATTGCGGTGGCTTCTCTTGTTGTGGAGCACGGGCTCTAGGCGCGCGGGCTTCAGTAGTTGTACCACGCGGGCTCAGTGGTTGTGGCTTGTGGGCTCTAGAGCGCAGGCTCGGTAGTTGTGGCGCACAGGCTTAGTTGCTCCGCGGCATGTGGGATCTTCCCGGCCCAGGGCTCGAACCCGTGTCCCCTGCATTGGCAGGCGGTTTCTTAACCACTGCACCACCAGGGAAGCCCTTCTTTTCACTCTTACCTACTGGATATGCCTAATTAATAGTTACCTTTTTTTAAAAATAGCTACTCTTCTGTAGATAATGATCTCCAGGAGCATTAGCTTCAAGTTCAGAGGAGAATGATTCGGCCAACTATTATCTAGACATCAACCAATCAAAAACAAAATACTGTACAATGAGGATTACTGTTCACACTGGACAATGATAATTGGTATTCATAATGATGACCTTCGATTAGCCAACTAAGATTAAATCCTTCTCGAGGTTTAATATTGAATAGTATAATCTAGGGTTTTAGAAATGGGTGACCCACGTATATGCTAAAAGAGTTAGCTATAAATATATCTGCTAACTCAGCTTAAAAAGCTTCTTAACTAGAAGACCCCATTTTCCCAGCCATTTTGAGTAACTTGCACTTGGCTGAGCAGTCACATTCCAGTTTGCTTACAGATCTATCGCTGATGCACTGAATTGTTTTCCTCATAGTGGGAATGGATTTAGTCATATTTGTCTCTTCTGCAGCTCAGCCTCACACACAAATAAGATGGTAACTCACGTGTGCTGCTGGAATCCCTGACCTTGATGGCGTTAGCAAATAACTCATACGTCGGTGCTATTGGTATGTGTCAATATTACCTTAGCTTATGAAGTATGTGGGAGGAGGGATAGAGTCTTAAAAGCAAACATAAACGGGCACATTTTATTGTATGTAAATTGTACCTCAGCAGAGTTGATTTCAAACAAATTCTGAACCTGCAAATCACTTTCGGCAGAGGGAATACTGGTCTTGACCAAGATGTGTGATGCTTATTAAGCCTTGGGAAGCTGCCCCCTAACACCGTAAGAAAGTTCTGTTCATTTATCATCTTCCAAGCATAACCTAGGCTTCTGGCAAATTAGATCCAACCACTTTGTTCTACATTCAGTTGCAGAGGGGTGAACGCTCCTAGGGGTTTCTAATTCCTTTTGAAACTCCACCATCCTGGAAGGATTTATGATTATATGGAGGGCTCGGGAATGCAACACACTGTGAGGTTTATGCCATGTCCCAAGATCCCTCCACCTGGACCTGTAATGGTTAGCCCTGGAAACAAAGTCCCCTTTTGCTGAAGCTGCCACCACCAGCTTCCCCCTTCTTCTACCCCATGTTCGGCCCTCTCCCGTGGCGGGCCTTCCCCATTGGCCAGACAAACACAACCGACTGCGGCAGCCAATGGGAGCCACTCTCCTGAACATTCAGAGGATGGGTGCTCGTGGTGTGATGAGGGGAGGTTGGCGCCTGGCACGCGCCCCCCTACATCTGACAAGTCTGTGACAGAAACACTAACTCCCCCTACACACGCACACCCGTGCCCCTGCCTACCTCTCGCAGCTGCGCGGACCCCCATAACCCACAGCGTGTCTTGGCAGCGCCCTCCCCGGCTCCTTGGAGCGCGCGAGCGCACCTGCTTTCTCAATAAGACAGAGCATCGTTTTATCCTAAGGCTTGGGAGGGGGCTGCGGAGGCGCGGCGCAGCTGCCAGCCGCTTGGTGAAGGCGGTGAAGGAGGTATCTCCGCCCCGCACCCCACCCCCGCCGAGTAGTGTCGCTCCGAGGCCGAGGTGCTCCAGAGATGCCTGAGGGTGCAGCTCTCTTTGTCCTCCCCAGCTGTGCCCGCTGACCCCGTGCGCTCCAAGAAAGTGGGGGTGGGGAGCCCGAAACCTATAAACCTATAAAATAAATGGGGGCAAGGAGAAAAGAAGACCATCCTGGGGTGGTGTGTGCGGCTCTCCCCACCCACCCTTTCCTCCTTAGGCTTCCTCCCTCCGGTGTGTCCCTGGAGTCCAGGCAGGGGAGGGTCTAGGCGAAGGTGCGGTGGCGGCAGCGGCGGCCTGGGGAGCGCGGTGGGATCGCACGCCCGAGCGTCCCGTCCCAGCGCACAGGCGCAAGGAGAACGCTTGCCCACTCTCCTCCATCTCTCCTCCCCTCCCTGGCTTTTGTGTCGCTGTCTCAGAGCTGCTAGGAGGGTGCGCTGGAGGAGGGGGGGGGCTGGGGTGAGAGGCACCCCCTTCACGCGCGCGCGCGCACACGTTGCTGGCGCACGCACACACGCGCGGATACAGACACGCACGCACACACACACATATACACACACGCACAAAGCTCGCTCGCCTCGAGCGCACTAACGTGGCCGTTTTCTTTGTGTGGAGCCCTCGAGGGGGGTTGGGGCCCGGGTCCGGTCCGGGGGAGATGGCGCAGCCCATCCTGGGCCATGGGAACTTGCAGCCCGCCTCGGCCGCTGGCCTGGCGTCCCTGGAGCTGGACTCGTCGCTGGACCAGTACGTGCAGATTCGCATCTTCAAAATCATCGTGATTGGGGACTCCAACGTGGGCAAGACCTGCCTGACCTTCCGCTTCTGCGGGGGGACCTTCCCGGACAAGACTGAGGCCACCATCGGCGTGGACTTCAGGGAGAAGACCGTGGAAATCGAGGGCGAGAAGATCAAGGTGATCCAGACGGTCAGGTCCGGGAAGGGAGGGATCTGGGAGGGGGCCTTGCCAGAGGCGTTGCTCTAGTGGTTGTAAATGTCCAGCGCGTGGCTGTGTCGCCGCTTGCTGAGCCCAAGACCCTCGGCACGTCCTCATCCCCTTCGCCTCTCTCAGTGGCCCAGTACCCACCTCACCCGTTTTTTGAGGGCAGGCGGGAGTGGTTGCATTCATGCCCTTTGCCCCTGCCTGACAGCTCCCGGTAGGAAAAGCCTGTTTGATCCTATCCTTGACCCTGAGCTGGGAGCAGCGGCACCTGTGGGCAGAGGGCGGTATGAGGGATCTCCGTCCTGGTCTGTGGGATGGATCCCAAAGCGCTTTACACATCTTGAGGTCCCTTCTACCTCGTGGGTGCCAATAGGTTGCAAAAACCTGCTTTGGCTAAGCCCCCAGGCCTTGCGGGGGTGGGGGGAGATGGAAATCCATAGAGAATGAAAGCTGCTTTATTTTAAATTACAAGTTATAATTAAGTTTAAGGCTGATTTGGAATAGGAGTGGTGTGGGGTGCTTCTGGCACAAAGCCATGAGCCCTTTTAACGAAATTGAGACAGGGTTACCTGCCAACACTTCATAATAGATAAAACTAGTTCTTTTGGAAAATACCCCTTAAATGATATCTTCTTTATTTGTCTGGGTACCTAATGCCCGTTACTCATTCTGTTGGTATTGTCTTCAGCAGGCCTTTGTAAAAATGCAGAGCAACTTATCTGAGGGCTAAGGGAAGTGTCTTGGTGCCCCCCTCTCTTTAGTTTGTCAAGTAGGCTAAGTACAGATATTCTTGTCTGACCATTTGTGCTCACTTTTGGTTCAGAAAAGGTAGAAACTCGATAGGACAGTAATATTTCAATGTGCAGAGGACGGAGGGAGGGAGGACATGGCAAGGGCAGCTTCATGTGTCAGAGGAGCAGAGGAGGCAGGGTTATGGGCAGGAAAGCCACCTCAGAAGGCACTGGGCACTAAAGACCAACTTCTTTAGACCCACAGCTGGCCTTTTCTTAATTCTTTTTGTCTTTTAATTAATTAATTAATTAATTAATTAATTTTTGGCTGAGTTGAGGCTTTGTTGCTGTGCGCGGGCTTTCTCTAGTTGCGGCGAGCGGGAGCTACTCTTCCTGCAGTGCACGGACTTCTCATTGCGGTGGCCTCTCTTGTGGAGCACCAGCTCTAGGCGTGTGGGCTTCAGTAGTTGTGGCATGCAGGCTCAGTAGTTGTGGCTCACGGGCTCTAGAGCACAGGCTCAGCAGTTGTGGCGCATTTGGCTTAGTTGCTCTGTGGCATGTGGGATCCTCCCGGACCAGGGCTCGAACTCATGTACCCTGCATTGGCAGTTGGACTCTTAACCACTGTGCCACCAGGGAAGTCCCACAGCTGGCCTCTTCTTGAGCCTATGGTCGGACACTTTCGGGTGAAGGTAACCCTCCCTCCTGCTGGGTAAACAGCCCCAATGACCACAGGGCCTCTCTTCTGAGTGATGTGGAGAGAAGGACTGAGTAACTGAGGAGAATGATGCAATGCTCTAAACTGTACAAGATTCCTGACTCCTTCATTATTAAAATGAATGTGTTTTAAAATGGCTTCAGAGACCAGGCCAAGGCAATAGATGTCAGGAAGATGGGCAGCTCAGTATTGGTAAGGGAGTGCTCTTGAAAACAACTGAGACCCAGGATCAGGAAGATAGGGCACTGTTTGGAAACAGTGATATTTTTTGCCCCTCGCATTTTGGAGGGAATTGCTACATTTCCTTTTAAAAGTCAAAGTAGGTATCTGTCTCCATCCTTTCCTAGGGCTCTTATGTCAATATCTGCTTGGCTAGGACTTCTTTAATGTAACATTGTAAGACTCTGGCATTTCTAAAACATGCCTTCTAAAATCCAAAATAGAAATGTACTTATGGATGTGCTCTTAAACCCTCAAAACCTTTTGAATTTAATGCTATCGCTTGTTTAAAATTGTGTCACATTGAGCCAACGAATCCTCTGGATTTAAGAGAGGGGGAAATAAGTCCCCTTGAAATTTAGATGGAGGAAAAAGGAAGCGTTTGGGAGTCTAGGGAAGGAGAACAGGGGGAGAGGAGAGGAGGAAGCCAGAAAGTGGGAGGTGAAAACGAGTGGAAGAGGGTCACTACCCAATGGCCTTGGGGAAATTTTGCAAAGATTCCTTCCCTTCTAACACCCAGTACTTGATCAAACTGGATTTTACAGTCTCTGCCAAAGATTCCGGACTTTTTCCCAGAGGGCAGAGCCTGTGACAATGTGACTCACTAGAAACAGAGCCCAGCACAGCACCACGTGCAGATAAGTGCTTAACACAGGCTTTTTTGGGAAGATGATATTTTCAAGAGGGCAAAACCTTGTGACACTGCTCATGGAGGAGCCCTCTGAGTGCAGATTCTGAAGGAGCTCAGGGTGGGGTGTGGGCGCAGCGGGATGGGGACCCTGCCTCTGGCAAAGCTGCTGCAAGCTCAGGGCCCCAGCCAGCAGGCAAGACCAGCATGTCCTTGGGGAGATGGCAGAGAATGGCAGCTAGCAAATGAGCTCCATAGGAGATGATTTTGCCCCATACTCCGGCTGGCCTGAAGTTTCTCAAGGAACAGGTACCAAAATCACGCTAGGAGGTGACTGCTTTTGGGGAAGAGAGAAAAGTCCCCAGGCTGAGGTGGCCCTAGACCACAGCCAGCGAGAGAAGGCTGTCAGGCTCTAAAATGCCAGTGCTCACAGGAGAGTGGCAGAGAGGCCTCAGCAAGCTCTTCTCTCAGTTCAAGAGTAGGGTGTGGCCTCTCCTGGGCTGCCCCCCTGTGTCCCAGGGTGGCACATACTGTCAACCCCTGCAGGGGGATGACTAATTTAGCATATTTGGAGCTACTGTCTTAATTACCAGGGCCATCCCTAGGGCCTTGAAGCCCCATTTGGTGTCTCCAATCAATGTGTCCCCCATGCCCTCACAAGATTTATAATCCAGTATTTCCTGGTTCACAAGAACATCAAGAAAAGCCTACAACGAGTAGGCAATAATCATAATAACAACAACAAGTTCTATTTATTGAAGAAGCAAAGAGCACAGGCTAGGCACTTCCCATGCACTATCTTATTTGATCTTCTCAGCAACCCTATGAAATTAGGACTATTATTACCATTCTTGTTTTAGAGATAAGGAGACCAAAGTTAGATTAAATAATTTGCCCCAAGGTACGTGGATCTGAGCTTCAGTCTTTGACTCTTGTGCCCAAGCACTTCGCCATCTCACTATCCTGCCTTCCCCGTGACAGGGCCAGGATTTCAACCTAGATGCCGAGCTCATGCTCTTTCCTACTGCTCTCTCCTCTAGCGGGGCAGTATCTGGCTGGGGGGCATTGTGCTCAGGGCGAGGTGGCATGCCGGCCAACCAGCCTTATGGTCTCTTCTAGGCCAGGGGCCCAGGGTTTCAGCCCCAGAACCCAGGAGCCTTCAAGATGTCACCTTCAGCTGCACCCCAGACATTGAGCCGGGTTTTACTTTTTGCGCCTTGACTGTCTCACCTTGGGTATGAGAATCAGAGGATGTTCAGAGATGGAAGAGACCTTAGAGCATCTCTAATCTGACTTCCTTATTTTACAGAGAGGAAACTGAGGCTCAGAGAGGGAGCGTGACTTGCTCAAGATCACCCAGGGCCCGGCCTACAACTCAGGTCTCCTATTCCCTTTTCGGTGCTCTTTCCACACACCATGCTGCCTGGCTTAGAAGAGCATGTAAATCCCCACTCTGGGCCAGCCCCATTGTCCATCCAACCCACAAAGTTACCTGTGACAGGGACATGGTGAGACATCATATGGGAAAGCTGACAGTCCTTCCTGACATCAGCCTAGGAAGGATGGAGGCCTCCCCCAATCCCCAAAGGCAGGGTGGAGCTTCCCTTAATGACCATTAAGTGTCTGTCACCTTACAGGTTTAGCTAAATATTGCGCCTGTCTCAGTCTAAAACATTGGAAAATGCCGACTGGGGCGTGTGTTTGGGGGTGGGCAGGTAGTAGAGGGGAGGCTCAGTTCTAATTTTTGAGCCATTCCTTGTAAATTTTCATGCAAGCACCCCCTGCTGTCCAGTTGGGTTCCTCCTATAGCCTGGGCACCCCCTCTGCCCCAGCACTCCAGACCAGGCACGCTGCAGGACAGCCGAGGCTGTGGGCAGGTGCCGCTCAGGATTGTGGATTTCTCTTCCTCCGCTGATCACTTGGAAAAACACCTTCGTGTGTTACATTACCGAGTGGCTGAGCTAAGCGTTCCCTCGGAAGCTGCCCGCAGTCAGAATGACATCATGTCTTCCTTAGGGCTTCTGAGCTTCCATCTCCTGCCAGTTAGCTGAATGGTTAATTATCCAGCAGTTTTGTTGTTTCTCTGTCTCCCTTGCTGCCTCTCTTGCTGTGGGTGAGTTTCTCTTTGTCGTCCTCCTTTGCCATTCTCTGTGTCAGCCTGGTGTGTGAACGTGGTGTATCTTAGATGCAGATGGGACAGCCAGCTAGCTGAAGAAAGATTTATCTTAAACTTTTCCCGTCATCCACTCGGGCATCCTCCAAAGGTTACAGATGTATTTTCTCTCTTTTTCCACTTCTACCCCCGCTCCACCAGCCTCCAACAAAAGGACATTCATGCCTTATCTGTAGAAAGACGCCAGATGTCTTCCCTAGGGATAAGAAATACCCATGTCAGCTAAGAGCACGTGCAGGGGGGAGGGACTTGCCGAAGCCTGCTCAGGCAGCGGTAGCCCCAGGAAAATGGTTTACAAGGCTAGATTTATCTTTGGCAGCTCCCCACCCTGTGCCCCTTGACTCTCCAGAGTCCCTGTCACTTTGGGCCTGCCCCCAGCCACCCATGGCATGTTGCTGGCCTTCCTCTCTCTTCCCCCTCCCCACTGACTGTGTTTGCCTTGGCTCTATCTCATCATCAAGAAGCCAAGCTTGGACTTCCCTGGCGAGCCAGTGGTTAAGACTCCACGCTTCCAATGCAGGGGACACAGGTTCAATCCCTGGTCGGGGCAGAAGGATCCCATATGCTGTGTGGTGCAGCCAAAAAAAGAAGCCAAGCTTTCTGCGCTTTCCAGGATGAGAACCAGCGGATCCAAGGAGCAGTGCTACCAGGACAGGGCTCATGGGCCCTCTGAGACAATGGCAACAGCTAATATTTGCAGAGCACTTTATATTGTGCAAAAGCTCTTCCTCGCATGTTATTTCATTTGGCTGGTCATTGACTCAGCTAGAAAGCTGAGGGGCTAGAACCCGGCTTTCCCAATTCCACATCTACTGCTGCGTTTCCAACAGCACCAGCCCGATTAGCTGTCTGGCCAGACTTGATTGTGGCGGTTTCAGGCCAGGGACGAAGCGGGAGTGTATTAGGCACTGTGTCCTGTACTTACGAGGAATGCTACCAGATTGCTGTGTTTATCCTTAGTTTCCAGAGGAGGACGCTGAAGATAAAGTAACCTGACTGAGGACACCTAACTAGTAGGATGTGATTGGGTTGAGATTTGCACCCTAGTTGGTTTGACTCCACTATACCCCACTCGCCCTTCGGGAGAAAAGAGGGTCCTGGGGGCATGTGTGTGGCTAAGGGGCAGGCGTCAGATGCAGTGCCCACAGGAAGGGAGGACTGGGTGAGGGAGCGCCAGCTGCCAAAGGGAGAGGAGATGCTTTCATTGTCCGACAGAGGCCAGGGGTTTATGAGGATGCTGAGAAGGACAGGGACACTAAACCCAGAAACAAAATGAGGTCGGTCGTGTTCCAGTGAGCCTGACTGCCGTGCTCTCCCTTCGTGATAGCTCTTGAGGCCACAGCATTGGCTCTTCTGATTCTCTGCTGTGAGCAGCCTGCTTCCTGGCTCCCCTCTCACCACAGACAGGGGTGCAAAGGACTTGGGGTGGGGTTTCTAAAGAGCTGGAATGAGAGCAGTCGTTGAAATTCTGAGCCTCCGAATAAAAGCTTCAAGGCTCCCCAGGCACTGGAAAGGCAAAGGAGGTCTCCAGCAGAGAGGGCCCTCCCTGCAGTTCTGGCAGCTTGGGTAGCGTGCATAATTCTGAAGCCATAGAAAAGCCAAACAGCCAA